>NW_024429190.1:600000-1200000 GCF_017639785.1 Mesocricetus auratus
GAACAAATATCCTTGTTGTATGAATGGACATCTTTTGGATATATGCCTAAGCGTGGAGTTGCTGGGTGTTGTGGTAGGTTTATTCCCACTTTTCTGAGGAATCGCCACACTGATTTCCAAGTGGCTGTAAAAGTTGGCACTCCCACCAGCAGTGGAGGAGTGTTTCCCTTTCACCACAACCTCTCTCACATAAATTGTCCTTGGAGTTTTTGATTTTAGCCATTCTGACAGGAGTAAGATGGTACCTCAGAGTTGTTTTTATTAGCATTCCCGGATGGCTAAGGATGTTGAGCACTTTCACAAGTTCCTCTCAGCCATTTTAGACTCCTCTGTTGAGAATTCTCTATTTAGTTCTGTGGCCCACTTTTTAATTGGATCCTTTGGTGTTTTGGAGACTTGGTTCTTGAGTTCTTTGTAAATTTTGGAGATCAGCCCTCTGTCAGATGTGTGGTTAGTGAATATCTTTTCCCATTCTGTGGGCTGCCATTTTGTCTTGCTGACTATGTCCTTTGCCTTACAGAAGATTCTCAGTTTCAGGAGGTCCCATTTATTAATTGTGTATCTTACTGTCTGTGCTACTGGTGTTATGTTTAGGAAGCTGTCTCCTGTATCAATTTATTCAAGGGTACCTCCCACTTTCTCTTCTGACAGGTTCAGTGGTGCTGTATTTATGTTGATGTCTTTGATCCATTTGGACTTAAGTTTTGTGCATGTTGATGGACATGGATCTATCTGCATTCTTCTACATGCCAGCATCCAGTTATGCCAGCACAGCTTCTTTGTTGAAGATCAGATGTTCATATATGTATGGGTTAATATCAGGGTGTTCAATTCGATTCCATTTGTCTATCTGTCTACTTTTGTGCCAATACCAAACTATTTTCAGGACCATAGTTCTATAATAGAGCTTGAGGTCGGGGATGGTGTTGCCTCCAGATTTTGCTTTATTGAGTAAGGTTGTTTTGCCTATCCTGACCCTTTTGTTTTTCCATACAAAACTGATTATTGTTCTTTCAAGGTCTGTGAATAATTGTGCTGGAATTTTAATGGGGATTGCATTGAATCTGTAGACTGCTTACGGTAGGATTGACTTTTTTACTTTGATCCTACCTATTCAAGAACATGGGAGATCTTTACATTTTCTGAGGGCTTCTTGAATTTCTTTCTTTAAAGACTCAAAGTTCTTGCAATACAGGTCTTTCACTTGTTTGGTTAGCATTACCCCAAGGTATTTTATGTTGTTTGTGGTAATTGTAAAGGGTGATGTTTCTCTGATTTCTATCTCAGCCATTTTATCATCTGTATATAATAGGGCTACTGATTTTCCTGAGTTTATCTTGTAGCCTGCCACTTTGCTGAAGGTGTTAATAAGCTGTAAGACTTCCCTGGTAGAGTTCTTTGGGTCACTTATTTAAACTATCATAGCATCTGCAAATAGTCAATGTTTGACCTCTTCCTTTCCAATTTGTATCCCCTTGATCTACTTTTGTTGTTGTATGGCTCTGACTAGAACTTCAAGTACAATATTGAAAAGGTATGGAGAAAGTGGACAGCCTTGTCATGTTCCTGATTTTAGAGGAATTGAGTTGAGTTTCTGTCCATTTAGTTTGATATTGGCTGTTGGTTTGCTGTATATAGCTTTTATTATATTTAGGTATGTTCCTGTGTAACCCTCTTTTTTATAAACATTTTTATTATACATTTAAATTAGAAACAAGCTTGCTTCCCCTGTCAGTCCCAGCTCCCTCTTTCTCCCCCCCATGCCCACTCCTCTGCACCAGCCCCACCAGCTCCCCTATCCAATCCCCACTCCATTCCCCAGAGAGGGTAAAGCCCTCCATGGGTGATCTCTAGAATATGTTATTTCATTCCAGGAAGGGCCCAGGTCCTCCCCCAAACGTCCAGATTGAGAGACCATCCATCATTGTGGGATGGTCACTCAAAGTCCATTTGTGTGCCAGGGATAAATACTGATCTACTAACCAAACACCCACAGGTTTCTAGGTCTCCTCACTGACATCCACATTCAGAGGGTATGGATCAGTCCCATGCTGGTTTCTCAGCCATCAATCTGGTGTCCAAGATCTTCCCCTTGTTCAAGTCAGCTGTTTCTCTGGGTTTCACCATCCCAGTCTTGACCTCTTTGCTTATCACTCCTCTCCCTTTGTCACTGGGTTCCAGGAGTTCAGTTCAGTGTTTAGCTCTGGGTGTCTGCCTCTGATTCCATCTGTCACTGAATGTGGGTTCTAGTATGTTATGTAAAAATCATTATCAGGGAGGAGCATTTAAAGTAGTATCTCCACTACTGCTTAATCGCTAGTTGGTGTCATCCTTGTAGATCTGTGGAGATCTCACTAATGCCAGATCTCCCCTCAAACCTAGAATGAATCCTTCTATTATGTACCACATTTTCTCTATCCAGTCTTCAGTTGAGGAGCATCTAGGTTGCTTCCAGGTTCTGGCTATTACAAATAATACTGCTATGAACATAGTAGAATATTTTCCCTTGTTATGTGAATGTGCATCTTTTTGGTATATGCCTAAGAGTGGAATTGCTGGATCTTGTGTCAGACTGATTCCCATTTTCCTGAGGAAACTCTATACTCATTTCCAATGTGTCTGTACAAGTCAGCACTCCAACCAGCAGTGAGAGGCATGTTCTCCTTTCTCTACATCTTCTCCAGCATTAACTGTCATTGGTGTTTTTTATATATCAGGATGTTGAAGGCAAACATAGGGACAAGGAATTAATCACCACCTGTTGTCATCCAACAATTATAGTAAGAAAGGCACATCAGCTAATGATAATTGGGTTGCTTTGCTCTTGTTCTCTGACCTTAAAGAGTTCCTAACTCAGTTATGTGCCTGTTTAAAACTTTAGATTGTCTTCTTGGTTTTTTCACTCCAAAGCTATTTAGAAAAGATGATTATATTTGTCTAATTTTAAGTTATTTACAAAGTTTTCTTTCAGGTATGATGCTCCAAAACCATGAAGATATCTCTCAACATTAAGTTTAACAGAATTTAAGCTAGCTGGGCTACTGAGACTCATTTGTTTTTTATTCATTACCCTAAGCCACAGTCTGTGCAGCTCTGCCATAGAAACTCATGTGTTTGAGCTGTGTTGTTTTTTAATCATCAAAACTCTACTTGAACTATTATTATTATTATCAATTAGACAGTATACCTTTTGAAGAAATAATTGCCCAGTAGAACAGGGTGTTTCCATGAGATAAACACACTACATTAAAGGCAGTGGGGACCTGCCCACACCCATTCACTCTATACCAGACCCCAGAGAAAAATGGCGGCAACAAACATGTGAAGGCAGAGCAGAAACAAAAAATCCCTGGAGTCTGTGGTCTAGGGGTCTTGCCAATTCAAGATTAAACCATCAGGAATTTTCCTCCTGGTAGGCTGACACACTAAAGTCAACTGCCATCTGCTGCTCCTCTGACATAGTCCTAGCAGTATGGGCTGGAAGGGAAGTCTGAGTGTTGTCAGAAAAAGCTTTCTTCAGGTTTCTGAATGTGAACCATGCCACATAGACATTTGTTGTGGAGTACCTATTGGATCTACATTTCAGCATAACTTTTAGTAACAAAAAGGAAAAAAAAAGTTTGGCAACCTTGATTTCATTCTGAAGTAGAAATAATCCCAATAATCTATCAAATAACGCACACATTTTCCATTATTCACATAATAAATTCTGAGGGTAAAATGGTGAGTCACATCTAAAGATGTCATCTTAGACAAAATGTAACATCATAATTTTGAAGGTGGAAATAAACATCAAAAGTAAATACAACAGATTGATTTCATTGCAAGGTTAAACTAGGCAAACTGAACAATATATTGCTTAGAGAATCATTCATGGATTATGACAATGCTACAGAAATGCAAAAGTATATTTTATAGGAGTTTGGAGATTAGTCTTTGGGGGAGAAATGAGGCTTAGAGGAGCAGGCAAGAGTTTTTAAAGCAAACGATGAGCATTTACAAGCAATCTTCCTTTTCAGGTATGTTGGATGTCATCTTCCATACATTTGATATATGTAATTAATAACAAGAAATGCTAAGATGTCATGGGAAGGGGGATTGTTATGTTATAAAATTATCACTGTTTTCCTCTGAATGCAAAGTTATTAATGTTCTGAAATTCCAAATTCATTTTTATTTATTTTGATATAAACACAAGTAAATGATTTTCTTATAAAGATTGCTTATTAGTTTTAAACATTTTGTGGCAAAATGTTGATTAAATCTGAGATTAGGTAGGTCAACTTTGTTCTCTTTGCACAGGCAAAAGCTACCTGTGTGTATGTGTGTATGTATTTTTTAGTTGTTGTTTTCTTTTTTTATAAATTTTATTGAAATTAGAATTATTTTACATACCAATTCCAGTTCCCTCTCCTTCCACCAGATAATGATGATAGTCAATGCTCTAGGGAATACAATTTATTTATTTACCAGAGAGAGAGAATCACACAAGCTGGGAATCAGAAGCATGGCCAGCTTCCAAAAGAGGAGGTCCTTTTTCCTTTCACTTCTTTTTATCTCTACCTGTGCTAATTTACTTGCCCCCCCATGGGCAGATAACTTTGTGGGGTTCGCTCCTACACATCTTCCTTTGCCCCCAACCGACATCCTCCTTTCCACCCCTATCCACTCCTCAGGGAGGGAGAAGCCTTCCATGAGGGATCATCAAAATCTGTCAACTCATTTGGGGCAGGGCCTAGGCTCTCCCCTGTGTATCTAGGTTAAGAGACTATCCAGCCAAAGCATATGAGCTCTGTAAGTCCCTTTATGCCTTATGGATACATCTTGGCTCCACTGCCAGAGGTCCCATAGACTTCCCAGTGCTCCTATCTGACACCTACCTTCAGGGGGCCTGGTTCAGTCCTATGTTGTATATTCAGCTGTCAGACTGGGGTCTGTGAGTTCCCACTTGCTTAGGTCAGCTCTTTCTGGGTTTTTATTCCAGCATAGTCTTGACCTCTTTGTTTATCACACCTCCTCTCTGAAACTGGATTTCAGGAGTCTTTCTCATTGCTTAGCTGTGGATATCTGCTTCTGCTTTCATCAACTATTGGATGAAGGCTCTAGGAGGGTATTCAAGGTAAATATAATTTTCATTATAGGGGAAGGACATTTAATGTAGCCTCTCTACTAATGCTTAGATTCCTAGTTAGTGTCATCCTTGTGGATCTCTATACAATTCCCTCATTCCAGATTTTGCTTTACATCTATAGATGTAATTATTTCTTGCTCTGCTCTATTCATCTCCCCACTCAATCTTCCTGATCCCTCTCATCTCCCTTAATCTTTCTCTTATCTCCTTCTTCCATCCCTGCATGATCACAATTTGTTCAGGGGCTCTTGTCACTTTCCTCTTGACTTGCGGATGGTATATGTCTCTCGTAAAGTCCTGCAAATTTCAAGATTCATTGTATTTTTTTCACTGAGTAGTATTCCATTGTGCAAATGTACCCCATTTTATGTATTCATTCTTCGATTGATGGGCATCTACGTTGCTTCCAGGTTCTGGCTATTACAAATAATGCTGCTATGAATATAGTTGAACAGATGTCCTTCTTGTATGAATGTGCATTCTTTGGGTATATGCCTAATAGTGGAATTGCTGGATCTTGAAGTAGACTGGTTCTCATTTTCTGGAGAAACTGCCATACTGATTTCCAAAGTGGCTGTATAAGTTTGCATTCCCACCAGCAATGGAGAAACCTTCACCTTTCTCTACATCATCTCCAGAATAAACTGTCATTGGTGTTTTTGATTTTAGCCATTCTGCCAGGAGTAAGATTGTATCTCAGAGTTGTTTTGATTTGCATTTCTCTGCAGGCTAAGGATGTTGAGCACTTTCTTATGTGTGTTTCAGCCATTTTAGATTAATCTATTGAGAATTCTCTATTTAGTGTTGTATTCCACTTGTTAATTGAATTATTTGGTGTTTTGGTGACTAACTTTTTGAGGTTTTTTTTTCATATTTTGGAAATTAGCCCTCTGTCAGATGTGGCGATGGTGAAGATCTTTTCCCATTCTGTGTGCTGCTGTTTCATCTTGTTGACAATTTCTTATGCTTTTTCAGTTTCAGGAGGTCCCATTTATTAATTGATGATCTCAGTGTCTGTGCTACTGGGCTTATGTTCAGGAAATGGTTTTCACTTTCTCTTCTATGTCGTTCAGTGAGGGTAGATTGATATTGAGTTCTTTGATGCAATTGGACTTAAGTTTTGTGCATGTATCTGGAATCCTCTACATGTCTGCATTCAGTTATGCCAGTACCATTTGCTGAAGATGCTTTCTTTTTTACATTGTATAGTTTTGTCTTCTTTGTCCAAAATCAGGTGTTCATAGGTATGTGGTTTAATATTAGGGTCTTCAATTAGATTCCATTTTTCTTCCTGTCTGTTTTTGTGCCAATTTCAGACTGTTTTCATTACTAGAGCTTTGTAGTAGAGCTTGAAGTCAGGGATGGTGATGCCTCCAGACGTTGCTTTATTATACAGTGTTGTTTTGGCTATCCTGGGTATTTTGTTTTTTTCCATATAAAGTTGAATATTGACCTTTCAAGGTTTGTGAAGAGTTGTGCTGGGATTTTGATGGTGATTGCATTGAATCTGTAGATTGCCTTTGGTAAGGTTGCCATTTTTACTATGTTTATCATACCTATCCTAGTGCATGGGAGATAGTTCCATTATCTGATATCTTCTTTAATTTCTTTCTTTAATGATTCAAATTTCTTGCTATATGTGTCTTTCACCTGTTGGTTAGTTATCCCAGAATATTTTCTGTTGTTTGTGACTATTGTAAATAGTGATGTTTCTTTGATTTCTTTCTCAGCCTTTTTATTGTCTGTATTTGGTAGGGCTACTGATTTGTTTTTTTTTTAATTAATCTTGTGTCCTGCCACATTTTTGGAGGTGTTTATCAGCTGTAGGAGTTCCCTGGTAGAATTTTTCTGGTCACTTACATAAACTACCATCTTGATGGATTTTTCCTGTGATGAATATGAAATGACCTTCTTCATGTATTTTGATTAATTTTAGTTTGAAGTTTAATTTGCTAGATATGAGGATAGATACACCAGCTTGCTTCTTAGGGCTATTTGATTGGAAAATATTTCCCAACTCTTATCTCTGGAGTAACTGAAGTTCAGCATAGAGCATACAGCAGAAAGTTGGATTCTCTCTTTTGTATCCATTCTGTTAGCCTGTATCTTTTTGTAGATGAGTTAAGACAATTTATATTGAGGGATATTAATGACCATTGATGGTTGATTCTTACTTGTTTGAGATTTGTTTTCTATGGTAGTATTGTGTGTGAATTTCCCCCTTTTTCTGGCTTTTGGTAAAGTGGTATTATCTATTGCCTATATTTTTGTGAGTGCAGTTAACTTCCTTGGATTGGAGTTTTCCTTCCAGAACTTTCTTTAAGGCTGGATTTGTGGATATGTATTGTGTAAATCTGGTTTTGTCATGGATTTTCTTGTTTTCTCTATCTATAGTTCTTGAGTGTTTTGGTGCATAGAGTTGTCTGGTGTGGCATCTGTGGTCTTTTTGTGTTTGTAGAATATCTATCCAGGATGTACTGGGTTTCGGAATTTCCATGGAGAAGTCTGGTGTAACTCTGACAGGTCTGCCTTTATATGTTACTTGGCTTTTTTCCTTTGCTGCTCTTACTGTTATTTCTTTATTTTGTGTGTTTTCTGTTTTGATTATTATGTGGCAAGGGTGCTTTTGTTTCTGTTTTTGTCCCTTCTATTTGGTGTTTGGTAATCTTCTTGTACTTTCATATGCATATCCTTATATAATTTTATTGAATATATTTTCTGCAACTTTGAACTGGGCTTCTTTGCCTTCTTCCATACCTGCTATTCTTAGGTTTGATCTTTTAATGTTGTCCCATATTTCCTGGATATTTAGTGTTAAGGATTTTTTGGATTTAAGATTTTCTTTGGTTGATTAATCTCTTTCCTCTAGTTTATATTCAGAGACTGAGATTCTGTCTTCCACGTCTTGCATTTTGTTTGTATGATTGAATCTGTATAGCGAGCAGCTGGTGTGTTCACAGCTACATTGCTACCATACTCCACAATGGTCCGAGGCTAAGGGCTAAGGATGAAAGTAAAGACAAAGACAGTGGCTCATTCTTACGAGGAGAAGGGCATTTATTATTACAAGGGTAGAGCCTTATATACCAAAGTCAGGAATAGTGAAAACACACCAAGGTCTGAAGCCTACGTTGCCAGGGCCCTCCGGCAAAGGGGTGGGCCAAAAACAGGAATTAGCTTTTAGACAATAAACAGGAAGTTGCACGCAGGCCTTACTGGGAGGAGGGGATGAGAAGTGTTTTGCTAAAAGCCCCTAGTAACAAGCATTCAACAGACCCCCATGGGGGAAGGGTGCAACAAATCGTCCTTTTATATGTAATTAAAAAATGAGCATCTGGCTTAGATTGCCCGGGACTTTAACATCTATCTTACCAGTCAATGAGAAGTCAGTCCAGGCCTCACAAACCCTCTGTCTTAGGTTGATAGATGTCCCCCGGAATGTACCTGTCATTGATAACTCATTTGTCTTGTTGGCTCAATCAGGCCTGCACTGAGGGGTTATCTTTTGACAAGGCAAGCATGATCTTCTTTGTAAAAAAAAATGGCACTGGGCCTGTGGCCTTTCCATGTGGCAAACTAGGGCTAAAGACTGTTTTGCCCAGGGTCATAATCCCAAGGGCTAGGGACCCACTCCGTTTCTCAATGAATATACCTGTCTGTTGCACTCCTGTTAAGAGGGTGTTCTCCCAAAAGGGAGGCACCCTGATCTCAGTTAGAATAGCCAATTAAGTCCATTTGTTAATTAAGATTTAAAGTGCCCAATTGTAATTAGTTTAAATTTGGGAACTTACGGTAGAGGCATCCTCCCTTGGGTGTTTATCCAGCATCCCTGCCATGGCAACTGGCTAAGAGATAGGGAAGCCACACACTGTAGCCACTGTGATGTCAAAGTCACTCCTGTGTCATGTGAGGATGAGTTGGTTCTCTCTTCAGTGTTCCACTGGAATAGGCATGACACCTGGGACCCGGACCACCAAGGCTGATCAACAGCTTCTCAAGTGGCATTCCTGGAGGAGATAATTAAACATTTCTCCCAAGAGAGTGTAATTGAATGTAGCAAATGTTCAAGCAGACAAAACCATCCTGAGGGCTGCCTTTCCTAGGCTATGGTTGAGGCTGATTATCTGACACTGAAGACTTGCCAGCATCAGGACAGGCAGGTTCCTCATTAAATCCTAATGTCTATAGGCAGCTGATGAGTATCAGCAGGAACAGAGGGCACACAATGCTCTGGAACCCAAATTGGGGACTCACCATCTTGTGGGAAAACACAAACAGGCCCCTGGGCCCAAACCCAAAACCAGATCTGGTCCTCTCCAAAGACCTGAGGTCAAGTCTTTCCATTTAACTAGAGGTTTTTGCTGTACAGCAGGCTGCCAATGATGATCTGCTGTGGAGATGCCAGCA
This sequence comes from Mesocricetus auratus, assembly GCF_017639785.1. Taxonomy (NCBI): domain Eukaryota; kingdom Metazoa; phylum Chordata; class Mammalia; order Rodentia; family Cricetidae; genus Mesocricetus; species Mesocricetus auratus. The sequence continues at coordinate 609,539 of NW_024429190.1, forward strand.
GCATCCACAATTAAAAAATTTAAGATATAGAGAATAAATGATAGAGTAGAGTGAGGGGAACCAAGGTGGCCTCCAAGATCTCCCTTCTTTACTTTAGCTAAATAGGCTTTTAAAGTGTGATGAGCACATTCCACAATAGCCTGCCCTTGGGGGTTGTAAGGAATTCCAGTTTGGGGGGAGATATCAAAATCTAGACAAAAGTGATTGAAACCTCTGCTGACATAGGCGGGGCCATTATTGGTCTTAATTTGTTTTGGGACCCCCATGTAAACAAAAGCTCTTAACATCTTTTACTTTTTCACCAGAGTGGGCAGAGACAAATATCAGTTGGGAAAATGTATCTACAGAAACATGAACAAATTGTAATTTGCCAAAGGATGGCACATGTGTTACATGTATTTGCCAAATGTGGTTAGGCAAAAGTCCTCAAGGATTGACCCCCAGGTGAGGTACAGGAAGAAACTCTACACAAAGAGGACAATCCTTGACTATTAGAGCAGCCTGTTCTTAGGTAATCCCAGCATGAAAGCTCAAAGACCCTGAACTGAGATAAAAGCGCTTATGTAAGGATAGTGCTTTAGTGACTCCTTGTAAAACCACACCAATTTGAGCATACCTGTCAGCCATGTGATTTCCTTTGATGAGGGGCCCTGGCAAAGGGGTGTGGGCCCTAAGATGTCCCACAGATATAGGTTCACTGCGTTGCCATAGCAGACCTTTCACCTGTAATAAAATTTCTTGTATCCTAGAGATGGGAGTGATATTCATGGGGAAGAGTTGTAGAGTTCAGCCATTTGGGCAGAGGTTGCAGGAATTCTAGCTGTTTTAATGTTTGGATAAGACACGATTATAGCTGTACCTTTAGAGGAACCATCTGAGAAAACCACTTTCCCTTTAGAAATAGGCCAAGGGACCACAATTTTTGGGAAGATTAAAGAATGCATTTAAAAAAAAAAGAAACCAAAATTGTTGGATGGGTAATGATTATCAAAAAAACTCTGAGTAACAGAGAGGAAAATGGCCCAGTCACAATTATTATTTTGTAGCCGTTCTATTTGTTGACAGGACAAAGGTGTAACAACCTGATCTGGCTCTTTACCAAAGGTTTGTAAGGCAAATTTTTGTGCTTTAAACAGCAGTGCAACTATAGCTTGGGGATAGGACACCACAGATTTAGAAGGGAAAGCTCGAGAGTGAACCCAAAGAATGGGACTGTCTTGCCAAACACTCCTGTAGAAGCATGAGCAGAACAAAACACTAACAATTTTAGAGGCTGGGCATAGTCTATATAATCCAAATGAGCCCCTTCTAAGGCTTTTGAAATCAAATGAATACACTCCTATCCTGCTGTAGTGAGGACTCTGGGAGAGTTGGGATCCAAATCCTCTTGTAATATATCAAAAAGATGTTTAAGTTGCCCAATGGTAATTTTTAATCTAGGCGTGATCCAATTGATATCTCCCAGAAGCTTTTGAAAGTCATTTAATGTCTTAAGGGTGTCCAGGCAAAGACTGACCTTTTGAGGGCGCACCCCATTATGAAGCAAGTGGTGTCCTTGATAATGATATGGAAACTCCTTTTGTACCTTCTCTGGTGCTAATTGTAAGCCAGCTAACCCTAAGGTGGTCTGAAGATCCCCAAAGGCAGACAGTAAAAGCTTTTATTTTGGCGCAGTCAACAGTAAATCATCCATATAATGAATTATATACAATTGTGCATATTCTTGTCTGACTGGTTCTATAGCCTGAGAAACATAAATTTCACACATAGTAGGGCTGTTAGCCATGCCTTGGGGCAAAACTGCTCACTGATGTCTCTTATAAGGCTCTCTTAAGTTCAAAGATGGAACACTGAAAGCAAAACCCTGACAATCAGCAAGGTGTAAAGGAATACTAAAAAAATATCCTTTAAATCTATCACAAGCAGGTGCCAGTCTTTAGGGATGGCCACAGGGGTCGGCAGCCCTGACTGGCTAGCAACCATGAGCATCATGGTCATATTAACTGGTCTCAGATCTTGTCTCCAAGTGATAGGAATTGGAGGTATTTGAGGCTGTGGAACAATGGCACCCACTAAAAATGTCCCAATCCTCTCCAGTCTCCAGGAGATCTCTGTACTGGGGGTTTCAGACACAGGCAGTGGATCACCCTGAATACTCTTTCCAATATCTTTGCCTGGGCAATAGCCTTGCTCCCTAAACATATGTTGTACAGGGGATGTGATCAGTATGTCCTCCATGGCCTTTAGGATATCTCTGCCCCAGAGATTGATTGGGATGTGAGGTAAGATAAAGGGCTGAAATATACCAGAATGCCCCTCCTCATCTTTCCAAGTTAATAGACAGGAAGTTTTACTAGGTGTTATGCCTATTCCCTGTAAGCTGCTAGCTGATTCTTGTAGGGGCCAAGCCTGGGGCCATTGGTTAAGAGAAATGATGGATGGGTCTGTACCAGATTCTACAAGTCCCTGAAAGGTCTGTTCCTCAATAGTTAGGGTCATCATTGGTCTGGACTCCATAGTGGACACTCAAAAAGCCATAGGTCCTGTAGATCCAAATCCTCTTTTTCCTCTTACAGGCTTAAGGAAGGGATTATTAGTTGTAAATTTAGGAGACAAAATTAATTGAGCAATTCTAGCTCCTTGAGGTATAACAGTGACTCCCTTGTCAGCTTTTACCATTATTTTGATCTCTCCTTCTGTGTCTTATCAATACCTTCCAGAGTGACTCTGACTCCCTTAAGTAGAGCACTACTCCTTCCTAAAATCAACCCAATTGAGCCTGGTGGTAAAGGGCCCTTGAATCCCGTTTGCAAAGCTTGGGATCCCATCTGAGGAGTCAAAACTGCTCTGGTGGAGGAACAGAGTTCCAGTCTTGTGTTACCTGGGGTACCTCTGACAAGGTCCTGATTAGAGCAGGGAACAGGTATATCCAGAACTCCATACACCTGTAAGTAAGGGGTCTGGAGTGGACCCCGACTCCTGTTTCCTGAAGGTGGCAGAGGGTAGCCCTGTACAACACTCTTAGATTGACAATTTCTGACCCAATGATATCCTCTTTTATAGAGGGGGCAAAGACCTGGCTCTGAATGAGGGTGTGTAATGGTGTCCTTAGAAGGACAATTTTTCTGAAAGTGGCCTGTTTGCTTGCATCTGAAGCACATCTTAGTTCCAGGCCCCTCACTGACCTTTCTATTTCCTTGTATAGCAGCAGCTATAACTTGTCCCATAATGTGATATTCATCTATATCTCTACAAATGTGAATATAATCATTGAGGTTCCTGGTTTTGTGAGGCTGTAAAGCCTCCTTGTAGTATTTATTAGCATTTGCAAAAGCTAATTATCTTACTAAAGGCATAGCCTTACCAGTATCCCCAAATATATGACCTGCAAGTTGTAGGAGCAAGTCCACAAACTTGGAATAGGGTTCAGATGGTCCCTGTAGGATCTAAGAAAGTTGGTCTCCTGTGGCCTTATGAGGCAGGGCTTTCCATACATGGCCAGCGGCTGCTGAGATCTGTGCATAAACAGCTGGGTCATAAAGAATTTGCTGGCCTAGAGTTGTATAGGCTCCTGTGCTAGTAAGCATTTCTAAATTCCTATCAGGAAAAGCAGCAGCCACGTTGTTTTGTGCTGTCTGATTACATAGTTCTTGTTATTCACCCCTCCAGATCAAATAATTTCCCCCAGACAGCATAGCATGACATAATTGTTGCCCATCACTGGGGGTACAATTTAAGGCTGTAAAGGATTTAAAGATTGCCAGAGTAAGGCCCATATGCCATAACTGCCTCCTTCAACTGTTTTATATCCTTAAAGTTAAGAGGGGAGTGTTCTCTCTGATTCTGGCTTTGAGGATTAACTGTCTCTACAATTGGAAACATCACTCTGCCCTTCTGCATCTCAGGAGGGGCTGAAGGAAGATGCAGAGAACTGGAATGTTCAGGATTACAGGCAGGGGCATGGCTCAAGGGAGCATTTTTTAAACTTGTTTTTTAATTTGTGGACACCTTTCTTAAGTCGAGGCTTTTTTCCTTCCTCCATCTCATTTCCTGAGGTAGAGGGAGAAGACTCAGAGGAAGAAACATTAGAAGTTTGAATTGATCTAAGGTCCTCAGTTTCATCCCCCAAAGAAGAGGGAGAGGACTCAGAAGGGGAAGCACTGGAAGTTTGAATTGTTCTGACAGACTCTAGGTCTTGAGCCTCTGAGAAGGCATCCTTAGTCTCCCTGACCTGTTCCTTTATTACAATATTACTACTAATAAGTGCACCCTTAACAAGACGCCACAGAGAAAAGACAACAATTGGTATGGCATTTGGCCCTTTGTTATGTAAAGTTCTTTGAAGGTCCACTCTAACCTGGTTCCAATCAAGGGAATTATGATCACCAGAGAACAAAAACCAAGGGCTGACTTTATGTATAGTTTTTAAGAAGTCTTTAGCTGTCGTATGTCTGATAATTGTGCCCTGGCATTGTAACAATTGTATCAAATGGTCCTCCAAAACAGAGTAGGAACTAACAGCAGCCATGCCTAATATACTCACTCCTAACCTTAAGAAGAATGCTGGCTGGCTTTCTGTGGGGGTGGGCCCACAGGAATTCTTTGACAATTTTGACACCAATGGGTTAAGTCAGGGCTGGAGCCTAACTCTAAACCACCCCTCTATGGGGGGCTGACCGACCTTGTAGGGCCTAACCTTTTAAATCACCCCTCTATGGGGGCTGACCCACCTTGTAGGGTCTTACCTTTTAAATCACCCCTCTATGGGGGTTGACCCACCATCTGGGGTCTAACTCAGTACCCTAAACTTGGTACCCCTATCCAAATACACCCTCCTACTTTACTTGCTGGCCAGCATTTGAGTGTTATTCTTTAGCAGTTTTTCTTCTTTTCCAATCTCGGTGGGACCTCCATCTGTAGCAAGCAGCCCATGTGTTCACAGCTACAGTGCTATAAGGGCTAAGGATGAAAATAAAGACAAAAACAGCGGCTCATTCTTACGAGGAGAAGGGCATTTATTATTACAAGGGTAGAGCCTTATATTCCAAAGTCAGGAATGGTGAAAAAACACCAAGGTCAGAAGCCTACGTTGCCAGGGCCCTCCCGCACAGGGGTGGGCCAAAAACAGGAATTAGCTTTTAGACAATAAACAGGAAGTTGCACGCAGGCCTTACTGGGAGGAGGGGATGAGAAGTGTTTTGCTAAAAGCTCCTAGTAACAAGCAGTCAACAGACCCCCATGGGGGAAGGATGAAACAAGTCTGTAGTTTCTGATCATTTACACAACTTTTCTATTTACAGCATTCCCTTAGTTTGTGTTTTCTTTATTGTCTGTATTTCTACTTTCAGATCTTGAACTGTTTGAATTGTTTCCTTTATTTGTTTGATTGTTTTGTCTTGGTTTTCCTTGCTTTTTTTTAAAAGAGATTTGTTGATTTCTTGCATTGTTTGGTTTGTTTTTTCTTTCATTTCATTTCTTTAAGGGATTTTCTCAGATCCACTTTGAGGAACTTTATCATTTTCTTGAAGCTGATTTTAAGGACATTCTTTTCTGCTTCATCTGCTTTGGGATGTTCAGGTCTTGCTCATGTAGAATCCCTAGACTCTGGTGGTGTCTTATAAGTCTTTCATTTGTTGAATGTGTTTGTATGCTGTTGTCTTCTCATTTCTCCTTCCAGTGGGTACAGGTGGGGTCTCTCCCTCTCTTGGTGGGAATGGATTCAAGGCTCTATCCTCTCCTCTCTCCTGAAGGGTAGAGGGGCAAGACAGGAATGGCATCCAGTTCTGGATGCTTTATTCTGCCTCCAGGTCCCTCTGAGGGATTCAGGGGCAGGACGGATCTGGTGACTACTGATCAGGGGACTCATAGAGGGAAATGTTAGCTGGAAGAGCCACAGGCACTCATTCCTCCTTTTTTGTTTTAATCAGCTTTGTTTTTGATTTAACCAGCCATTCTAAGTACTTAAATTCTTTGCTGTTATCCTTCCTATTCCTGGTAAGAGGTATGCATTTAATGGTTCCAGTCAGCATCCACCTTCTCTCATTTCTTATTTATTTACTGAAGTTTTTTCCTGTCTTTCCACTCCATAATTCCTGTGTATAGCAGATGAATGAATTGGAAGTGTAATCATTAAGCACTGAATCAAACAAACTCTTTCCTTTAAAGCAATTTTAGAAGTATGTCTCATTGAAGTAGAATGTTATAGAATTATGTGCTTATCAGAATATTTGAGTCTTTTAGATTAAGTGTTTAATCCTATTATTAAAGCACCATTTATTGTAGCTTATGATTACAAGGAACAGATATTTGCATATTTATACCTAGCATATTCATGTTAAATCTCTGTGGTTTATGTGCTTTCATTCCAATCTTTTTCTCATTGCCCTGAAGACAATTTCCAAAATGATTTTAGAAATGTTCCTTAGAAAGAGTGAGGGGTAAGGCATTTCAAATAACACTCAGTTTTATTTTGTACTTCAAGATAGATTAAGGGAAATAAAGAAATGAGAGATATTTTTCTCTGTAATTAAAATGAGATTCTATTCCCAGAGATTTGGAATAGAATCATATAAGTTACTCAGACAAAAATATTGTTTTGTTACTTTGTTAACCACCAATTATTGAAAGATTTTAAATGAACATTTTTATGTATCTTTATACCATTTACTTATAAAATCCTAAGTTTTGTTCTAATCATTTACTCACTAAAGAATATATGCATCTCTACATGCTAATTTTTCCAGCAATCTCAACTCAGTTTTACTGTTGATTTTCCAATGGGCTAAATGGTTCAGAGAAACAAAACAGACACATATTGAAAACTGTTATTACAGGCTTGAAATAATTATATATATTTTTCTGAATTAAAACCAAATAAAAGCAATCTCATATGAACAATCTCTACCCATATGCATTTATTAATAATATCCAATAGATTTCTATGCTGTGGAATAATTCTTCTGTATACTGTGTGAATATATGTCACTATAATTGGTTTAATAGACAAATTGAGTGGCCAATAGCTGAACAGGATAAAGTTAGGAGGGAAAGTCAAGCTGAAAATGATGGGATGAGGAAGGGCAGACTGAGAGGAGGCACCATCCAGATGCACAGAAAGAAAGATGGCCATTCCTTACTGTGAAAAGGTAACAAGTCACAAGTCAAAGCCTAAGTAAGAAATATGAATGTAAGAGTTGGCTAGTAACAAACTTGAGCTATTGGTCAAGCATTCATAATTGATATAAGCCTCAGTGTGTTTATTTGGAAGATGCTAGCAGAACAGAAACATCCGCTTACATTTCTACAACTGTCTTATCAGCTCTCTGAGATCCAAAGTAACAGATACTATCACCCTAGAAGTTATGGGTAAGTCAGTTTAACTTTAGAAACAGAATTTCAAAATGCAGCTTTTACAAATAAGTTTTCCTGCCTGATTTTAAAGAAAGTTGTAGGGGTTTATCTTTCTTAGTATGAAGTGAAGTTTGGAGCAGGGAATACTGTTTATTTCGTCCCAACTCTCAAAGTCTAGAACATTTTTTGTAGTCAATATAGACAGAATAGTAAAACTAGATTTTCACACACACACATACATACATACATACATGCATACACACACACACACACACCCTAAGGACTGTGCCTTAAATTTCTGCTTTTCTTATTTCCTAGGCAAATGATTCATCACCTCAGAATCACTGTTGTAGAGCTTTCCAGGATCAGGTATGTGAGAACTTCCCTAGGTTTTACTTATATGAAATCTGCCTAGAATCTAAAGGCATTCAGGATTTGTAAAACCAATAGCTATAACATATATTACTAATTTTCACAATCTATGCACCAAACAATGATATTTGACAACAGTCCAATGTGACTCTGATATTCAGAAGAGCATACATCTAGCATCTAATCATGTGTCAGCAGAAAAATAAGTAAGCCCCCAAATTAAGCCATAGTTAACTTATCTATAATTTATCTGTTATTTTGCAACAAATCTTCCCTGGCCTCCAAATGACATGTAGTTTTTGTTTGTTTGTTTGTTTTTGTTCTTCCTGTACTTTGAAGTTGTTTTTTGAGTGTATGAATCAGAAAGAGACTTCTATATATTTTTTCATAAAAATAACTTTTCGCCTTTGTCTATTCATTAAACTCATTAAAGTAGACATTTTAGGTAAGTCACCACTAAATCTTTTGGGCTGCCAGATATGGATATGTGTCCTTACAGGAAACGTGTGTCTATGTTCTAATCTACTTTGTTACTGTTACTAAGCCTTCACGGGCTCAATATAAGATGTGGTATTTGGCATTACTTTATGCTTCACACATTCTTTGATTTGGTGAGCAGTTATTCTTGGCTGAATTAAATGAACGCAGCTTAGTAACCTAGAAAGGGCCATTACCACAAGGGCTTGTACATAACTTTTAATTTCTTGGCTCTGAATTGCAATGTTTTAGATGAAGAAAGTTACTTGGTGGTAGCTGAATGAGAGACAGAGTTTAGAAATTATATTTTGTTTTACTTTTCACAGTTTGGAAATTGAGGTCCTTACTACAACTTCAAAAACAAAATACTTAATTTGCTTGTACTGTTTGGCCACAATCATATTTCTTTTACTATATTTACTATGGTTTATTAGTAGTAGTAGCAATGCATTTGTGTATCTCTGTGTGTGTATGTGTGTGTGTGTGAGTGTGCATGTGTGAGTTTATACAATGTCTACCATAGTTTGCATAGAGGAAAATTTGTAGGGATTTGTTCTCTCCTCCCAACATGGGTTCTAATTTGAATCAAGGTGTCAGACGTGTACATCTAGCACTTTATTGACTGAGCCACAGAAGTGGTGCCGGAATGATGTATTAATTTATATTTTTTGGTTTTGTTCTTTAGTTTTTCTAATTATGATTGCTTTTGCTTTATATTTAAATTTTATGTGGTTCAGAAAATGTTTTAGAAAATTTAGAATTTTTAAAAATATACTCCGAATATATACATGATTTATCTGACTCTCAGTAGCAATGCAATCATTCAAAACACAGTACAATTGCCATGTGTTCAATTAACTTTTCTATATTTTGCAGATTAGAAGGAGTCTGTGTACAAAACAAGATTCAACTTTCTTCTAGATGATCCTTTAGCCACAGAAATTGTCATGTTAACCCATTATTTCTTTTAATACAAAAACAATTTAGAATGTTGAGAAAATGTAATAAATTGATGGCTGCTTTAAAAAATTTCTCTCCTCAAAGAACCCCCAGAACATATTAATCGTTTTCTTTTGTCATAGGCATGGTTCCCATGTACATTTTAATTTTTTAATTATTTTATCTGTTCATGTACTATCACTGCACTCAAGCTTTCCACTAACGTATTAGGAGTTCAATTTCTCTACCATTATCATAGAGAAAATAAGAATTTTCCTCATTAGATCCTAGTATCATTTTATAGTTTTAATCATGTATATAATAAATAACACATTTTTATATTTTTATTCCAGAATCATCTTGTGTTGTTGATTATGTCACAGTATGCTCAGACATCAAGTTGAGTCAACATACTTGGAAATTTTAATAAGCTTTATATAATTAACATGTTGTCCTACATGTACCTACACACACACACACACACACACACACACACACACACACACACACTTCATAAATAAATCTCATCTCTCCACTCTTGAAGGGCACCTGTATATTAATCTGGAGCACAGTGAGTATAGACATGAAAGCTGAGCCAAAGACTAGGGCTTTATGACATGGTTATGTACACACAATCTGAATGAAGTGTTAGTTGGTTTCTTAACCTCTGTGATGTCAACCTCTTTTGAAGTCACCCCTCCTGAAGCAGTTTAGAATACTTATGAGCTCTGCAGAATGAGGAATTTTGAAAGTGTATTTTCTTCAAACTCATAAATGTAGCTGAAAGCTGAGTGCTATTTCAAGTATGTGTTGGTCATTTTTGCTTTGGCATGTAGAAGTGTCTATTCATTTTATTTGCTCATTTATCAGTTGAAAGTTTTGGCATTTAATATTTGGAACTTCTTGTAGATTATATGTATTAATCTCCTGTTAGACATATAGTTAATAAAGATTTTCTGTCATTCTGTTGACTGTCCTATATTGAATTGATCTGTTTTTTGCTGAGCAGAAGGTTTCAATTTCATTCTATCTTATTTTTCAATTCCCTGAACTAACAGAGCCTTTTGGAGAAAGACTTTCATTATTCCTGTGTGAAGTGTTTTGCTCATGGATAACATCACAATTTTAATTCATCATCCTACATTCCCAAACATTCATTCAAGGAAAGTTTACGATATATGACATCAAAAGTAAACCATAGTACATTTTTAAAATTAAACAACAATAAAACTAGTAAGAAAATGAAAATAAAAATTTCAAACTGTAAAACAAAAGGAAATTCAATTTAGAGCAAATACTATTGAAGTGATTAACACCATTTCTCAGCTGTAACTGCAGAGATTTATGTTAGGGAATCACAACACATATTCTACCACTCTTCTTTGCATATGCTATAATAAAAAGAAAAGTAGGATATGAAAACATGAATCATTGCTAGACTGCTTATTTTCCTGAAAGATGAAGTTGGACTTAGTGCTTAGAATTTTCCCTGGGGAAAAATAATTCTCCTTTTATCAGCAGTCCTCAGATGCTTTGTAAAGCAGGGGAGCCTTGTAAGAATTCCTCCTTCCTAGATATACCGTCTATTGATTTTGATTGATGTTGTCATTGCTTAGGTCTTGTTAAGGCAGACACAGTGTTGAGGTTTCACGAATATAGCTTCCCTGCCATTTTTAGAAGATACAATATCACCATTGAATTCCTAGTTCTCTGGCATTCAAAATATTTCTGCTGATTTTCCCATGATGTTCTGAGCCTTAGGTTCAGGAGTTGTCTTGTAAACATACTGACTGGAGCTAGTCCCCATATATGTATATAGCCTCTGCAGTTTCACTTTTTTGGAAGTGGAGATCTTGAGAGAGAAAAAATATGAAGTAGGGTGGGTAGGAAAGTGAGTCCAGTTGTATAAGGAATTGCTTTAATACAATATATTTGTATTAAAGCAAAGGTTAAAATTAATATACATGAAAAGCTAGTAATTAATTAAAATATATGAAGCTAGGAATGGGGCACAGGTTTTTATGTTGCATTTATTTAAAAAGCAGATTAAGTGAAGGAGTCTGGAATTGAGTGAGACTGAAAAGATGTCTACAAGCAGACTTCATTGTTAGGTAGAACTGCTTTTGGGGCTATGTAAAATGTTCAGTAACAGCAAACAACAACAAAGCATGCTTCATATACACTGTCCTTTTGGACAACTTGGGTAAATTAGGATTGAATCAAGAGCAACATTCTGTGTTTGTGGGGCAGAGCTGAATGAAGGTATGCTGACAAAGTGAGCTGCACATACATTTGAGAAATATGACAAGAAACTACAGTGGAGTTCAGATTCAGGGCAGCAGGGGATGCGTACCTCTTCCTTCTGACACCCTTCTAGAATGTTCCAACCCACATGGAGTGATCATCTTCACATAAATGGCATTTCAAGTGACTGAATACTTTAGGTAACATGTGAGTAATCCTGTAAACAGTTTTGCTAATATGACAGTTAGTGCATTTACTAGGGAGAATTGTATAGAGCAAAGGATGTGATGTGCAAATTACTGACATAAATGCAAGCAACAACTTGGGATTCAAACAATTTCAAAAAACTATAAATATAAAGTAGGGGAGAAAATAATCCTGATTCTTTTATTCTTGCAGGTACTGATTAAGTCAGTTCATGAAGTTAGAAAAATATACATGGAAACTTATTTTTTAAAATATGAATAATGAGCATTAGAAGAATAAAAAGAGCACAAAGACCAACATACAAACAATCTTTTAGTCGAGTCAATGCTGAGGCATGTGTGAAAGTTTTAAAGCTAAGGAAAACATTAAGATGCTCATAACTAAATTAATATTTATGTTTGCATGAACAGAGCCATTTACTGCATATGATAGGTGTGTTTAATCCTGGGGAAGAAACTGTCAGGAAAGATAAGGGGAGGCAGTTATTAGTGGATCCTGAAGATACCCTACTTTTCATTTTTCCATTTAAAAGAAAAAATATAATTACGTGTCTGTGTTTTCTTTATCCTTTCAGAAAAGACAGATATTTATTATTTTTGCTTCATACTTGCAAGAAACTGAAGTCTGAAAGTTTAGCATTCTTTAACATGAATATTTCTTTTAATTTTCTATATTTAGGAAATAACAGCCAGAGAAAGAAAGGTAATAGGACAAAGGTAATGATTTTCATTTGTGGATGGAGAAGGTCTCTCAACACCTTTACTTTGAAAATCAAGCCCTAATGTATGAAGGGTCAATAAATCTGAGAATTAACCAGAAGTGTCTTATTTAACACATGATACACAAAATATCCTGGGGTTGGATTTTCTTAATTCACGGACTTAACATAAACTTGCATGTAAGGCACTTTGGGATCCGGTTATGAGGTGCAATCCAGTCAGAAGTAATAGTACAAGCCTTATGTAAGAGTATTACTATTTAGCTCTATTGAAAGTAAACCTCAAAATTTTGAAATGCATCAAAATTGTTTCATGGCAGCTCTTTAGTGCAACATTATGCATTGTTTCTTTTTCTTTCTTTCTTTTTTTTGTTTTTATGAGACAGGGTTTCCCTGTATTGTTTTTGAGGCTGTTGGTCCAGCCCAGCCTCGAACTCACAGAGATCCACCTGCCTCTGCCTCCTGAGTGCTGGAATTAAAGGTGTGTGCCACCACTGCCCAGCTGCATTGTTTCTTTTTCACTACAATTTCTCAATAAAATCCTTACCATCTGATTCTAATTCTGTTTTACTTTTTTGTATTACACCAATTAGATAATCCATTAAACAAATGGAAGGAAACAGCCTTAATGACATGTTGCACTCGCATTATGAAGTTAATTGGATTAACCAAATCAGCTCTTTTACATTCAAGTCTGTATATATTTTTTAAACATTCAAAACAGGAAATTACCAAGGAATTCTGATTTCTGTAGTTTCTTTCTTCATCAGAAAGCAGAGGTCAGTGAGATATACATTATTATTAAACAGAGTTTGTATGCTCAAATATAGCCAATCAGATGTCTCAGATGGTAAAAGTATTTACCTCAGAATTTGGAAGAACTGACTCCAACCTCCATTACCTAGGATGGAGGGGAAAAAATGAAAAACAATAACAAACTGGGTTCTGAAGTTGACCTACCTCCTCAGTGCCCTGTAGCATGCTTGAACCCAGTGTTCTGTCTAACAAATCACACACACACACACACACACACACACACACACACACACACACACACACAATGTAATAACAAATTTTGAAAAAAGGAGTGGGGAAGATTAAGTTAAGGAAATGGAAAAGAAAGAAGAAAATATTCAAAGGATTATTACAATCCATTTTCACTGTAGTTAGAGAGGAGACAAACATCATCTAAACTACCCTGCAAATCCTGTTCTGTTCAAAAGCCAAACACTTTCCCAGAATCACCAGGTCATGGGAAAGCCAGAGTTGCACCGTTTTTACTGAAGTGAAAGATGAAAGCAGCACTTCGGAGTAACACCCTTCTCTGGAAATCAAGAACACTGACTGCCTCAAAGCAGCTTGAATTCTAAATGTTAACAATGTCTCCTCCAAGAACGTGGAGGAGACGTTGTTATATATTACCATGGAGTGTGTCCACGTATATTTCATAATCACATTTACATAGCACAATGGAAAATTATATTATATTGCTTTAAATTGCTATAATAAACTGTCTGAGGTTGGCTAATATGTAAAAAAAGGAAGCTGAGTTAGCTCCAGGTATTAGAGGATCAAAGGCATTGGAGTTGCACTGGCCCATGTGAAAAACTCATAGTTGATAGAATTGCCTTTGAGCATGAGTAGGAGCATGGACAAGTAGGAAATGTCACAAAATAAAACAGCCCACAGGGGTGGGGCGGGGCTTACTCCTTCATACTACCCCTCTCCTGAGAATTAACATCACTACTACAATTATATTCCTTATAAGTGCAATACACTTCATGATCTGAACTTCTCACTCAGTCCCTTCTCTTAAAGGTGGTTTTCTCTTAGTATCACCCACCTACTGACAAGTTCCCAAAACATAAATCTTTGCGCAAGAATAACTTACAAGAACATCTTAAAACCATGACTAGATCTTAGTCAATTACAAAAATTTTTACCAAGGTTAAAAATTATTATGAATTGTTTCTTCTGCTATTTACAATACAAAAAGAATATATATACATATGTGCACATATACATATATCAATTATGACATTAGCATGTTATAAAGCCTAACAAAAAATACTATTGAATTCTAGCAAGTATGGCATGGAGCTGTTCTATTTTACATTTAGAGTATCAAATGTAACTTGATAATTGACCTTATACCTTTGAATTTATTTGGAATCTGAGACTCTGTTTTTATACTGGGTAATCTATTTTAGTTCAGTGTGTTCACTTATTACTCTTTCTTACCCCAAGTTCTGCCCTTAGAAACTGGCCTCCATAAGTAGTAGGGGTGGACACTTACCCTCTGCACTAAGTACAAGTCTGCTAACAGCAAGGCAAGCAGGACAAGCAATAAAAAGTTGTACTTCTCTGTATGGGCAAACAGGTGACTCAGTCTTTTACATATGTGTGCTCTTTGTACATGTCAGAGATCCCTCATCTCTCTAAGTGACTTCCTGATAATGTTTTCAGTATGCTTCTTTAGAGTGTGAGAGGTGGCTCTCAAAAACTGTAAACTTACCTATATTTACATATGTCCTGATTACAAGTGGCTATGGCGCAACCAGCATGAGCAGGAGCATGCTACTTGTTTCATTTGCAGCAGAAAGCAACAGCAGGGCTCTTCAAGAGACTCTTGGTGTCACCAGAAGCTTCTGCATAAAAGCTTGACCCACCTTCATCATCAGTCTTACTGTACTTTCAGGAAATGTGCAATAGGCTTTGGTGGGCCACCATAATCTGGCATATATACTGCAGTGAAGGGTCAGCAGCAGTTTCTGAAAAAAAAACATGCATCTTGATTTCCTTTCCCTGTTCTCTTGCCTCTTAAGTTCATTTTATCTTTTATTGTGTGGAAGGATGTAGCATAATGTAGGACTAACAAAGCATACACGTTGTCAGCAGAATAGCTTAGTGTGTACACACTTGACAACTGGAAGTGGTGCGCTTCAGATCTGAGCTTGCACTGAAGACAGCATCAACATGAGCTAAATGAACCACATAAAGTTAAATCTATGCTGCAACATTTTATTTTTAAAATGAATTTTAGTTACATAATTAGTTTACAAACACAAGTACACCATGCTTGATAGAGGATTCTTTGTTGCTTTCTAATTCAGCTGCAGTTTTATTCCTTTGAGGTTATAATGTATATCAAATTAATGTGACATTTTTATACCCATGTCTTATACATATGTGTTCTCATAAAAATACATGGGAGGACCAGCTGTTCCGGCAGGACCAGGTACAACAGGCCCTGAATCCAGGCCTGTGTTCGAGTGCCTGGTGACTACCTGGGAACTGCACAGAGCTTCCAATACCGGCTGGAGCCAGGCACCCCAGATTCGAGGTCTTCTCTCCCACCAGCAAAACCGGGAAACCAGCAGACCAGCAAAGGGACCAGGGGACCAGGTGGGAGGCTAAGCACCCCAGATTCCTGGTCTTCTTCTCCACCCATGGGAAGAGAACGAGGACAAGGAGTAGAAGAACTACCAAATTATAGGACTTGCTAGCACCCACCAAAAGGGAACTCTGGTCGCCTAAGCACCAGACCAGTAAGGGGCTCTTTTGCACTCACTAGAAGAAGAGATGGGAAAGAGACAATACAAAAACACACTCAGCAAGAGAAAAAAAATGATGCTGCCTGATTCTAGAGATTCCACACCAGCATGACTCC
The DNA here is from genome assembly GCF_017639785.1 of Mesocricetus auratus. Lineage (NCBI taxonomy): Eukaryota > Metazoa > Chordata > Mammalia > Rodentia > Cricetidae > Mesocricetus > Mesocricetus auratus. The sequence goes on from NW_024429190.1 coordinate 625,516, forward strand.
AACATTCCAATGCAAGTGAAGAAGATGAGAATGACCTTAAAACCACCTTCATGAAAATGATAGAGGCCCTAAAAGAGGATATAGGAAAATCCCTCAAAGAAATGGATGAAAAAAACAAACCAAAAAATGCAAGACTTGGAAGAAAAAACAAACCAAAAAGGGCAGGAAATTGAAGAAAAAGCAACCCAAAAATGCAAGAAATGGAAGAAAAAGCAACCCAAACATGCAAGAAATGGAAGAAAAAGCAAACCAAAAAATGCTGCAAATGGAAGAAAGAACAAACCAAAAAATTCATAAAATGCAACAAATGGACCAAAAGATAAACCGAAAATTGCAAGAAACAATGGAAACAGTGCAAGGGTTGAAAACTGAAATAGAGATAATAAAAAAAGAACACAATCTGAAGAAAGGCTGGAAATAGAAAAGCTGGGCAAACGGTCAGTTACTACCGATAGAAGCATTACCAACAGAATACAAGAGATGGAAGAGAGAACCTCGGGTGTTGAAGATACACTAGGAGAAATGGATTCATCAACCAAAGAAAATCTTAAATCCAACAAATCCTTAACATAAAACATCCATGAAATATGGGATACCATGAAAAGACCAAACCTAAGAATAATAGGTATAGAAGAAGGAGAAGAAAACCACCTCAAAGGGGCAGAAAACATATTTAACAAAAGGAGTCTAAAATGGCTGAGAGGCACTTGAGAAAGTGCTCAACATCCTTAGCCATCCAGGAAATGCAAATCAAAACAACTCTGAGATACCATCTCACTCCTGTCAGAATGGCTAAAATCAAAAACACCAATGACAATTTATACTGGAGAGGATGTGGTGAAAGGGGGACACTCCTCCATTGTTGGTGGGAGTGCCAACTGGTTCAGCCACTTTGGAAATCAGTATGGAGATTCCTCAGAAAAATGGGAATAAACCTTCCACAAGACCCAGCAACTCCACTCTTAGGCATATATCCAAAAGATGCCCATTCATACAACAAAGATGTCTGTTCCACTATGTTCATAGCAGCTTTATTTGTAATAGCCAGAACTTGGAAGCAACCTAGATGTCCCTCAACAGAAGAGTGATACATTTACACAACAGAGTACTATTCAGCAGAAAAAAACAATGGAATCATCAGATTCGCAGGCAAATGGTTGACACTAGAAGAAACCATCCTGAGTGAGGTAACCCAGTCACAAAAAGAGAAACATGGCATGTACTCTCTCATATATGGATTTTAGACATAGATCTGGGGAGTGCCAGCCTACAATCCCATGGCCAGAGAGTCTGGGAAACAGAAACTTCATTCAGTGGCTGATGGAAGAAGAGGCCGACTCCCACGGCTAAGCACTGAGCTGAACTCAAGAAAGCCAGTAACAGAGAGGGAGGAGTGATGACCAAAGGGATTAAGATTGGTCTGATTTAACCCCCAGAAACAGCTGACCTGACAAGGGTTAACTCTTGAATCTCAGGCTGATGCCTGGGAATCCAGCATGGGACTGATCAAGACCCCCTGAATGTGGGTATCAGTGACAAGGCCTAGATAATCTATTGAGCCTTGGGCAGTAGATCAGTAATTATCCCGAGTATACAAATGGAGTTTGGACTCCCATCCAACAATTTGAGTTGCACTCTCACCCTGAACTCTTGTTGGGAGGGTCTAGGCCCTGCCCTGGATGAAATGACAGACTATGGACACCCCCAAGAGGGCCTCACCCTCCATGGGAAAATGAGGGGATATTGTGGGGAGGTTGGTGGGAGGGAACAGGAGGAGGGGAGGGAAAGAGAGAGGGACCTGGAACTTACTTGTGAAGCAACCTTGTTTCTAATTTAAATTTAAATTTAAAAATAAATAATTAAAAAAGAATAAAAAGAATTTCCCTTCCAAAAAAATACATGGGATTGTGCTGGGGTGTTTTAATAGTTGTAAGTTACAATCAGTTTTTCCCCCCAGGATGATTCCTAGGACCTCTACGAGAATTTCTGTTGATCTAGCCTTTTTTCAATTAGAAGAATATTACAGTCAAACCCTGTGAAATTTTTCTAGCTATTCTCTTAATAATAGGTATGTGGAAATCTTCTAGTGTTTGCTACCAAAATCTGCTCAGTGGATGCTCTGGCTTCCTCTCTGTGTCACTGTACTTGTAGATACCTGTATCAGAAGGATTTGTAAATTTCATACCATGAGGATAATTTTAATACTTTCAAATTGCTCTAAGAGATATGGCTGTAATTTACTCTGTCATATATCAGTCTTTAAATTATCCTGTTTTCATTGGTGAAAGAAAGTATTTCAACTTTGTTTTAGTCTTCTACTGTAGTGTCTGCTGATTGTTGTGAGGATGTAACATTAGAATTGAGCTTTCACTAAAGACTCTTTACAGATACTGAAAAGTTCACAAATGTCACCCTGTATGGGAGTCACTAACTAACAGATTTCCCAGGGTCAGGGCCTCTCATCTAGGCAGTGAGCTTACATCAAAGCAGGGGCTGGCAGGCATATCCTGCCCCACCTGCCTCCTGCCTGGGAATCAGAGAGCTCACTAGAGGCTCTTGCTGTGAAACCTCCTACAAGCTCAGAAAGTCTGCACAAAAACCCCTCATTTTACTGCATTACAGAGCACCTGTCATGCTGTGATTCTCTAGCACTGGAGCCTGGACTCTGTCTGTCCATGGATTAATAAGTATTTAAATAAACTCCTTACTCTATCATAATCCATCTCATTTTCCTGTTAAACTCCCCAATCCAAAACCAATAATATTGAGATTTTTTTATATTCAAATAGGTTATTTGTATTTTCTATTTACTAAATTTCTCAAACTAATGGATAAAAATTTTTTATTTTTTTATTACTTTAATTTTTAGATAGCTTGCTTCACATGTCAATCCCAGTTCCCTCTCCCTCCTCTCTTCCGGCACACCCCTACCATCCCCCCCAGCCTCCCACCCTCCCACCGCATCCCCACTTCCTTCCACATAGGGGATATCTAGAGTCTGCCATTTCACTCAGGGCACAGTCCAGGCACTTCCCTAAGAGTCCCGGCTGAGAGATCATCCTTCTTTGTTATGGACACATGAAGTCCATTTGTATGACAGGGATAAATACTGATCTACTGCCCAGGGCCCCATAGGTTGCCCAGGCCTCCTCACTGACTCTCACACTCAGGCGTTCTGGATTAGTCTCATGGTGGCCTCCCAGCTGCCGGGCGGGTTCCAAGAGCTCCCCCTTGTTCAGATCAGCTGTGTCTGCTGGTTTTGCCTGCCCATTCTTTGTACTTAACACAAATTTATGAATGTAATAAAAATGTTTGAAATATTTAAAGAAAAATTAAAGTATCCAAATAATTTAAAAACATCTGTATTTTGGTATTGATATTATATATCAATATTTAATTGTGTTTTGAGCATGTATGTTTTCTGGCAAAATTCATTTAATTTATGAACATTAATAATTACTGTCCATAGCCCTAGGGAGAGGGCTCAGCATGTAAGAGTATTTCTGATCTTCTAGAGGATCTGAATTCAGCTCCAATATGCAAGACAGCTACTCACAACTTCCTGTAAATGCAGACTTGACATCCTCTTCTGTTATCTGTGGCCACACACAACCATACCCCTGAAACACATATGGCACACACACATATGCACATTTCTTAAAAAATTAAAATAATGAGTTCTTATTATGGCATTTTATCTCTGGGTAGGCATAAAGAAAAGGAGATGGGGAGGAGAACATGAGAAAATGGGATTGTTGAATTGGGGGAGGGATAGGGTGGGAGAACAAGGAAAGAGATAACTCAGTAGAGGAAGTCATTATGGAGCTATAAAGAAACCTGATGTTAAAAAATTCCCAGGAATCCACAAGGATGAACTCAGATACGGTCCTTCACAATAGTGGAGATGGTCCCTGAACTGGCCTTCCCCTGTAATCAAATTAGTGCCATCACAGAACTTTCAACCAGTAACTGATGAAAGCAGATGCCAAGATCTACATGCAAGGAACAGGTCCAGCTACAGGAATCCAGTTCAAGGGAGGAAGAAGGGATTATATGAGCAAGGAGGGTCAAGATAATAATAGGGAAACCCACAGAGAAGGTTGATACAAGTTGACTCTGGACTGACAGCTGAGAATCCTACATGGGACCAAACCAGGCCTTCTGCATGTAAATGACAGCTCTATAGCCTCGTCTGTTTGTGGGACCCGTGGCAGTGAGACCACAATACATTGCCTCCGAGTAAAAGGTTAGAAAAAGATTTTCCAAGCAAATGGGCACAAGAAGCAAGGTGGTATAGCTATTTTAATATCTAACAAAATAGACTTTAAACCAAAAGTAATCAAGAGATGGGGAAGGGCACTTCATACTTACTCATCAAAGGAAAAAATCCATGAAGATGACATTTCAATTCTCAACATGTATGCCTCAAATGCAAGGGCACATACATTTCTAAGAAAAAAAACACTACTGAAGTTTAAATCACACATAAATTCTCAACACCCCAGTCTCACCAAAGATCAGGTCATCCAGAAATAATCTAAACAATTAAATAATGAATCTAACAGACTTTATGAGTTAAATGGACCTAGCAGATATGAAAAGAACATTTCACTCACACACAGAAATTATGGCTTTATCTCAGCACCTCACTAAATATCTCCAAAATTGACAAAATACTTGGTCACAAACCAAGTTTTAACAAGTACATCACAACTGAAATAATATGTCATGTCCTACATGACTATCATGAATTAAAGCTGGATTTCAGCTATGACAAAAACAGCAGGAAGCCTACAAACTCATGGAAACTAGACAGTTCTGTATTGAATGTCTACCAAATCAAGGAAGAAATTAAAGATTTCCTAGAATTCAATGTGAAAAATGCATAGCGTATGAAAACATCATGGATAAAATGAAAGTTGTGCTAAGAGGAAAGTTCATAGCACTAAGAGTGTGCACAAAGTAATTAGAGAAGTCTCACACCAGTGACTTAACAGCACATCTGAAACCCAGAATAAAAAGAAACAGGTACCCAAGAAGAGTAAATAGCAAGAAATAATCAAACTGGGGGCTGAAATCAATAAAATAGAAACAAACAGAACAACAGAAAGAATCAATGAAATGAAGACATGTTTGTTTGAGGTCACTTACCCAAACTAACTAAAAGGCAGAGAGAGAATAGTCAATTAAGAAAACCAGAAATGAAAAGGGGAACATAAAAACAAATGCTGAGAAAATCCAGAGAATCATAAGGACATTCTTCAAAAACATGTATTCCACAAAATTTGAGATTCTAAAAGAAAAGGAAAATTTTCTTTCCTCTTTTTTTATTTGAGACAGTGTTTTTGTATGTACAGCCCTCACTTCCCTGGAACTCCCTCTTTGGACCAGGCTGGCCTCAAACTCAGAGATCCACCTGCCTTTGACCTCCAAGTAATGGGATAAAAGGCGTGCACCACCACATTTCAGCAGGAAAAAAATTCTTGTATATATGACATACCAAAATTAACTCAACACCAGATAAACAATTTAAAAAACCCAGAGAAGAGGAATAAGGCAAGATCTCCTGAGCAGATTGGGAGCAGGGGCATGGAGGGCAGTGGGAGCTGGGAAAAACGAGAGGGGGAAAAGAGGAGGAGAGAGAGGGTGGGGGCAAGAAGGTTAAGTGGAGAAAAAATAGTGGAGAACAAGATGAGAAATGCCATAATAGAGGGAGTCATTATAGGTTTGAGAAGAGATCTGGCACCAGTGAGATCTCTAGTGATCTAAAAGGAAGAAACCAAATGCCAAACTATCAAATAGTGGAGAGACTACCTTAAATGCCGTCCCTGATAATGAGCTTGACAACTACCTTATATGTCATCTTAGAACCTTCATCTAGTGTCAGATGGAACCAGAGGCAGACACCCACAGCAAAACACTTAACTGAACCCCTGGAAACCAGTGACAGAGAGGGAGGAGTGATGAAAAATGGACTAAAGAATGGGCTGGTAAAACCAACAAAAAAAGCTGACCTGAACAAGTGGTAGCTCTTGGACCCCAGATTGACCTCTGGGAAGCCAGTATGTGACTGATCCAGACCCCCTGAATGTGGGTGTCAGTGAAGACACCTGAACAATCTGTATGGCTCTGAGCAGTAGATCAGTATTTATCCCTGGCATATAAATGGAATTTGTGTGTCCATACCACAAAGAGGGATGCTCTCTCAGCCTGGACTATTCAGGCAGGGCCTAGGCCTTGCCCTGAATGAAATGACAGACTCTGGATATCCCCTATAGGGAATGGAGTGGGGATAGGGTGCGAGGATGGGAGGGGTTAGGGGGCTAGGGAGGAGAGAAGTGAGAGGGATCTGGGATTGACATGTGAAGCAAGCTTGTTTGTAATTAAAAATGTAATAAATAATAATAAATTTTAAAAAAGAACTGGAAAAAAACCTCTAAGCCCCAAAGAAATAGAAGTAGTCATTAAAAGTTTCACAACCAAAAATAAGGCTAGGGTGAGATGACTTTAGCACACAATTCTACTAGATTTTCAAAGAAGAACTAATACCAATATTCATAAAATTATTCTACAAAGTAGAAACAAAAGAAGCATTGCCAAATTCATTTGTGAGGCCATAGTCACCCTGATACCCAAACCACACAAAGAAAGAGAATTACACAGCAATATCTTACGTATGTTCATCAAAAATAATGACTAAATTCAAGAACACATAAAAAAGACAATCCACTAAGGTCAAGTGGCTTCATATCAGAGATGCAGGGATGATTTGACATAGGAAAATATGTCAGTATACTCTACCATAAAAAAAATTAAAAGCAAAAATCCATGTGGTCATCTCATTAGATGGTGAAAAAGTCTTTGGCAAATCCAAAACCTTTTCATGATAAACGTCTTGGAGAGATCAGAGAGGAATAAAAGAGTCATTCATAAACATAATAAAGGCAATTTACAGCAAACCAATAGTCAACATCAAATTAAATGGTGACAAACTCAAAGCAATTCTGCTAAATTCAGGAACAGGACAATGCTGTCTACTCTCTTTACATCTCATCATTATAATATTTGAAATTCCAGCTATAGCAATAACACAACAAAAATAGATCAAGAGAATAAAAACAAGAAAGGAAGAAGCCAGATTATTCTGATTTGAGGCTGATATGATAGTATACTTAAGTAACAAAAAAAATTCTACAAGGCAGCCTCTAAAGCTAATAAACACCTTCAGCAAAGTGGCTGGATATAAGATATCTCACATATCAATGGCCCTTTCTTTTACTTACAATTTGTCCTGCTGATAAGATGAGCTGGGATAATGTTGGCACAGAAATTGTTTGAGTGGCTAACCAATGAGACCCATGCCAGAGTAAGCCCACCCCTGACACTATCTGAAGTGGGAGAACCCAGAACCTGAATAGCCCAGAGTCCTAGGATAGAACTAAATATTACATGCAAAAGAAAAAAATGTCAATGTAATGATGCCTAATTCTGCTATACTCATAGACTAGTGTCTAGTTCAGTTGTCATCAGAGAGATTTTCTTCTAGCAAATGATGCAAACAGATGCAGAGACTAAAAGACAAACAGTAGGCCAACCTCAGCAAATCATGTGGAAGAGAGGGAGGAAGGATTGTAGGAGGCAGAGGGGTCAAGGACATCACAGAACACCCACATAATCAGCTGACCTAGGCTCACAGGGTCTCTCAGAGAGAGAATGAACCAAGAACCAAAGAACATACATGGGAATGACCAAGGCCCTTTGCATATATGTTATAGTTGTATCACTTGGCCTTCTTGTAGCACTCCTAATGGTGGAATCTGTCTCTGATTATTTTGCTGGCTTTTGAGACCTTTTCTTCATACTGGGTTGCCTTGTTCATTCTTAACACAAAGGGAGGTACCTTGTCTTACTGTAACTTGATATGACCTATTTGGTTGATATGCATGTAAGGCCTGCTCTTTTCTGAATATAAATGGAGGGGGAGAAGACTTGGGGAACAGAGGAGAGGTATGGTGAGGAAACTCTCTAAGGAGAGGATGGAGGGGGAATTGCAGTTTGTATATAAAAATAATTGTAATAATTATTATTTAGAATAAAGAATAACTAGTTTTGAACACCTCAGTGTGATGTATTAATATAGAACATGCATATGTCTGCTGTTTTGTACATTATTTCTATACAGAGCTTTTCCTCACATTTTTCCTGCTTTTAAATTCAGTAGCAAGGAATTCAGCACGTTTGATATTGTTACACAGATTCTACTGATTTACTTCATTCCTTACCACCCTTTCCAGTTCATCCACTGATTTTTGTTAACTCTATGTTTTCTAATAGTTTACTGAGATAATTATTCTGTCTTCTTTGTTGGGCACATATAAGCTTCCATTTCCCTTGGGAAATTACTGGGAAGCTATGTGACCTCTTGGTGGTGGTAGCTTTCTTTGGCATTGTATGTTCCTTGTTGCCTTTTTTCTTGCTGAACATTTTGAGGAACATCATCATTTCCAAGCTGGATGGTTTTAGGTGTGAAAGGCACCCCCAAAATGGGTGGAAGGCTTATGTACAAGGGTAGCAGGGCAGTTCTAAATGTGGAGAGGATGACATGTTGTAACTTCAGTGCAGTAATGTCCATTAGAACAGGCCAGACTTTGTGAACATTACAAGGATTTTTTTGTTTATTTGTTTTTGTTTTTTGAGATGAGGATTCTCTCTGTAGCTTTGGAGCCTGTCCTGGAACTTGCTTTATAGACCAGACTGTCCTCAAACTCACAGGGATGTGCCTGCCTCTGTCTCCTCAGTGCAGGGATTACCCAGCTGATTACAGAAATCACACAGTTCCAAGTTATGGCAATTTCCAAAAGTGGTAGAATTTTGACAGTATAAGCTTTGGGGCCTACTTATCTTATTTTTTTTCTGTGCAGGCAGTCAGAACCAAAGGGATGTGTTTTAGCAGTAGGACTGCCTTACAACCATGGAGAGGTATGTAGCAAGGATTTAAAGCACAAGCATGCAATGCTACCAAATTTAGGAAAATGGAGGCTCTGAGGTCTGGAAAGCATGATTCACAAAATCATGGCTATTAAGTGGAGGACAAAGGTACCTGCGGATCATATAGGGAGTTGAGGTCTTAAGTATAAATAGGAACAAAGCCACGGTGGCTCAATATACTCAGCTAGCCTGTGGCCTGAGGGCTCTGATGTCTGAGGCATAGGCTCTCATAATCTCTGCTCTGTAGTATAAACACCAGACAGGATATGGTGCCCCAGCAGTCCAACTTGTTGTGGTGGTGGTAGCCGAGAGAGGAAGGCATGCACTCTTGGGGACTGAATACAAAGCTACAACCCATTGTTTGGAGAGCTGTTGAGTGACTAGATCTCCAGGGACAAAGAAACCTAAGGGCATTCTTGGTGATGCCAATGTTTCAGTTGTGGGTATTTATTTGTGTTCTCTCAGAACAAGGGCATGATTCAGGTACAAGGACCAGTTTGAGGAAATAAAGGAGTGCAATTAAATACATTAAGTGAATGATTTGACTGAATGTGAGAATGGTGTGCTTTGTGAGAAAATAGTTGTGTGTATCTTTTAAAGTATCAAACCAAGAGTTATTATTTTATTGTTAACTAATACCATTTTGGCAGCTTTCTGGTTTGCTTCATGTAACTTCAATTTGCCCATAATAAACAATGAAGGTGGATAGAGATCAATAAGTGGGAGTGGACAAAATCATAATGAAAATAATATCATAATAATGCACATTTAAGTACTGATTTTATACATCAAGATGCAAATTAGTTCATATCATCAAAGCAAAAGTTTAATATATTTGACTGGTTAATAGAGTATATTGATCACAAAGGGATAAATTTCACTTTTCACTTCACACTGCAGTATGAAAAGAAATAAAATCTATTTAACTGTGTATGTTCATACACTGGAGTATGTTACTTAATTAGTTGATGTAATTGCACATAGGTATCTACAATAATTTGAAACTTATGGAAAAGCAAAACTCCAAGATTTTTAGAAGTTACTATTAAGACAATCAATCTTAACTAAAAGAAATACTTAGCATCCTAAAATTCATTCTAATAAAAACTTAAAATTTTAGAAAACATTATCCTATGTTTTATAGACAATAAAGGAGTATTTTATACTTAACTTCCCAAAAGTCTCAGGCCTTTCTTTTTCCTTCTAAATGCCAAATATACTTGTTTTTAACAAGCCCTTGTAATAAGGAGACTTACTGTGGAAGTCAGAGCTATAACACAAAGAGGCTAGAGGATTAGAAACTGACTATACAATGCTAGTTTCTTTGATTCTGCATTGAAAGCTAAACTTTAAGCAACTTTTATTAAACCAATTGGAAGAGCTTTTTATTTCTGCTACCAATTCATTTTTATTTTCACTTGGTAATGAATGCTCATGTTCTTGATATGAACTTGAAGCAAAGTACCTGAATGCACTGCTTAAATATTTCATAAATTATAGCAAGAATCAGGATCATAGCCTAATAGTGTGTGGATCAAATTTATAATAAATCAGTACTTACTTAAAGTAGGTAATTATCTTCTTAGTAAGTATATTACTCTGGTAGTACCAGTTTTTAAACCACATTCTTCAATGCTCTCTATATCATTGTGCAAATTATTTTTACATGGCCAAAGTAATTAGAGGATGTTTCATATATTGTTTCTTTATTTTAATTTTTTGTCAAATTTAATAGCTTCTCCAAACAGAATAAACTTCATCACTTAAGGTCTGAATGGTTACATGGATTAAAGAGACTTGTCAAAATATTCTTCTAGCCAGGTGGTGGTGGCCCATGCCTTTAATCCCAGCACTCAGGAGGCAGAGGCAAGCGGATATCTGTGAGTTCCAGACCAGCCTGGTCTACCGAGTGAGTTCCAGGACAGGCTCCAAAACAATACAGAGAAACACTGTCTCGAAAAACAAAACAAAACAAAAAACCAAAAACAACAACAACAACAAAAAACAAAATATTCTTCTAAGTAAATATGGATATAAAAAACAATGTTTAATAATAATCAAACTGCAGGTAACTGGTAGAGAGATACTGCAGACTGATGGCAATTTAGGGCATTTAGAAACTTCCACCAGAAATCAACTGAGAAAGTCTTATTGAGGGAGAAAACAGAAGAAGCATTGCCAAATTGGGGACTTACAAGCTCCATCAGAAATTGACTAGAGAAGCTAGAGTTCTTTATAGAATGAGAGTTCCCAGACAAAGCAAGTGTTCCTTTCCATGGAGCTTTCAGTGAAAGGACAAAAAACAGCAGAGAAACTAAAGGCTCACAGCATCCAACAGATGAGGCAGTGGGAAGATGAGGCAGTCAGCTGAAGTCCCAGTTGAGGCCATTTTCCTGGGATGATTGCATCATATGATAAGCAGCGGTAGCCTCTGCTGTACATAGTTCTCAGGGTGGAATGCTTTTTTTCATTGCTGAACTTTGTTGTTTTATTCCATGACTGTCATACTGTTGGGCAGGTGAGACCATATCAGTACAAATGTTCACAAAGAACACTTAGAGACATTTTGGCTTGGGTCTGTGGGAAAGATTCAAGTCCCATTTTCAGGGCCAACTTCAGATGTAGGTGATACTTTACCAATTTGCCAATGCAGTATACATTACAGGGCTTAATTACTGAATTTGTTGTTGGGGCTTGAAGGCTGGAGTGTCTAAAGTGAGATGGGTTGGAAGGAGGATTAGGAAAGCATGTTACCATGCAACTCTGAGCCTGTGAAGCGAAGTGTGGAATATGAATGTGTCTTGAAGGAGCTGGCTTCATTTCACTTGAACTGATCTAAAAGGTGATGCAAGCAGGAGCAGCTGCTGGATACAAATAAATATATTTCTGCAATCAGCAGCAAGGACTCATCAGGAGAGGACAGACTTGCATAATCTAAGGTCACATAAATTAGTAGATATTTGGGCTGGCTAGGACAAGGGTGGAATGATATTAAAGAAAAGTTACAGGACAGAATACAATGCACATTGTGAGATTTCTATGAAACCATTAAATTAGTGCTTACATATGGTCATTAACGTGTATACGGTTGTACCTAGCAAAGAAAGAAAATAGATATTATGTTCTTGCAACATGCCTATTAGTTATAGGAAGTTTCAACAATCTAGAGTAGCATTAATTATAGAAGCTATTTATTTATTTATTTTACACCCAGGCCACAGTTTTCCTTCCCTCCTCCCCTCCCAGTCCTTTCCCCTACCGCCTCCTCCTCTGTTTCTGTTTAGAAAGGGTAGATCTTCATGAGTGTCAACTAAACGTGTCATATCAAGTTTGGTAAGACTAAGCACCTCCCCATGTATGAAGGCTGGACAAAGCAACCCAGTATGAAGAGTAAGGTCCCAAAACCCAGTGAAAGATTTTGGAGACATCCCCTATTCCTACTGTTAGGAGTTCCACAAGAGGACTTAGCTACACAACTGTAACACACATGTAAGAGTGCCTAGGGAAGTCCCATGTGGACCCCCAGGTTGTCAGTTCAATCTCTTTGAGTCTCTCTGTACCCAGGTTAGTTGATTCTATGAGTTTCCTTGTAGTGTTCTTGACCACTCTGGCTACTACAATCCTTCTTTCTCCTCTTCTGTAGTATTCCCTGAATGCTGCCTATTGTTTAGATGAGGGTGTACATCTGTTTCCATCAGTTGCTGGATGATGCCTCTCTTATGACTGTTGGGTTAGACACCAATCTGGTCACAGTAAATGGCAAATTCAGGCTACTTATCTGTTACTGCTAGGAGACTAAGTTGGAGTATTCCTTGTAGTAGATTCCTGGGAAAATTCCTTGCACAAGATGTTGTGGAATATTAGTTGAAGATATGCTACATATTTTATGCTCTGGAAAATTTGTTTAATGAGACAAAGATGTGTTGAATTCTTTTATATTGCATTTGCTTAACTGTGTGAAGCTGTGTTGCTTTGCCTGTCTATAAGACCCGATTGGTCTAATAAAGATATGAATGGTGAATATGAAGGCATGACAGAGAAGTTGGCAGAGCTGACATGTAGAGAGAATAAAAAGAAGAAGAAAAGGGGAGATTGAGGAGCACAAAAAAAAGACCAGCCACACATCTGGACATGGAATTAGATGGGAAAAAATTTACAGAAATAGAGCAAAGCCCAGAGTCAAAAGGTAGATGAGATAATTTAAGAAAACATGGCTAGAAAGAAGCCAAATTAAGGTCAGGCATTCATAAAAAAGAATACATCTTTATGTATTTATTTGAAAGGTGGCTGTTGGACTCCCAAAAAAGCTAAAAGAGTAAAGAGAAAGACACACACAGAAAGAAAACACAAAAACAATCCCCCCAAAAAACAAACTACATTTTGGTATACCGACATGAGGCTCGAAATCCTTAATCTTTTTTATAGGCTTAAAGCAGTTTAGTGAGTGGTGAGTGGTATTTTCCCTGAGTTCCTACTCTGGCCTCAGGAGCAACTCTTAGGCTGTGGCTCCTAGTGTGGAGCCCTGGAGAAAGTCTGTGGTTGCTGGGCAAGCTTTAAGGAATATTAGATAGCAGTGGACAACGTTTTACCTGGGGTCCTAGATCCAATCTGGCCTATTCTAAAGCCTAAGTAGTGATCAGGATATGGGGTACAGAATAGGGCATACAGTTTGCGTTGTTTTGATGGGCTTAAAGATGATTAGCAGGTGGTGAGAGATGTTTTCCCAAGGGTCTGTAGGACCACTCTGGCTTCTGATGCGGCTGCTGAGTCTGTGGGCACTAGACTGGAGCCCAGCAGAGGGGTGCAATCTGAAGTTGCTTTGTGGCTGTAGTTGCAGTTTCAAGTGTTCCATGTTCTATAAATAAATAAACAAAGAAATAAATCTATTCCATATATGCAGCTCCTGAGGAGGGCTAGAGATGAAGTCAAAGTTTTGACTCTCCCAACTCCTCATCTCTGACTTTTGGTATCCCATATTAGACTGAAGGTGTTGATCCACAGTGGCCAGCAGAGCTTGATGCCTGATGATGTGGGTATCTGTGGTCCATGGTGCTTCTTGCTGCTGCTGATTATAAAGAATAAGGAATCTTCTTTTGCAGTAGTATTGATAACTGCAGATTCACGGTTAAGAATGAGAGCCATAGAAGGCATCAGTGACAATACTCACACCTCCAAAAAAGATAAAGCAACAGTCTAGACAGGAAGCCATTTAAGAGAACTCTTAAACATTGTGATAGCAATGCTGAACTGTAGCTCTTCAGACAGTAACTTCTGACTGGGGTAGGGGTGGGGAAGGGCACAATTTTCTTTAAGATGATGGACATTGGGAGTTTGACACAAATTGGGCTTGGCATTCTATTTTGGTGGGGGGAGGACACAAGGTTGGGCATTAGGCCTAGGAGGACTGGGAAGTGAATATGATAAAGGTGAATTAATGCATTATGTAAAATTCCCCAATTAATCAATAAAATACTATGTTTGGAAGAAATTTAAAAATAATAAAATTAAAAAGCCCCTCCCCAAAATATATTGGGAGGACTGGATAATTGTTAAGACATTTGAAAATGTAGTCCACACATATTCTAGTAAATACTTGTTTATCTCAGACTGTGCTACTGCATTGTTCTGCATGCCTGTGAATAATGTTGTCTTCAAAGAAATCCTGTTCCCATTCATTCAACTATCTTCATAAGAGCATTTATTTAGCGGCTATTTATATGTTTCACAGGACACTAGTGCACAAATTCTTATTTTAGCAGATTGAGAGAGAGAGAGAGAGAGAGAGAGAGAGAGAGAGAGAGAGGAGAGAAACAATATGATATGGGCATATTACCATATAAGCCGACATGAGTGGACTTTTCATATCAAAAAGAGTGTTTTTAGTCAGGCGGTGGTGGCGCACGCCTTTAATCCCAGCACTCGGGAGGCAGAGGCAGGCGGATCTCTATGCGTCCGAAGCCAGGCTGGACTGATAGCCTCCGAAACAATACAGAGAAACCCTGTCTCATAAAAACCAAAAAAAAAAAAAAAAAGAGAGAGAGTGTTTTTAATAACACTAAGTAAATATAACAAATTGTACTAGTTAAATCTAATATGCTTGACCTTCTTTTTTTCTTATTTTGGTTTTTACAATACAGGGTTTCTCTGTATTGTTTTGGAGGCTTTCGGTCCAGCCTGGCCTCGAACTCACAGAGATCCATCTGCCTCTGCCTCCCGAGTGCTGGGATTAAAGGCGTGCGCCACCACCGCCCGGCTGCTTGACCTTCTTAAGAGACAAAACCGTTTTCATGAAACACAGAGAAAAGAGCTAGCGAGTTAAGTCTAAGGCATGCCTTCACTGGCTATGACCATTAACCATTTGTAAACAATACCCTTTAAATGAAAACAACACTCATAACACATATTTTGAGAACATGGCGATAGCTTTCTATACTGCTTCTCTTGATTGAGGGCACTGGTAATCTTATGGAGATCCTGAGAAAATTTAGAATTATGGTTAAATCTTGACTGTATTAGTCTGTGAGATTGCATCATCTCTGTCAGTTGTCTTGAAGCTGTTCTGGATGTTGGATCACCTGGGCCATCACTCTCATGGAGATCTCTTAGTGGGTCTTGCTTGATCTAACTATATTAAACTAGAGAGAATCCACAATTTCTCATCTTCTATGGAATCAGAAGCAGAACCTCTTTTCCAAAGCATCATATCCTTAGACCCAAATTTTGAAGTCAAAATACTTATATGTTGGTTTAGTTTAGCAACCCCCACAATCAAGTATCTGTCTATAGCTATCTCAATGATAGTCAAAAAATTCAAAGGAAACACAATAGTATATATAATCCAGACTCTCTGTTTCTTTCATCTTTACATGGCCAGTAATAATATTTTTCCTCTATTTCTCCTTTAAGGACTTTAGTTTATTATACTTAAATTATTTTTTTAAATCCATGATTCTATGTATCGTATATCTTCTTTCTCCCAATCATAGGCACACTTATAAAAAAATACTGTGACCCATTAAGAGGTTGTTTTGGATCTTAATCTGTCCTTATTGTGTGTCTATAATCCTTTTTTGACCATGAGAGTTTCTAGAAGTTTAAGCAGGTATGGTTAGAGCTATTGCCAAGGCTTTGGTTGTTAGCTTTACCCCTCTCAGCTTTCCAACATAGTGTTGGTACATTCACTGTCAGCTCTGAAAGACATGCTCACCACCACAAATTTAGGGACACAGTGATCCATGCTACCACCAAGCAGCTTGCAGCAAGGGTATGCTCACAAATCCCCTTTAAGTTTTCCATAGAAGGACCTCCCAAAAGAGTCATTCCTGCCACCAATATGAACCAGGAAGTCCACTCTTAAGTTCACCACCAGCAAATAGAGCCTATCTGAAAAAAATGTGGCTACCAAGAAGCTGCTTTTGATTCTGTTTTTGTGTATCTAGAGTCCTTTATTTTTTTAAGCTTTCTCATGCTTAATGTGGATGTGCTCCGAATTGGCACAAAGGTTTCTCTCCTGCCCGCCAGTTTCTGAATAAACACTCAGAGGTTTGATATTAATTATAATTGTTTGGCTAATTGCTCAGGCTTATTACTAACTAGCTCTCAAATTTAAATTAGCTCATTTTTATTAATCTATGTATTGCCACATGGCTGTGGCTTACTGGTAATGTTCTGGCATCTTACTCCTGCACCTGTTACATGGCCTTCTTTCTCTAGATATCTCTGTTTAGCTTTCCTGCCTAGCTATATTCTGTCCTGTCATAAGCCAAAACAACTTTTTTCATCAACCAATAAAAGTAAATAGATGTGAGATATTTTAGAGACATCCTTTTTGCTACAGGTTATCAATTTCCAACTTAATTTCCTCTGCAACCAATGAGTAAATCTAATATACAAAATTACACAATAATGCATCACACACACACACACACACACACACACACACACACCCTTTAAATGGAGTTAGTACACAATGGGTGATGGTCATCTTCTACCTACCCTCTCTCTCAGGAATCATACACTATCTAACAAAAACTCCATTGCCTGGAAAGGATACTTACTTTTGTATTGTTGGTAAGCAGAGTCCAAGAGACCCTCAAAACGGTACAAACTACTGTCCGTGACCTTGGTTGCCTTGAAAAGTCTTAAAGGCAAGATCCAAATATTGAAGATGTTCTGGAAGCTGTTAAAGAAGAAAAGTAATCAATAGATCCACCCAGATCTAAGGCCTGCAAATCTTAGTGACCAGCTCAGCAATACATCCTCAACAGTGCAACAGTAGCATTAATATCTTTGAAGTAAGGAAGAACTGACTAACTGAACTTAAGTTTCACTCAATAGGAACTCATGAAGTAGGAACTTCAAACCTAGCCAAGAATCCACAGCTGAAGAGACCATAGGCTGGAGAGGAGAACTTACTATTGCCATCTCCCATATCAACACAGGTTCCTAATACATTCTAAATACTTATCCTTATACCTTTACTTAAGTGTAGCTTTTACCCTTTATCTTAAAAGCTTTTTTAAAAAAAGACAGATCTTTCTATAGCAATCTAAAACTGATCAAAATGATGAGAAGTTACCATCAGTTATCTAGCCCCAACATTTACAATACATCCCCTATACCTAAGGTTCAGAGAGCAGAACAGAAATGAGGTTCAAAATATTGTATGAGACAGGGCCCCAGCATGCTTGCTATTAGATAGTGTCTTCTCAATGTAACTGGGATGCCGCACCCATGAAATCTCATTAAATATGGTTGCATAAACTATATACAAGCAAGGAAAACACCAGTTAACATGCCAAGATGGTTGGGAGAAATCTCATTAAGTTCTATTCTTAAATAAAGAGATACAAAGAGTTAATGGATGCTGAGGGAGGGAGAATTGGTTTTCTCCTGAGATAACTGACTGATAGGTTATCTAGCCCTGACTGATCAGCACTAAATATGTATGTCTATGAGCAACAGAAGTCTGACTCAATATGTTGTGTATATGTATCAATAGTAATTACATAGCTGAGAATTGAAATATTAGCATATTCTTATTAGACCATTAAATTATGATGACTATTACAATAAACAAATATACTAAGTAACAGACTCATAAAGAAAAGAAGTGTCTTAGGTATAGCTAGCATTTGTAAAGCTTAAGTTAAAAATCACTTTAACTTGCACTACAAGAGTCCAGAAATTTGAAAGTCACTTAGGAACAACTAAACTTTCATTAGTGTATCTGTGTCTCGTTGTGCCATTGATATAGGGTAATAGGAAAATCAAGCTTTACATAAAAAGTCATTCTGTTTCCAGAGCAATGAATATATTTATGAAACGAATGAATTACGAGAAGTAATAAGTTAACAAAATGTGGATTTTGGCCATTCCTTAGTGGTGCATATACAATTTTCATTGAAATCCAAGATCTGAGAGGGCAGCTTCATGCTTTATGGGAGAACTAATCTACTACTGATTTGGTTGGGATTTTAAAAATTTTCCCACATGAAATAAAAAGAGATGATTTATATATGATAGAAGCATTGTTTAATTCATAAAAGTGCAATAACTAAATCTAACCCAATTCAGGTATGGATTTACACCATGCCCTTGCAGGCTTTGCAGGAGTTGGATGTAATACACACAGGTGGGCCTGGGAAGATCGTCAGTTATTAGGAGCACTTGCTGCTCCTGCAGAAGATCTGGGTTTTGCTTCCAGCACCCACACAGTGGCTCACAAGCATCCATAACTCTCACTCCAGGGGAGCTAACACTCTCTTGTGAATCAACAAGCACTGGCCACACACACAGTGCACAAACATACATACAGGCAATCGTTTATGTGCATAAAATAATAAATATTTAAAATCACAGACATACTAAAGTCAAAGAACCTACAGTGTCCCAAGGGTGAGTTGTATAAAACATTGGAAGAAGCAGAAATATTTAACTTTATATGTACTTGTGTACATTAAAGGATTGACAAATTAATGAACAGCAATAGTGAGAAGAAAAAAGATGGTGTTTACCTTTTTTATAACCATGTTGTGTGAAGGACCTAATCAACTAGGCTGAAGATATACAATTGTGAA
Source organism: Mesocricetus auratus (assembly GCF_017639785.1). Lineage (NCBI taxonomy): Eukaryota > Metazoa > Chordata > Mammalia > Rodentia > Cricetidae > Mesocricetus > Mesocricetus auratus. The sequence continues at coordinate 644,583 of NW_024429190.1, forward strand.
TCATTTGACCACTTTGAAATGTATTTAAATGTATTCCACAAAAGGACACACTGGGTGCCTACCTTGCTTATCCACTCTCCACTGTAGTTCTGTATCAGGCTTACAATTCCTGTTGGCTTATTGCCACAAGCCAATTAGTATAATAGAAATAAATGCAAAAGCAATAATTTATAAATAAAAACTAAAACACAGGGGAATTCATATAAATTCTGCTAACTAAGAATCATGAAAGGAGGCAAAATGTTTCTTGAAACTGTTTCATTTCAGAAAGAAAAGGGAGAAAACAGAAGTGTTATAATTTTAAATATTAGAGATATAATTTAGCAGATAATTATATATAAATCTTTTAATAAATTTGAGATTTTCATTAGATTTTATATTTAAAAGTTGCACAATTGAAGGTTGAAATACAAAAAAAATTGCCAAACTAATTGAAGAATAAGTAGGAAATCTTTATAAACTTAACCCAAAAGATAATGGGTTTGAATTGGTAAACTAAGAATGTTTCAGAATGACATCTAAGCCCAGTTGGCTTCATTGTCAAAGTCTTTCTGATGTCTAAATCAGAATTTATATGAATTCTTCAAAATCTCATCTCAAAAAATGATGAATGTAAAACATGTCCTACTTTATCCAGTGATGTCTTCTACCTCGATGAAATCTAAAATCTAAGGAATCAGAGGAGATACAGTATGTCCCAACATATTTTAATAGTATTAATGTATATGTCTTCAAAAGCATACTGGAAAATAAACTTTAGTCACCTTAGAAAGAATTATGCATGTAAAAGAGTGAAATTAATCTTAGAAGCATAAAATGAACTTAACATCTGAACATTGATGTCTATATCAAGTGACTAAGTGATCCTTTGAGCACGCCTTTTTGTCTATCTATACACATTCATTGCTATTGATAATTCTTTTTCATTTAGGGTGTTGTAAATACTGAAATATTGTTACTTGTGCTGGCTTGTTGCAGGCATGTGTACAGAACAAGTTTATGACCCACACAATCACCTCCTTCTCTGGGATTTCACATATTGTTTCCTAATTTCCCCAGCATGAATGCAAAACAAGACTGTCAAGAGCTATTCTAAGCCTCCAGGCCTGTGAAGTCATTCAAACTAGCCAGTTCTAACCATACTTAAATTTTCTTGCCTGATATTTCTTTTTAAAAAGTTGGTGTGTGTGTGTGTGTGGTGTGTGTGTGTGTGTGTTTGTGTGTGTGTGTGTGTTTGTGTGTGTGCGTGTGGTGTGTATGTTTGTGTATATGTGTGAGGCGTGTGTGGTGTGTATGTGTGTGCATGTGTGTGGTGTGTGGTGTGGTGTGGTGTGTGTGTGTGTGTGTGTGTGTGTGTGTTTCATGGAACACATGTAAAGATCAGAGGACAGCTTGACAGAACACTATTTTGTATTCCAGGAATCAAGCTCAGGTTACCATGGTGTTTTTATCTACTGAGCCATTTTGTTATCTCTTACCTATTATTTTAAATGGAAGTTAAAATTATGTTTGTTTGATCTATAAAGAGAGAAAGAAAGTATGTAAGGATGGGTAGATAGGGGGTGCAATGGATCTATTAGGATTTGGGGGAGGCGAAACAGCATCAAAATGTGTTGGTATTTTCTTCTATAAAAAGGAAGTATGGGAGAAAAAACTTTCTGGCTTATTTTACCTGCTGATTTTTCATTCTGATGAATTCAAGAAGGTTCCTATGTTTCTGCTTGTCACACACCTTCTAGAGAATTCTAAGTAGACTCATGCTTTATGTAAGCTGTTCCCATGGCTGCATGCCTTACTACAGTCAAATAACAAAACAGCTATTCTCAGCTACTCAAGACAGATGAAAGCCAGGTGATCACTCAATAAACACAAAAACATCATTTCGTAAAATCCACCTGTCTTCCTATAAGAATACCCTGAAAATTAGAAATAGACTTTTTTTTCAGGTTTAAGATCTTTATAGTTTGTCCTGCCTGTAGAGTGTTCTGGGATGGGAGCCCAGCAGAATCATCATCAAAGAGACCAGAGACTTAATCAAGCAAGAGATGGGACCAGATGCAGAGTCTCACAGCCAAACATTAGGTGGAGCTCTGGGAATCCTGCGGAGGAAATGGAGGGAGGATTGCAGGCAACAGAGGATTGCAGGGACACCAGAATATTGCCCACAGAATCAACTGACTTGGACTCCTGGGGGCTGTAGAGATCAGAGGGCTTATAGGTGTCTGACTTAGGTTCTCTGCATGTATTTTATGGCTGATTAGTTTGGTGTTCTTGAGGAATTCCTAGCAGTGGGAATGAGGGAAGTCTCTGACTGTCTTTCCCCATACTCGTTGCCTTTTCCAGGCTTGATGTTGTGATGTATGCCTGGTCTTACAATGACTTTGTTAGGCCATATTTGGATGATTGCCCTAGAAGGCCTACTCTTTCCTGAGAGGAGATAGAGCAACTATTTGAACCATCGCATGTGTTAATGGTCTTTAAAAAAGTGTACAGAACATTGTAAAAACTGGTCCATAGTATTTTAAACAACTATCAGCAGGCTTTTAAGTTGATGAAACATTTGGTTGTAGCTTTAAATTCTTTAAAAAAATTTAAACCTACTACAGTTGTGCTCCGGTGGCTGGCAAGAGAAAAATTGTTATAATTGTTATTAGGTGAGCTGTCAACAACAGGGCAAATGAAATGACTTTCCAGATGCCTAAATAAAATCTTTGGTAGAGTGACACTGAGGGAAAATTTGAAGGCAGTAAATTTAGGGACTAGTAAAAAAACCCAAAACAACAACAACAAAAAAAAAACAACAAAAAAAAATCTATGATGCAGATCACCATCACAGTAAGGTTCAAAATATCCAAGATCAATATACAAAACATGGTTTTATTACTATGCATATGCATACTAATTCCCTATCACTGATATTACAAAATAACACAGATTTTGGGGGCAAAATGAAGCTGTTATTTTGGGATGTGTTTATAAATACTGATTGTTTACAGTGTCATATGTGATAATACAGATACATTGCCTAAAGTGTTCACTCATAGTGATCTGTTTTAAAATCTGAATAAAAGACAACATATTCACAAATTAATACAATATCCCAAAGGATACTGAAGTGAGAAGATTGAGACCCAAAATGAAGGAAATAATACAGTGCTTTGAGCTAGCTGAATTCTGAGAAGATCTGTGATTGCTCATCTACCTGTGTCTTTTCTGACATTTCAGACTCAAAACACATCTTTGTATGTTTCAGTAGCATGTCAGCTGCCTCCCTCCCACCTTGAACCTGTATGAATAGGAGTTTGCCTAACTGAGTTATTATTTCTGGACAGGATATAAAGAATAAAAGCCATCTTGGCAGCAGAATTTAATGAGAAGATAGTCTAGTGTGGGGAGCCGCCCCCACATTCTCAGTTACAAGATGGCGCTGACACCCATTGTCAGTTGGAGTAAACAACCTTGGTGTGCATGTGCCTGCTACTTTTCCATCCCTTACTCTCTGCCTCTCCCGTGGCGTCATATGGGCTGACGAGCAGGAGCCAGTCAGGAGATGACACGTCCAAGGCGGGGACTGCTGAGCTATATAAGGGTTGGGCTTTTTGCTCCCCGGGTCTCCACTCTGTAAGCTTATGCTCTCCCTCTCAAGACGCATTAAAGCTGTTCTGCAGAAGGATCCTAAGTGTGCCGCGTCGTTCTTGCTGGCGAGACGGTAGCGCGGGACATCTGGTGCCGAAACCCGGGAACTCGAGACCTCATCATCGTCAGCACCATCAGAGAGACCCCTTGGACTCAAGGAGGATTCAGAACTGCAGGTAACTACACTTGGAGAGGTATGTTATTCTGGGACTTTGGATTGGAGCCTGTGTTACAATTGTTACATCGTTACAATTGTTAGGATAAGCGCAGTGCCTGACTGTGTGCTTTAGTCTCTTGTAGATAAAAGAGCTGCGCGCGGTCGTTACTTTTGTTTCATTTGAGCCGCAGGTGTTTATTTTTATCATGGCTCCTCTCAATCTGTCTAGCATGTCAGAAACTGAGCGTAGTGAGAGGTTAGGTGCATGTAAAAAGAAACCGGTTGTAACTAAGAAAGATAAACCCCCCCGGTAAATCTAAGGATAAGGGGGAGCCCTTACAGTCCCCAAGAGGGACATTAGAAGATAAACAAAAAAGGGGAGAAGGATTATACCCTTTTCAGGAACTGGAAGCTTGCACAAATGCAAGTCACACATACTACAGGCCTGCCCTACAATCCTCAGGGACAAGGCATCGTGGAGCGAGCACATTGCACACTTAAGTCTTACCTAATAAAACAAAAAGGGGGAATTATGAAGGAGTTGCCCCCAACACCAAGAGTGGCTATTGCCATGGCATTGTTTATTATGAATTTTTAAAAATCTGGATGATAAGGGTCAAAATGCAGCAACAAGGCATTGCTCGGATCCGCAAAGACCCAAAGAATTTGTAAAATGGAAAGATGTGCTAACTAATCAATGGAAAGGCCCGGATCCTATTCTAATAAGATCCAGGGGAGCTGTTTGTGTTTTTCCACAGAATGAAGAAAATCCCTTTTGGGTCCCAGAACGACTCACCAGAACCGTTATGGAGCAAAAGGATGGCGAGACATATTCCCGTGACAAAGAGGAACAACTTGACATTGATGGCACTAATTGCAATGAATTTGAGCAGATGCTTCGCGAATTGAGGGTCACCATTGTTCAGGTATATTCTACCCGCCTTGACTTGTCCTTCACGGAGAGATTGTCTTCGTGGATTTCTTCAGCTGTTTCATATTTCAAAGAATGGGTGGGGATGGGATTGTTTGGAGCAGTCCTATGCTGCGGAATAGTGTTTATTCTCTGGCTGGTCTGCAAGCTCAGAACCCAAAACAAAAGAGATAAGGTGGTCATAGCACAAGCACTGGCTGCGCTCGAGCAAGGGGCGTCAACCGATATCTGGTTGACTGTGCTTAAGCAATAGGCTGCCGACTGAACAGCTCCTGCACACCCGGAACTTAGGTTCATTGCACAGGGTAGAGTGTTTAGTCTGGCCTCCCAAGAGGGGTGTTGAGCAAAGGCATCACAAAGAGAGATATTTTCCTCTGAGAGACATGTTGTCCTGCATAAGGGTTACCTGCTGTATTTTTTCCCTTTTCCCAGAAAAAGGCAGAGGACAGGTCGGAAGCATCCCGGATTTTGATGAATCTAGGGATAGGTTTCATACACGTCTCACTAATTTTGTTCTTTGGGAAGTTCAACCACTGTCTCTACCTGTTTGCTATTAAAACAAAAAGGGGGGAGATGTGGGGAGCCGCCCCCCACATTCTCCGTTACAAGATGGCACTGACACCCATTGTCAGTTGGAGTAAACAACCTTGGTGTGTATGTGCCTGCTACTTTTCCATCCCTTACTCTCTGCCTCTCCCGTGGCGTCATATGGGCTGACGAGCAGGAGCCAGTCAGGAGATGACACGTCCAAGGCGGGGACTGCTGAGCTATATAAGGGTTGGGCTTTTCGCTCCCCGGGTCTCCACTCTGTAAGCTTATGCTCTCCCTCTCAAGACGCATTAAAGCTGTTCTGCAGAAGGATCCTAAGTGTGCCGCGTCGTTCTTGCTGGCGAGATGGTTGCGCGGGACAGTCTAGAAACATGATGAAGGCAAAAAATCCTCTACATAATGGTTTTATTTTAAACAAGACTTAGAGGGGCTACATAAACTTAATAGTTGACAATGTATTTTTAATTTTCTTTCCCTCAAATTTCAAATGAAATATTCATGAAAATGATAATATCTACTAGTATCATTTCTATAAAGTTAGTCTCAAAAAGAGTTCCAAATGCATAGAGAATATTCTAGGCCAAAGTCCTACAGAAATATTATCAACTTTAATGTTGATGGAACACTAACCTAACAGGCCCCTTATGTAAAACAAAGTATTAATATCTCTTAAATCACAAGCTAACATCTATTAATAGGAAATTCCAGGCATGATTATAATTATGTTTTATGTATTCATGCATTTTAATTTCATAAGGTGTATCATGACATTTCTTTTTCATATGGGAGGATAGGATGTTAGCAAGATGTCAAAATACGGTAACCTAGTGTTTGCTGGATTTTACAGAGATTTCACTACAAATTACTTAAAAACAAGAATACCTTGATGTAAATGTGCTAAACTTTGTGTTAGTTTTAGCTACCTGTATACTTCAAATACAGAAAAACAAATATCACATGAAAGTCATAAGAGAATGTGAGGTGTTGCTATTCTATCTTCCTTGAGTCAGAAGAAGGCTACACCAAGGGAATTCACCAGAGACCATAGTTGCTACAGAGAAAGAGAAAAGGAGAGAGAGAAAGAACATGACTTAGCATCCCAATATGCTTCCCAGTCTATGTTAAGTTTTAATTCAAAGGGGAAAGAGAGGGAAATTCTGTGGTTACACCAGACAGGATCAGAGATTAAAAATTCAAGGATATCAAGTGTGTAACAATAAACATATGTATTTTCATGGTGACTCAGTTCTTGAAAGCAATGGTATCTGGTCAGAGAAACTTGTACCTTTTCAGAAATAGAGGTATATTGTATCTGGAGAAACCCCTGACAGTCTCCAGAATAAACCTTAAATCCTTTACTAAGAGACACACTTCTGGGAATGTTGGTAAGGGAGCATCTAGGAAGGTTTATCTCAACAGGGAAGAACTACACTGAATGTGCTTAGCACTGTCCTCTGGTTTGGGGATCTGAATGAAAGGACAAAGCCAGAAGAGTATCATTATCTCCCAGCCTCTGCTTCTCCATTTAATAAGAGCTCACAACCACACAGCAGCGTATCTCCCTCGTCATGAACATAGAGCTAAAGTAAACTCTCCCTTCCCCAAAATAGATTTCTTGTGAGAGATCTGATGACAGCTAATGAAAATAACAAATAGAGCATGGCATATGGTCTCATCCTTCACCCTCACAGACTTCAATCTTACAGTCCCTCCTGCTAATTCTCTAACAGCGAGACACCAACATTGTCACCTGGGCATGGTAGGGACTCTGCTTCCCTTTGTGATCTGAAGTAATTCAGCACACATCTGATACTCAAAGAGGGTAAACTAATGGATAGATGTATAACAATTAATGAGATTCCTCCTATGCCTGACAGAGAACTCACCTCAATGCTCAGGCCACATAGACTGAAAGTGTAAGGATGAGAAAGGAGGTTTCATGAAAATGGAAAACATAATCAGTTATCTGACAAACAAAAGGGATTTTAAGCTAAACAAATGCTGTCACAGGAGATGCAGAAATTCACCATGTAGTGGTTTACAGTGTCAACTCTAGACAAATTATTAATGTACATGTGCCTGACATTGGAGTTGCGGAAGGTGTGAAGCAAACATTAAATAATATATAGGGAGAGACATAATGCATGTGATAACAATGAGACTCTAGTACTATAGTCTCAACAATGTGCTGTCCTCCAGAAAGAAAATTAAAAGGAAGTCTTGAATCTGAACAATGCATTATAGCAATTGACTCAATAAACACAATACAAAACATCACTTCCAACAGTGACAATGTATGTGTTCTTCCTAGGTGGACATAGAAAAATATACAGTAACAGTTCTCAGCCTGTGGGTCATGAACCCTTTGGAAAACCCCTATCTCCAAAATTATTTACATTACTATTTATAACAGTAGCAAAATTGTAGTTATGAAGTAACAATAAAAAATTTTATGGTTTGGGGTCACCACAACACTAGGAACTGTATCAAAGGGTCACAGCATTAGGAAGGTGAAGGAACACCATTCTACAGGACAGCTCTGTTCTGAAAGAGAATGCCTTCTATCCCAGGAAAAGAGATTGAGGCCACATTCAATATGAATAAGGGAACATATAAACTGATATTAAAATATGGTCAAAACCATCATGTGGCTTAAATGAAAACCTCTAAACCCTGAAAGCCTTTTGGGCTCTCCTCAGTGCTGCCTTTTGAATGAAACGTTCACACATTTCCACCACAACTTACCACTTCTTTCTTTTTTTTCCAAAATATTTCAATTAAAAAATTTAGAAGCAATCTTATTTAACATATCAATCCCAGTTCCCTCTCCCTCCCATCCTCCCAACTCCCACCACTGACCCCCATCTCATCCCTCTTCTGCTCCATAGAAAGTGTGATGCTTTCTATGATGCATCATCAAGGTCTGTCACATCATTTGGGGCAAGGCCTGGGCCCTTCCCACTGAGTTTAGACTGACAGAGTATCACTGTATGGGGAATGGGCTCTCAAAGTCCTTTTGTAAACTAGGTATAAATGCTGCAGTTCCATTACAAGGGGGCTCTATAGACTCTCAGGCCTCCTAACTGACACCCGCATGCAGGAGGCCTGGTTCTGCTTATGCTAGTTTCCATGCTGTCAATCTGGGGTACATAACCTCCCTCTTGTTCAGGTCAGCTGTTTCTGTGGGTTTCCCCAGCATGGTCTTGACCACCGCACTCATCAATCCTCCTTCACTACAACTGGATTCCAGGATTACTGCTCAGTACTTAGCTGGGGTGTTTGCTTATGTTTCCATCAGCTACTGAATGAAGGCTTTAGGGTGGCATATAAGGTCATCATCAATCTCATTATAGGGGAAGGGCATTTAAGGTAGCCTCTCCACTATTGCTTAGATTCTTAGTTGGGGGTCATCCTTGTGCAACTTTGGATGTTTCTGTAGTGCCAGATTTCTCTTTAAACCTATAATGGCTCCCTCTATTATTTTATTACTTTAATTTTAAATAGCTTGCTTCACATGTCAATCCCAGTTCCCTTTCCCTTCCCTCCTCCAGCACCCCACCAACATTCCCCCAGCTTCCCACCCTATCCCCACTTCCTTCCACATAGGGGATATCTAGAGTCTGTCGTTTCACTCAGGGCAGGGTCCAGGAACTCCCCTAAGAGTTCAGGATGAGAGAGCATCCCTCTTTGTGTTATGTACACCCAAAATCTATTTGTATGCCCCATAGGTTGCCCAGGCCTCCTCACTGACTCTCACACTCAGGGGGTCTGGATCAGTCCTATGCTGGCCTCCCAGCTGTCAGTCTCAGATGTCTCTGCTGGTTTTGCCAGCACATTCTTTGTCAATTTGCTCATCGCTCCTCTCTCTCTGTCACTGGGTTCCATGGGTTCAGTTCAGTGTTTAACTGTGGGTGTTTGCCTCTGCTTCCATTAGTCCCTGGATGAAGGTTCTAGGATGGTTATAGACATCAAGTTCATTATCAGGAATGGGCATTTAAGGTGGTCTCTCCACTATTGCTTAGCTTGCCTGTTGGTGTCATCCCTTTAGGTCATTAGAGGTTTCATTGGTGCCAGATCTGTCTTCTAACCTATGACTTCTTCCCCCCTATTCTACCCCCTACTCAACCTTCCTAATGGCTTCCTCTATTAAGCAATCTCTTTTCTTGCTCTCCTTGATTCTTCTCCAGACTCAATCTTCCTGGTCCCTCATGTCTTCCTTCCCCTCCTCTTCTCCCCTTCTCTTTCTCCTAGCTTCCTCTCCCCATCCCCATGGTCCTAATTTGCTCAGGAGATCTTGTCCCTTTTCCCTTCTCTGGGGGACAATGCATGTCTCTGTTGGGGTCCTCTTTGCTTCCCAACTTCTCTGTCTACAGGGATTATAGGCTGGTAGTCCTTTGTACTATGTCCAATATCCATATATGAGTGAGTACATACCATGTTTGCCTTTTTGTGACTGGCTTACCTCACTCAGTATGGTTTATTCCAACTGCCTGTGAATTTCAAGATTCGTTTTTCCCCACTGAGTAATATCCAATGTGTAAATATATCTCATTTTCTTTATCCATTTTTCAGTTGAGGGGAATCTTGATTGTTTCCAGGTTCTGGATATTGCAAATAATGCTGTTACCAACATAGTTAAGCAGATGTACTTGTTGTATGAATGTGCATCATTTGGGTATATGCCTAAGAGTGGAACTGCGGAATCTTGAGGCAGACTCATTCCCATTTTTCTGAGAAATCTCCATACTGATTTCCAAAGTGGCTGTACAAGTTGGCACTCCCACCAGAGGTGGAGGAGTGTTCCCCCTTCTCCACATCCATTCCAGAATAAATTGTCATTGGTGTTTGACTTTAGCTATTCTGTTAGGGGTAAGATGGAGATATTTTTTTGATTTGCATTTACTTGATGGTTAATGATGTTGAACCCATTCCTAAGTGTCTTTCACCCATTTTGTATTCGTCTATTGAAAATTCTCTATTTAGTTCTGTATCCCACCTATTAATTGGATTCTTTGTTATTTCAGTGACTAGCTTCTTGAGTTATTTGCATATTTTAGAAACCATTCTTTTCAGATGTGGGGATGGCGACAATCTTTGCCCATTCTATGGCTTGCCAGTTGTCTTGTTGACAGTGACCTTTGCCTTACAGAAGCTTCTCAGTTTTAGGAGGTCCCATTTATTAAATGTCGATTTCAGTGTCTGTGTCTCTTGTGTTATATTCAGGAAGCAGTCTCCTGTACCATTCATTCAAGGGTACTTCAAACTTTCTTTTCTATGAGGTTCAGTGTGACTGGATTTATGTTGAGGTCTTTGATCCATTTGGACTTATGTTTTGATCCATGGACTTATGTTCATGGAGATAGATATGGATTCCATCCAAACACAAAAGAGTATACCTTTTCTCAGTACCACCTGGAACCTTCTCTAAAGTCAACCACATACTCAGCAACATAGCAAACCACAACAGAAAAACAAAAAAAATTGGGATAAGCCCTGTATCTTATCAGACCACCAAGCTTTAACATTAGAATTCAATAACAGCCCAAGTTAAAGAAACACTACAAACATGTGGAAATTGAACAATGCAGAATTGCACCAATCCTGGGCAAAGGAAGAAACAACAACCAAAATTAAAGTTTCCTAGAATTCACTGAGAATGAAGACACAACATACCCAAACTTATGGAACCCTTTGAAAACAGTACTAACAAAAAAATTCATAGCACTAAGTGCCTACATGAAGAAACTGGAGAATAGTCACCCTAGAGAATTAACAGCACAACTGAAAGCTCTAGAACTTCTTTTTAGAAGGGAACTCACACAGGAGGAATAGACACAAGGAAGTAATCAAATTGAGGGCTGAAATGTTCTATAGATGTCTGTTAAAAGCAAATGGGTCATAACTTCTGTCAGTTCCTCTGTTCTTTGTTAAATTTCTGTCTGGTGGTTCTGACTGGAGTATTGAAGTCTCCTGCTATAACTGTGTGAGGTCTTATGTGTGATTTGAGTTTTAGTAATATTTAAATATTATTTTATGAACGTGCGTGCCTTTTTTATTTAGGGTATAGATGTTCAGAAGAGATTTTTCCTGTGATGAATATGAAATGACTTCCTTCATTTCAATTGATTGATTTTGGTTTAAAGTCTAATTTTCTTGATATTAGGATAGCTATACCAGCTTGTTTCTTTGGTCCATTTGATTGGAAAATCTTTTCCCAATCATTGACTCTATCTTTGAAGTTGAGCTGTGTTACTTGTATGCAGCAGAGGTATGGTTTCTATATTAACAAACTGAATGTCTGTTAACCTGGTGGAGAAGGAACTAGCACTGAAACATTGGCAGACTCTGGATGGCCTGTTCCGTCGGGACTGGTTCCCCTGCATGTAGTCTCCATGCCTTAGGAGGCTAAGAGTGAATATTTAATTTCTTGCAATTGCCATCATGGTGGACAGCATGACAGCATGAAGACAGGTTCTGGAGCAGTAGCTGAGAGATAAATCATGATCTGTAGGCAAATAAAGAAAGAAGCATAGTAAAATTTTTGTAAATAGGTAAAATAAATCATATGGTTAAAAAGTTTTAAAGAGGGAATAGAAATCGTCAGAATAATTATTTTTGAAGTGTGAGGATTTCCTACACGGATATTGCTACCTCACTGAAGATGTTTTTCCTTGTTAAAAGTAAAGTGTGAAGAATTTTCTCTTCTTAGTGAGGAAATGTGTTATATAGTTATAATAATCAAGTTTTGTGTATTTATAGAAGGAAAGTCATACATAGATCAATGGAACAATAAAAGATTCCAGAAACAGACCTAATTAAACACTATCCAAAAAAATTACCAATGGTTCAAAAACTATTTGTGTAAACAAATTAGCTTCTTGAACTAGTCTATCTGTAGATTTTGCTATCTACTGGCAAACAGAAATCTGAGCTATAATTTATACACTATTTAAAAATCAACATAAGCCAAACCAAAGATGATCACAAAATGTAAAACCATAAAATATTCAGAGGAAAAATCCAGATCAATGTCTTTAGAATTAAGAAATTTTATTTTGCCCAAGCATAGTTAGTAAACATGGGAGTAAATATTTGAGAAAACCACACATTTCCAGAAGACTAGTAAGTCGAAAAATCTTACAAGTAATAAAATGTTCTGATTAGGAAATGTGCATTCTAGCAATGAGGTTACAGAAAGTTCATAATTTCATGCAGTAATGTCCAGTATTATCAGTCTTTAGAGAAGTGGCAGATAACTCATTGAGACATCCATACATACATAACTCCTAGCCTGCTAGCATAGAAACTTCTGCTAGCACCCATAACAAAAGCTAAAGAATGTTAAGGGAAATGCAATTGCTCATAAATCACTCTTGGTTAAGCAGAAGTATCCCAAACTAGAAAAGTCTGCCAGTTTCTAAAAGTATTACACACACAGTGGTGTAATACCCATGACCTTACACTGATTCTAGCAAATCTATTCTAAAGGACAAAACACTGTAAATAATCAGATGTCCTTCGTGATTTCAAATTCACTCATACTGTGGAATAATGCCCAGGAGTGAACAAGAAAGGCTGATGGATACACACAACAGCCTCATGCAGTATATACTGAGTGAAAACAATCAGTCCTAGAGGTCACATCCCACGTGTATGATATTCTGAAGATGCCATATATAACAATAGAGAAGAGACTGTAATTGCTAGGCATGAAGAAGGGATGCTATGCAGCAATAAAGGCACAGCATGAGGGATATTTGCATGCCCATGATTACAAGAACACTTTGCATTTTTAATTTCTTAAATATCACTAACCAGACAACAATCACTTTCATAATTTAGGAAGGTGTTACTATTGTAAGTAAACAGGGCAAAGAATACCCATGCTCCCTAAGATTTTCAACATTTGAATGCAAATTTACAATTATCTCAAAACAAAAACTTAATTAAAACGTCCTCTGTGTCTAATGTATGTGTTCATAATACTGTTTTTTTCTTAATATGCTGCAGTCCAAACACCTCGAGGCAAACAATTGCACATGGGAGCTGGTATGAGATTTCATCTTCCTTCTCTTGAGTCAGGCATTTAACATTTCACAAAAACGTAAAGCAATAAAACTCATGATTTTGCATAATTTTATTTGAAAACTACTTATTTTTAAAGCATCCTTTTGTGGTGACACATGGCATTCCTTTTAATTTTTAACAAATTATGAAAACATTTTGAAATGCATTAATTTCTAATGCAGCAATGATGGGAGAAACCAGAGATGACAATAATGGAGACAGAAAAGTAGCGTTTAGGAATTTTTAAGTCAGATTTTTAGGTTAACAGAGATTTGGGTTTAAAATGTGGAATAGAACAGTGAGCCTTAGGCTTAAGCACTTAAGTGTTGACTCATAGTACAGTTAACCAAATAGTTCTACATACTGTAACAGCTGTAACAACTGGAAACTATAATGACCGCAACACAATGATGTCACATTAAACGTCATCACATTGTTTTGTGATAAGAAACTGGAGACTTCATAAGCACTTCAATATTTAAGGAGTCTAAGCATGTAAATAGGACCATAACAGTAACAGATTTCCTCAGACCCAACACAGAAATGAATACAGATAAATGACAGAGAAGAGGTGTTAAGTGTTGATCTTTTTAAACTTTCTATGAAGAAAAATAACTTTTTTTCTCAAGATGGCTGACACGAAAACCAGTAATCTATGCATAAAACTGTATTCTCCCTCTGTCCCACTCCCTGGAAGTATTGAAAAGTATCCTCACCTAAGTCTTTTATACTCAAACCTTTCCCTATAAAAGCAAATGGATTCACAACAAATATAGATTTGTTATAGGACTTTTATAATGTGCTGAATAAATTACTGCATTTGTCACAAGCTGCCCTTACAAAAATCTAGACTTGGCTGAGGCTGACAATCAGGAAGCTTGCTGCGGGTATAGGCACTGTTCCCATCCCTGCAGTGGTCCTCGCATCCATTCTAGAGTGAAGCCATTCCTCTTGTGAGATAAACATATGTTGTCTACACTTCAACAGCAGTGATGAGCCACATTCTCCTTATTCCCATTGCCCCTTCCTCACAACTGGTTGGTCCTCACTCAAGAACTTTCCCTGACCCTTCCTCTGACTTCTTCCTCACAGACTCTCATCTCTCACTGTTTGAGCATTGCCTGCCACACACCCAATTCTATAGGACAAGGTAACTGTCCATCCAGTCTGACTCAGAGTTCTGACAGACTCCAGATCTGGAGCTTCTAACTTCTTTTCTGGATCACAAAGTCTTGAAGGTTCCTGGAAACTCCTATATGTAATTGATTTTGTGACTTTTAACAAGCATGACCAGAGTGCTTCTTAATACTTGGGTTTGTTTTCATCTTTTCCCTAAACTGGGGGATGCCTCAATTAGCATAATAAAACTCTCCACCAGTCATTTCAAATTAATCCAAATTTTACAGCTTGGAAGAGTCATTCAATTATCCAATAAAATCTGGCCACAGTACTTGCTCTATGATATTCATTGCTGTCCCCAATTCAGAACTTTCAATTTTGACATCCCTAGACAATCTTCTCAAATTGATTGGCAGATAATCTGAGACCCCTTCTCCATGTAATCCCCCATACCCCAGTTCAGCTTAACACTGCCACTCAGTTCCTACTTACAGCCACATCCAGATTAGTAACAGTACAGCTCAGAAGAAAACTGATGATAAAAGCAATGTTGGGTACTGATGCCCACTGTTTCTACTGGTCTCCAAGCATACTTCCCTTAATTGAGATAGGATACTGGTTTTGTTTGGGAGACTTCTTTACCTCATGCCTTTGGTCTGCCTTCAATTCTGTCCCACCAAACCTTGATACCTTTGCTTCTGCTTCCACTTTTCAGGTACTTCTTAGGTTTTTCAAGCTGCTTGTTCCCCGGCCCCTCCACACACATACATACCTACCTTCCTCATGGAGATGTAGACCACTGGGTAAATGGATAAAGTATTATAGGGATTGCTATGTCTTTTGTGCATGGAAAATATTTGGAAATTGTCAGGCTCACCTACTCCACTACAAAGCTGGCTCTGAAGATGGGATTTGGCTTGCTTGCTTTAGACCCAGGCATATTTATCTCAAATTTCCTCCAAAGACTCTGTCATGGTCAGGCTGGACCCCTGACTCTGTGACAGGGAAAGGGATGATATAGTGCTATATTATTTATGGTTTATTAAAGTTTGGCCAAGGATTCAGATAGCATAGTTAGCCATAAGCCTTAGAAACCAGGCACACACCTTTAATCCCAGCATCCAGAAGCTGGGAGGTGGTGGAACACACCTTTAATCCTAGGACTCAGGATTAAGAGGGGGACCAATCTCTGTGAGTCTAAGACCACCCAGTTCTGCACAAGAATGAATCAGTCTTACACCATTAATCCTAACTTTAGGGAAGTCTATAAAACAGAAGCAAGGTTTCATAGAGGTATTCTTTCTCCAGCAACACTGAGGAGGGGCAGCAGTTTGAGACTTGGTGAAGAGCTTGAACATGGATCAGCCTGAGTTACAGGTAAGATGCCAGTGCCAGCTTCTTTGCTTTTTTGATACTCAACTTGAACCCTAATATCAGTCTCTGACACATTTATGTGTGTGTGTGTGTGTGTGTGTGTGTGTGTTACAGGAAAATATCAGAAACATTACACACTTGAAAAAAACTTATGTACTTGAGAAGAGCTAAGAAGTAAACTATTTCCAATAGAGACTACTATTGTTTATGCCATGAGAAAACAGGGACAGAGACAGCAAATCATGAGTTTCTATATTGCTATTATGTTTCTTGGTATATTTTTAAGAAGGGAAATTTATATATAAATGATTATAATGGCTCAAAGCAATTTCAGATGTCTACCTCTCTGAGTTCCCCTACCTCTTCTTGGTTCTTGTTTACAAAAATGTTCATTTAAGGTTATGAATATCGTTAAAGTTATTGTTAAAATGTAAGTGCTCCTTCCCTCAGATCTATAGGAACATTTGAGGGGTGGTGTAGGAAAGTCTGTAAAACTCCAAACAAAAATTTAACTTGAAACAGGCAACATTAACTTGCTACAATATCCCATGTATAAATTCCTAAGATTATAGTGGTCTACTAACGCTAACAAAATTCTGTCTTGAAGATGTAAGTCTAATCACGTATGTCTTGTAACTTTGTTAAAATTTAGCTATTTGGAGAAACATACTTTAAAGAACCTTGATTTTTGTAAAATTATACTATAAAAATTGAGATAATTATATTCTCAGTTCTCCATGGACTTAATATATGTTTTAAAGTTTATTTTGATGCTCAAAAAGATTCAATTCAAAATTGTAATTTTCAGAATCAAAAGTTTAATTGGGAAAATTTTTAAAATCCTAATTTTTGGAGTCACTAATTTACTGCAAATGGTTAAAGATAATTGAGACATTCAAGTTAATGGCAATAATCTTTTAAATTGTCAAGTTTTTTTAATGTGCTCAGACCTATGTTTGCAGTCATGCAAAGTACAATGGAATTTAATTACAGAGACAAGTTTGATGGCAGAGAACAATTTAAATCTCCCATTACATAGGCTTCTGTATAGGTTATAAAAGTTAAGTCTAAACTGAGTAACTCCAAGTAAGTTTACAATAAACTTATTTAATGTAAAATAATATTCAAAATTGGGTGTATTTTAAAAAGCCCTGGCTATAGAGAAATTAGTGTTGAACGAAACTGGTTAAAATTACAATACACTTTCAATAGCAGGATGTCCCTGGGCCCAAATTGTAACCTTTTCCTTGAATAGGATACAGTCTAACCAGAATAAATTGCAAGATAATCTTATTACGGGTTAAGGAAGCATGAGAAAGTTAAGAGTCTGCAGCTTCTGTCTCTGGCTGTGTAGGCCTCACCAATTTTTGCTGTATAGGCCAAACCAAACGAAGCAAGCATATAACTAGCCAACCAACCAACCAACCAACCAAACAAACAAACAACCCTCCTTCTTATTTAAAGGAAAGGTGAATTTATCCTCATGTCTCACATGAAAGGGGCATAGATTCTTAGACCCAGCAGAGAATCTTATAGTTTATATTAACACCCAAAATTCCTCAAACAACAGAGAGGCAAATAATAATTGCACCTCTTTCAGTGTCATCCTATGAAGATGCTGTGAAGAATAGACACATGTACATAAGCCTAACTCATAACTGATATGGGACTTACATAATAGTTCAATTGCCCACACCCTTTATCCTGGATTTTAATTACCCCTGTTCACAAAAGCTAATTCTAGGACACATACCCCAATCAACCGTGTTCCCTGATTAAAAGTGGCTGCTAGATAAGTCTATCATCAACCTTACAGTTTTCAGTAATTATTCAGACTACCCAAGTGTTGCCTTTGGAAATGTTGCCTCAGTAAGATTCAATTTCTCTTTTAAATTTACAGTTAGGTGTTGAATTTAGCTCGCCTTTCTTAAAAAGCTTCCTGATTCCTTAGGCTGGAATCTAATGTAACTAACTGTTCTTGTAGTTACCTTATCATTCTACAGAACTCTGGTACATGGTCTAGCCAGTTGTGCAAGTACATTTACTCTTACTAAGCAAAACATATGTTAACTTTTTCTCTTAATGATCCCCAGGTTGTACAGTTATTACCTCCTGACTTTTGTTCTGGAATTATGCTTTCTGTTGTTATATTGTGGCCCCTTGGTTGGCCCCTCCTCTGAAGCACTTTAGCTACTTCTGCCCTTTCTACATAATACCTCTTGGCAGCTCAAGTGGGAACCAATGCCATCCAATGCATCCCTCTTTTGCTACTCTGGGCACTGTTTTCAGAACAGAACTAAGACAGCTGGAATAAAGCCTTTCTGCATAAAGAAACCTCTCAGTCTCCACAGCTGTCACAAACCTCAGAGGAATCTCAGATCAACTTACTTTCCTTAGGGACCAACTTGACTCTGGCTGCTATAGTGCTCCATGACTAGATATGACAACTGCTGAGGATGGGATTTGTGCCCCCTCCACAAACTGCTATTTCCCCACCAAGACATCCTAACTGGTTTGAGATTGGGACCAAATACACAAGGACCGGACAAAATTTCAACAAGTCCTATGGATTGGTTTTCAATTCCCTTCCACTAGACTCCTCCCCTGGATCATTCTTTTTATTCTTATTATCCTCACACTCACATTTTTACCCTGTATTTTAATTACTGACCTTTACCTTATATCCAAAGAAAGGTTACGTGTAAGCCCTCTCAATGACTCTCACTGCTGAAAAAGGCATCTGTGCCTTTCTAGAGGGAAGAATACTATTTTTATGAAGACCAATCTAAGGTAGTATATAAAAATGCTAACTAGTCATTAGCAAGAATTAAACACAGAGAAAGTTTTGGCAATAGTTTATGGAAGGACACCTGAATGCTTGAGAAGTATGAACCACCTTCCTGGGTGGCCCAGTCATTATGAGTGTACTTACTTTATTCTTTGTTCACTGGTATTCTTTTGAACTGTCTCACCAAGTTCCTTCCACAAAGATGACAATCTTTAACCACCCAGACGTTCACTGAATTCTCTATATTTAAAAATCATCAGCCCCTATTCAGCCTGGAAGCAAGCTCACAATTTCCTTCCACTGCTGAGACAATTTCCCCTTTCTAGCAGGAAGCAACCTCCTGAAATTATAAGCCCCTCTTATCTCCCCTTCCAGAGTTGGAATATGTTGGATGATACTCATGTATCATTCATTTATTCAGGCTGTACTAGTAATGCCCATAGCCACAAAGAATGACTGAGCTCCATTTTGACTGTTCTACTCTATTGGTAGAAACAGTGTGCCCAGGTATTCAAAACAACACACCCTGTTCCAGTAAAACCACAAAAATTAAAAAATAGCTCTAAGTTTTGTTACACACACACACACACACACACACACACACACACACACACACACACACACCCTAGGTCTTGTAAATACTCTCAATGTCTTTCTTTGCAAAGGTTGTAAACCTTTCTACTCCGGTAAAGCTGTCTCAGCCTACTGATATTGAGCATGTATGCTTCTCTGCCTCCTTTTTTCTGATTTGAGTTTGTATCTTTGATTCCTTTTTTCTTTTCCCCTAATACTTACCTGATTTCTTGGTAATAGAGTCAGAACAATCCCCCAATATCTGCACCAGATTTAATGTAATCTATACTAGACACATGTGAAGATACATTGTAGCATTATTCACTCAATAAATACCCATAATAATTATTGAATAAGTATTTCCTGGTCCTGTATTTTTCTCAATGTTTCTGAGCAAGCATTATAAACACCAGGCTTTGAAGAGAGCACAGTGTAGTGTTTATATGTTCAGCATACAACAGTTTGGGTCACCAGCACACATGTGGAATGATGAGCATGCCAGAAATCCTAGCTTTTGGCCAGCTAATCTTCTTAAGTTGGTGATTTCCAGATTGAATGAGACATACTGCCTCAAAGAAACTGAGTGGTAGAAGAAAACACTCAACATAGACATCCACAAGCACATACATGCATGCACTCTCACACAAATGCATATACCACAAAGACATAAAAATAAAAAATGACATAGCTAATTAAAAACAGTATGCCATATTTTCTGATTATGTTTCTTCATTTTTCAGCAAATATATTAAAATTAAAATATAATCACATCAGTTCCAATCCGTTTCAGGCCCTAAAACTTTTTTTTAATTAAAAATAACCTTGTTTCACATGTCAATCTCAGCTCCCTCTTCCTCTCCTCCCCCATGGAGGATGAAGCCCTCCATGGGGGAATCTCCAAAGTCTTTAATTTCTTTCTTTATTGCACATTGTTCAATTTTCATGAGTTTGCAGGGTTTCTGCAATTTGTGTTCCTGTTGAATTCTAACTTTAAACCATGGTGATCCAATAGGACACAGGGGGTTACTCAATTTTTTTGCT
Organism: Mesocricetus auratus; assembly: GCF_017639785.1. NCBI lineage: Eukaryota > Metazoa > Chordata > Mammalia > Rodentia > Cricetidae > Mesocricetus > Mesocricetus auratus. The sequence goes on from NW_024429190.1 coordinate 664,818, forward strand.
TTAGTGGAGGTTGGCTATGTTATCAAGAATGTGGTCGATTTTTAGAGAAGGTTCCATGTGGCTCTGAGAAGAAAGTATATTCTTTTGTGTTTGGATGAAATGTTTTATAGATATCTGTTAACCCCAATTGGGTCATAACTTCTGTTAGTTCCTTTGTTTCTTTGTTATGTTTCTGTCTGGTTGTCCTGTCTAGTGGTGACAGGGGGTGTTGAAGTCTCCCATTGTCCCTGTGTGAAGTCTTATGTGTGCTTTGAGTTTTAATAATGTTTCTTTTTTAAACATGTGTGCCTTTGTATTTGGGACATAAATGTTCAGAATTAAGACTTATTCCTGACAGATTTTTCATGTGATGAATATGAAATGACTGTCTTCATCTCTTTTGATTGATTTTATTTGAATATGTTTTCTGGGCTTTTCAGTTGAGTTTCTTCTCCTTCTATCCATATTATTCTTAGGTTTGGCCTTTTCATGGTGTCCCATATGTCCTGGATATTTTCTGTTAGGAGTTTGTTGAACTTAAGATTTTCTTTGGTCGATGAATATATTTCTCCTAGTGTATCTTCAATTCTTGAGATTCTCTCTTCCATCTCTTGTATTTTGTTGATTATACTTGCATCTGTAGTTCCTGACCATTTCCCACCTTTTCCAATTGCAGCATTCCTTCAGACTGTATTTTTTTAAATTGTCTCTATTTCAGCTTTCAAACCTTGCATTGTTTGAATTGTTACCTGAAATTTTTGGTTTGTCTTTTCTTCCATTTCTTTAAAGGATTTTCTCATTTCCTCGTTTAGGGTCTCTATCATGTTCATGAAGTTGTTTTTAAGGTCTGCTTCATCTGTTTTGGGATGTTCAGGTTTTGCTGGTGTACAATTCCTAGACTCTAGTGGCATCACATTGCTATTTTGCTTGTTGAATGTGTTCTTTTATTGCTGTCTTCCCATCCCTTCTTCCAGTGGGCAAAGGTGTGATCTCTTCCTTCCCTGGTGGGTACACGTCCTAGGTTATCTTCTGGTGGGTGCACATAGGTCCAATATTCTGATGGTTCTCATGGTGGGTGCAGGTGGATCTGAGGCACTCCCTCTTTTGTATGTGGGAGCTGTATTAGGACACTACAGTGAGTAGAGTATAGGTTGCTTTCTGAGCAGGGAGAGAGTCAATCTGCCTGTAGTCCACAGATCAGGAGATCCCAGAGTGAGCAATAGGAAGGAAGTTGAGCCCTGAGGCTGGGGTTGGAGCTCACCTCTGCCCTGAGTGGTGGTGGTAGTGGTCCAATAATCCCAGCAGGCTGTCATTTGTTTTGCTTGCTGTTGGAGAGTCACCTGCCTGCAATCCCCAGGCCAGGAGATCCCAGTGTCCTTCCTAATACTTCTTATAACATATCTTCCTCTCTCAAATTTATGAGAGAGAGCATACACACACACATATATATATTATTAATATTCTTAAATATGTAAGTACAACCTGCTCAGCACACATCCTGTTACTTATATACATTATTTCAAGGCTGATCACTTGACCTTGGGTAACTGACTGGGAGCTCTTCCCTGGGGAAGAATATTTCTGCTACCAGTATTATTATTTTTCCCTGAATGTATATCTGAGTGAATATGTCTGATCCTCTGGAATAAGAGTGACAGACAGTTGTGAGCTGCCATTTGGGTGATGAGAATTGAACCCAGATCCTCTGGAAGAGCATCCAGTGCTCTTAATAGTTGAAAAATCTCTCCAAGCCTAGCTGCCAACATTCTTTAGTTGCCATGGCTGTTCGTTTAGGTTTGGGTTCCCAAGAGATGTATGACATCTGTGCCAGCATATCTATTGTGCTTTTCCTTTTCTCAGGTCTTCTTTAGGCAGTCAAGTTGATGAGACTTCATGGGTATGGCTTTCCTGTCATTTCTACTTCTCTAACACTTACAACATTTCTGCTCCCATCTACAACAATGAGTCCTAGGAGCTGAAGTTGCTTGGTATTTGTATCAATTGGGGCTGGGCACCATGGAATCATTTACTCTTTAGTTACTATTTCTGTAAAGGGACACCATGACCAAGACAGCTTTCATAAAAGAGAGCATTTAACTGGGAATGGCTTTATGGTTTTAGGGGTTAGTCCATGATTAACATGGTGGGAAATAGACAGGCACGTTGTGAGAGCAGTAGCTGAGTTCTCTACATCCTGATCTGCAGAGGGAAGGCAGATAGAGAGTGAGAGACTGTGCCTGGCACTGACTTTTGAAATATCAAAGGCCTTCCACAGTGATACAATTAATCCAACAAGTCCCATCTACTCCAAAAAGCCATACCTCCTAATTTTTCTTCAAGAGTACTACTTCTTAGAGACTGAGTATTCAAATATACAAATCTATGTATGATAATTTTCAGTCTGTCCATCTCTCACAGGTTCAACAGTGAACATGCTTGGGTTCCTTTCATGTATCTCCAAGGCCATGGTAAGAGTCTTGACAAACCTTTCAGAATGAACCTAGGAGGTGACACTTTCCTGACAATATAGTTTCATAGTACTTTTTATTTACCCATTACAATTTAGCCCAGCGTTTACTTAAATAACTTTAAGCTTCTAAAGCAAACAATAACTCTCTGCCCCACTAATAGTAACATGAAATATCCACAATTCTCAAAAACAATGACTAATTTGCTGTGAATGTGACTTCCAATCTAGATATGACTCAAACCTTTTTATTGTTGCTTTTGAGAAAATTACCTACAGTTTTTAATTAAAAATATGAAGAATTCACATTATCCAGATAAGGAATGACCTATTATAAAGTGCTGGTGAAGACCCTGTGATGCCTTTTATGATAATAAACAGTTCATTCATCAAATTCTTCCAAATTTGGAAATATAAATGAGGTTGAAGTCCTCACATTTTCAGATTCAAAAATATACACCAAGCAGTGTTGAATAGACATAGATCAATGGAAAACTATTCAAAGTTGGCCAAGATTTGCATGAGATCAATGAGACCATCCAATGTGGTAAAAATTGTAAAAGAATAGACAACATAATTCTATTTTTAAAAGGTTATAGAATTTACCAGAAAAAACATATTTAATAAACACATCCAGTAAAGTTGTACTATGTAAAACCAACATGAAAAAATATTCCTAGTAATAGACCTTCATACCAGGGATGTAAAAAACCTAAAAATTGGACAAATTTTTGACACTGAAAAAATGTAGAACAATAAAATATAGTAGAGGATCCAGAAATAACAAGTCCATATATTGGTAGCTACATAATTTTTGAATTTTCATATGATGTTTCCTTGTATTTAAGTTAAAACAACTAAAATAGTTTAATGTTCCTATATACATTAAGTTTGAGAAGTAGAACTTTTGATACCGTTGAATTATCACAATATACAACATGAACCCGTGTACACAAATTTTCATGAAAAAAACATGAATTAAAGTACCCATCCCAAGTATACACACGGACTTTGGACTCCCATAGAACAATGTGAGGTGCACTCTCACCCTGAACTCTTGGGGAAGGTTCTAGGCCCTCCCCTATATGAAATGACAGACTATGGACACCCCCATGGAGGGCATCACCCTCCCTGGGGGAACGAGGGGATAACGAGGGGGGATGGGGGGGAGGGCAAGGGAGGAGGGGAGGGAAAGGGAGGGGGACCTGGAACTGACTTGTGAAGCAACCTTGTTTCTTATCTAAATTTAAAAAAAAAGAATAAAAAAAAGAAAAAAATTCTTATTTGAAGGAAGAAGATATATTAACAAAGTTAATTAATTGGAAAACATATTGATGTTAATAATAATAATATCTTTGATCCATTTTGAATTTATTTTTGTACATGGTGGGAGATGTGAAGCTGAATGCATTCTCCTGAAGGTAGATTGTCAGTTTTCTCACCATCATTGGTTGAATTGGCAGTCTTCTTCCCAGTCTATCTTCTTGATGCTCTTTTCAAAAAGAGAGAGAGAAAAAAAATCTGTCCTTCTTGTAGAGAATATGGCAAAATTGAACTCTCTCAGCTCTGAGTATAGTTACTTGAAATAAATACTGCCAAACAGAATATTCCTTTGGATACGATTTCACTTACACAGTCTTTGGCAATCCAGCAATTCTCTTGGTATTTGATCAAAGTGAAATATGTTGGTGGAGGAACTGTTTGCTTCTGTGGGTCACTGTGCACATAGCAAACTGCAGGAAGTCTGGGACCGGGAGCTATTGTGCATGAAAGACTTTGTAGACTAATTCAAAACAAGTGAATTTAGGACTGAGTGCACATATTTTTATCATAGATGTAAACAAAATTCCCTGACCAACACTGAAGCGCAGTGTAAGATGAACATTATTTAATCAAAAGTAAGATCAATAGAGTTATAGTTCTCTTAAATATTATGGAAATGTAGAAACCCACCAAGACTTGTCAAAGTGCTTGGAAGGTCATAGGTGTCCACTGGGCTTCTGCAAATGCATCATAACCAATCCAGCATAGTATCACTCACACTCACATTACAAAACACCATGACCTTCTGAGAAATGGTGATAGCCCTATCCCCAATCAGTACTGTAGTGAGGAAACCCCTTCTATGAAAGGCAGGAAATCACCTGATGATTGCTAGCTTGCACTGGCTTCCTTCTGTTCCAACTGTCCTGTCCCAGTTAGCTGCAACTGAAAACTAGGTGTTCTGGCTTACCCACGACAACAATTGTTTTCAATTGAGATACTTCCTGATTCATCAATTGCCTAGAAAAGCAAACCAGGTTATACTGCAGTTGTGTCTTTTCACTCCACCAATCAATGACATGGAAATCAAGCGTGTTATGATTTCAAGTGACTGAATAAAGAAAACATAAATGTGCGTAATTATTATTTGGTGAGAAGTACCACAGTTTGCTGGAAATGCCTTATACTTGAAAATAAAATCAGATTTGAATCAAACATTCTTTGAATGACTTGAAAATGAGTTTTTTCCTTTAATGAATGAAGCATTGACCTTTGGTATTAAGTTTTATAATATGACTTTTGCTTGCCGGGCAGTGGTGGCGCACGCCTTTAATCCCAGCACTCAGGAGGCAGAGGCAGGCAGATCTCTGTGAGTTCGAGGCTGGGCTGGACCGACAGCCTCGAAAACAATACAGAGAAACCCTGTCTCATAAAAACCAAAAAAAAAATATGACTTTTGCTTGACAATCAATTGTAGCATCATAGATGCAAGTTTTACTAAATTACCTTTACTCGATGCTGAACATCATCTGTTTCTCACCCTCTAGGTACCGTTTTTATTATGACACATATGTACTTTCAATACTTGATTCCACAACCAAAATTATTTCAGCTTTCAGGAAAGGAAATGTTTTGCAATTTTAAAAACATACCATATAAATATTGCAAGATGATGACATATGGTGCCAGACATTTTACATAATCAGCCCCAAGATAGGATAAACTAGTCATGTGTAGCCAACAGATGTGTGCTTATAACAAACACACTTTAGAAGCCTCTGCCTACCACAAGATGCTTGGGGATTAGATATTTGCAGACATTGGCTTGCATTTGTAATAGCAGCCAGAATGACAATCATGGCAGACAGAATGTTTTTAAAGAACTTAATCTCTGTAAAATGTCAGACCATACCTTTTCACATGTTTAGCAGGAACATTCTTACTGTGCACAATATTGAAGTGTTAAGACAGAAGGAGCAAGAAGTACAACTCCAGTCCAAAGCTGCCTGCCAGGATCATCATCCACTCTGATCTTAATTTAGTGGCAGTAAAAATCTGACAGGCATCGGAAATAAGCCACTGCTTGATATATTGGGAACATTTTGACTTGACAGATTTGAACAACAGCAGAAATAATATTTTCTTTAATAATGTGAGTTGTCATTGAACACAATTTGACACTGACCTCTGAGGATTCATTGTTCACTCAGGACAATTTAGGGCAATGCTTAATTCTGGCAGCAATTTCATTTTTATAAGAAAACTACTCAGATTTAGATAATAAAACTGGTACATTTGCTATAGTAACAGATAAACTTGCTGTCTTGACTACCATAGTAGGCAAGATGTTGCTTAGTAGTGCCACATCAAAGCTGAACTAAGAGACCAGGGGAGCCAATCCTAGCAAATGTGTCCACTTGCCCTGGCCAGCTATTCATTATGCCATAGCTGTCCATAGAAGCCAGTCCTTCCTGTGCTTAAAAAAGGGTTTATTGTTTCCCAACAGTCTCCTGGTCAGGGTGAAAACTAAGTATTGTCTGAACTTGACAAAGAAGTTCTGAAAAAGAGAAAAAGAAGGAAACAAACCAACAAACAAAACCAGAAAGGAAAATAAAATTATTTCCATGGTTCTTAAAGTGCTCCTAGCTCCCAGTATAAGTCAATGGGCAACTGTAACTCTCCTTAGTGGTTCAAAAGCTTTACCTGTTTTTGTCAAGTTCTGAATTAAGGAAGCCTTTTCATATCAGCATATGAAAGGTGACACCACACTTGATGAGGGGAATCATCTTTATACTACCCACCTTGTGTGAAATCAGGATGATTCACAGTTCATTGATTGTCATAGCTCCTGAAATCAGTGCAGCACTCCACCACACAAAGTTCATGAAAAGATGGAATCTTTTGGTTCACCTACATTCCTCTCTAATTCAAATCACCAGTGAATTAAAAAAATATTGAATGTATTCTTAAATTCTGGATGTACTCTAAAATGCATAACATTTACCAAAATGAACATTATTGCTTATTTAATCATAATAAAAATTCATGAGCAGTAGAAATTCAAACAGTAAACACTGTTCCAAATACATCTATTTTAAAAGACTATGTGCCAAAAGAGAAACAAAACTAGTTAGGTCACTATGAATTTCAAAATAATGAAGCCAAGTTAATCTCCAAAAGTTAAACATAACTGGTAAAGAACAAAAGCAGCATTTTAAACAAAAGCCCTTCTTTAAAGCATCAAAATGAAGTCAAATGCATTGTATTTGGAAGATCTCACTAGCACAACAGTCATGGAACACATTGCAAGGGGAAGCTAGGCATAGAAGACTGACACTTTTTGTGAAAACATTCCTTGAGGTCATTCCGATTTTTCCAGTAAGAACCCAGGAATGGAGGAATAGGTATCTAGCTACAATTCTAAAAGCAAGTCTTCCTGTTACTTTATAAAATACCTTAGGGCTATAAAATTATCAAATACACTTGAAAAATTCTTGACCAGATTGCTATGGAAATGTAGGAAATCAATTGTTATATACTGCTAGTAGCCTTAACATTTTCTTTATTTTTTCCCCACTGATTAGGTTACAAAGAAAACAGGCAACAACAAAAATCTCTACAAGTTCCTTCATAGACACCCTAAGATACTTGTGGTTTAGTAAATCCTGGTATGCTCAAGCAATTTAATGACTCGAATCACTGTAAACACGGGCACTTTCCTGGTCATGGTTCTGCTCAAATGATAGTTTTAAACTTGTACCAAAATGGTTTTCATTTCTCCATTATTATACTTTGTCTTTAAGAAGACAACTTTGAAATCTTAACAAAGATTCATCCATGAAATACCCCAACATTTTCTTAAGCATAACAATGGAAGCTTTTCTATCTTTCTCACACTTTGGACTGGTTAATACCTTATAAGACATCAACATGAAATAGCACATGTAAAATAAATGCCCACTTGCCTATAGTATACTATTTATGTATAGTGTACTCACACATTCAGAAGGAGGTATGAGGCTAACAACATGACTCAGTGGGTAAAGGTGCTTGCCACCAAGCCTGAGGACCAGGTTTCACTGCCGAGGAGCCACATATTTGAAGGAGAAAACTAAGTCTTGCAAGTTTTATCTGGCATCCACATGCATTCATGACCTTCACAACAAGCACATGAGATCACACACACACACACACACACATACACACACATATCCCACACACAAACACACACACACACACACATCCAAAAGGAAATGAATGAATTAAGTTTAAAACAGAGAAGTATGGGGTTAGAGAGAGCACTCAGCAGTTAAGAACTGATATTCTAGAGGAGCCAGGGAGTCCAGGGAAGCAGCTCTTCCAGCCTCAGGATCAGGTGCAACAGGATCCAGCAAAGGGTCCAGGGAGGCTAAGAGCCCCAGATTCCTGTTCTTCTTCTCCACCCATGGGACCAGAATGAGGACAAGGAATAGAAGAACCACCAGATTATTGGACTTGCTAGCACCCACCAAAAGGGAACTCTGGTTCCCTAACCACCAGACCACTAAAGCACCCACTAGAAGAAGAGATGTGAAAGTGACAATACAAAAACACACTCAGCAACAGAAAAACAAATATGACACCACCAGATTCTAGAGACTCAACACCAGCAAGACTTCAACATTCCAATGCGAATGAAGCAGAAGAGAATGACCTTAAAACCACTTTCACAAAAATGACAGAGGCCCTAAAAGAGGACATAGGAAAATCCCTCAAAGAAATGGAAGATAAAACAAACCAAAAAATGCAAGAAATGGAAGGAAAAACAAACCAAAAAATGCAAGACTTGGAAGAAAAAACAAACAAAAAAGGCAGGAAATGGAAGAAGAAACGAAGCAAAAAATGCAAGAAATGGAAGAAAAAACAAAGCAAAAAATGAAAGCAATGGAAGAAGAAACAAACCAAAAAAAGGCAGGAAGTGGAAGAAGAAATGAAGCAAAAAATGCGAGAAATGGAAGAAAAAACAAAGCAAAATCTGAAAGCAATGGAAGAAGAAACAAACCAAAAAAGGCAGGAAATGGAAGAAGAAACCAAGCAAAAAATGCAAGAAATGGAAGAAAAACAAAGCAAAAAATGAAAGCAATGGAAGAAGAAACAAACCAAAAAAGGCAGGAAATGGAAGAAGAAACCAAGCAAAAAATGCAAGAAATGGAAGAAAAAGCAAACCAAAAAATGCAAGAAATGGAAGAAAGAACAAACCAAAAAATTCATAAGAGGCAACAAATGGATGAAAGGATAAACCGAAAATTGCAAGAATCAATGCAAACACTACAAGGGTTGAAAACTGAAATAGAGACAATAAAAACGAACACAATCTAAAGAAAGGCAGGAAATAGAAAAGCTGGGCAGTCAGGTAGAAGAGATGGAAGAGAGAATCTCAAGTGTTGAAGATACACTAGGAGAAATGGATTCATCAACCAAAGAAAACCTTAAGTACAACAAATCCTTAACACAAAACATCCAGGAAATATGGGACACCATGAAAAGACCAAACCTAAGAATAATAGGTATAGAAGAAGGAGAAGAAAACCACCTCAAAGGGGCAGAAAACATATTCAACAAAATCATAGAAGAAAACTTTCCCAACCTTAAGAAAAACATGCAAATGAAGATACAAGAAGCTTACAGAACACCAAATAGGGTGGACCACAAAAAATGTTCCCTCGCCACATAATAATAAAGACCCCAAATGTACTTAATAAAGAAAGAATATTAAGAGCAGCTAAGGAAAAAGGCCAAGTAACATATAAAGGCAAACCAATCAGAATAACACCTGACTTCTCCATGGAAATTCTGAAAGCCATGAGGTCCTTGATAGATATTCTACCAACACTAAGAGACCATGGATGCCAGCCCAGGCTATCATACCCGGCCAAGCTCTCAATCAATATAGACGGAGATAACAAGGTATTCCATGACAAAACTAGATTCAAGCAATACATATCCACTAACCCAGCCATACAGAAAATTTTGGAAGGAAAACTCCAACCCAAGGAAGCTCACTACAACCAGAAAAACATAGGCATTAGAGAATCCCTCTCTACCAACAGCCAAAAGAACAAAGGGGTGAAATTTCACACATAATTCCACCACCAACAACAATTGCAAATTGAAGAAGGATGAGCAATCAATGGTCATTAATATCCTTCAACATTAATGGCCTTAACTCACCCGTAAAAAGACACAGGCTAGCAGAATGGATTCGAACACAGAACCCATCCTTCTGCTGCATACAAGAAACAAACCTCACCATCAAAGAGAGTTATTACCTGAGAGTTAAATGTTGGGAAAAATTTTTCAATCAAAGGGACCCAAGAAACAAGCAGGGTAGCAATCCTAATATCTAACAAATTAGACTTTAAAATAAAATCAATCAAAAGAGATGAAGGAGGTCATTACATACTCATCACAGGTGAAACCCACCAAGATGAAGTATCTATCCTGAACATCTATGCCCCAAATACAAAGGCATCCACATTCGTTAAAGAAACATTATTATAACTTAAATCTCATCTAAAGCCCCACACAGTTATAGTGGGAGATTTCATAACACCACTCTCACCACTAGACAGGAATACCAGACAGAAACTCAACAAAGAAGCAAAGGGTCTAATAGAACTAATAACCGAACTGGGATTAACAGATATCTATAGAATATTTCATCCGATAAAAAAGAATATACCTTCTTCTCACCACCACATGGAACCTTCTCAAAAATAGACCACATACTTGGCAACATATCAAACCTCAGCAGCTACAAAAAATTTGGAATAACTCCTTGCATCTTATCAGACCACCATGCTTTAAAATTAGAATTCAACAACAACACAAATTGCAGAAAACCCACAAACTCATGGAAATTTAATAATGCTCAACTGAACAATTTCTGGGTCAAAGAAGAAATTAAAAATGAAAATAAAGACTTCCTCGAATTCAATGAGAATGAAGAAACAACATACCTAAACCTATGGGACACTTTGAAAGCAGTGCTACAGGGGAAGTTCATAGCTCTAAGTGCCCACATGAAGAAACTGTAGAACAGTTATACTAGAGAATTAACAGCACAGCTGAAAGCTCTAGAACACATAGAAGAAAACTCCCCCAGGAGGAGTACATGCCAGTAAATAATCAAATTGAGGGCTGAAATCAATAAAGTATAAACCAGGAAAACAATATGAAGAATCAATGCAACAAAGAGTTGGTTCTTTGAGAAAATCAGGAAGATAGACAAACCTTTGTCCAAACTTACCAAACAGCAGAAAGTGAACATGCAAATTAACAAAATCAGAAATGAAAAGGGGGACATAACAATGCACTCTGAGTAAATGCAGAGAATCATGAGGTCATACTTTGAAAACCTGTAGTCCACAAAATTTGAAAATTTAAAGGAAATGGATCACTTCCTGGATAACTATCATTGCCAAAACTAAATCAAGAACAGATAAGCAATTTAAATAGACCTATAACCCTTATGGAAATAGAAGCAGTCATCAAAAGTCTCCCAACCAAAAAAAGTTCAGGTCCAGATGGCCTCAGTGCAGAATTCTTCCAGAAATTCAAATAACAGCTTATACCAATTCTTCTCAAAGTATTCCACACAATAGAAGCAGAAGGGTCTTTGCCAAACTCTTTCTATGAGTCTTCAATAACCTTGATTCCCAAGCCACACAAAGACACAACTAAGAAAGAGAACTTCAGACGAATATCCCTCATGAAGATTGATGCAAAAATACTCAATAAAATACTGGCAAATCGGATCCAAGAACACATCAGAACAATCATTAACCCGATAAAGTAGGTTTCATCCCAGGGATGCAGGGATGGTTCAACATACGAAAATCCATCAACGTAATCCACCATATAAACAAGCTGAAAAACAAAAATCACATGATCATCTCACTAGATGCTGAAAAATACTTTGACAAACTCCAACACCCCTTCATGATAAGTTCTTGGAGAGATCTGGGATAACAGCGTCATACTTAAACATAATAAAAGCTATATACAGTAAACCAACAGCCAACATCAAATTAAATGGACAGAAACTCAATGCAATTCCTCTAAAATCAGGAACAAAACAAGGCTGTCCACTCTCTCCATACCATTTCAACATGGTACTTGAATTTCTAGCTATTGCCATATGACAACAACGGGGGATCAGGAGGATTCAAATTGGGAAGGAAGAGGTCAAACTTTCACTGTTTGCAGATAATATGGTAGTTTACATCAATGACCCAAAGAACTCTACCAGGGAACTCTTACAGCTGATTAACACCTTCAGCAAAGTGGCAGGCTACAAGATCAACTCAAGAAAATCAGTAGCCCTACTATATACAGATGATAAAAGTGCTGAAAAAGAAATCAGAGAAACATCACCCTTTACAATTGCCACAAACAACATAAAATACCTTGGGGTAACACTAACCAAACAAGTGAAAGACCTGTATCACAAGAATTTTGAATCTTTAAAGAAAGAAATTAAAGAAGCCCTCAGAAGATGGAAAGATCTCCCATGCTCTTGGATAGGCAGGATCAATGTAGTAAAAATGGCAATCCTGCCAAAAGCAATCTACAGATTCAATGCAATCCCCATTAAAATCCCAGCACAATTATTCACAGACTTGAAAAAACAATAATCAATATTGTAAGGAGAAACAAAAGACCCAGGATAGCCAAAACCACCCTGTTCAACAAGGCAACATCCGGAGGCATGAACATCCCTGACCTCAAGCTCTACTATAGAGCTATAGTCCTGAAAACAGCTTGTTATTGGCACAAAAATCGACAAGTAGACCAATGGAATCCAATTGAAAACTCGGATATTAACCCACACATGTAGGAACATCTGATCTTTGACAAAGAAGCTAAGAATATACAATGGAATAAAGAAAGCATCTTCAACAAATGGTGCTGGCATAACTGGAGGCGGGCATGTAGGAGAATGCGGATTGATCCATGTTTATTACCATGCGCAAAACTGAAGTCCAAATGGATCAAAGACCTCAACATAAATCCAGCCACACTGAACCTCTTAGAAGAAAATTTGGGTGGTACCCTTGAACTAATTCATACAGGAGACAGCTTCCTGAACATAACACCACTAGCACAGACAGTGAGATCAACAATTAATAAATGGGACCTCCTCAAACTGAGAAGCTTCCGTAAGGCAAAGGACACCATCAGCAAGACAAAAAGGCAGTCCACAGAATGGGAAAAAATATTCACTAATCCCAGATCTGACAGAGGGTTGATCTCCAAAATTTACAAAGAATTCAAGAAGCAAGTCTCCAAAACACAAAAGGATCCAATTAAAACGTGGGCTGCAGAACTAAATAGAGAGTTATCAATAGAGGAGTCTAAGATGGCTGAGAGGCACTTGAGAAAGTGCTCAACATCCTTAGCCATCCGGGAAATGCAAATCAAAACAACTCTGAGATACCATCTCACTCCTGTCAGAATGGCTAAAATCAAAAACACCAATGACAATTTAAGCTGGAGAGGATGTGGTGAAAGGGGGACCATCCTCCATTGCTGGTGGGAGTGCCAATGGTTCAGCCACTTTGGAAATCAGTATGGAGATTCCTCAGAAAAATGGGAATAAACCTACCACAAGACCCAGCAACTCCACTCTTAAGCATATATCCAAAAGATGCCCATTCATACAACAAAGATGTCTGTTCCAGTATGTTCATAGCAGCATTATTTTTAATAGCAAGAACTTGGAAGCCACCTAGATGTCCCTCAACCGAAGAGTAGATAGAGAAAATGTGGGATCCTGAGATTTGCAGGCAAATGGATGACACTTGAAGAAACCATCCTGAGTGAGGTAACCCAGTCACAAAAAAGAGAAACATGACATGAATCTCTAATACATGGATTTTAGACATAGACCTGGGGAATGTCAGCCTACAATCCCATGGCCAGAGAGTCTGGGAAACAGAAACTTCATTCAGTGGCTGATGGAAGAAGAGGCAGACTACCTAGGTTTAGTACTGAGCTGAACTCAAGAAAGCCAGTAACAGAGAGGGAGGACTGATGACCAAAGGGATTAAGACTGGGCTGGTTTAACACCCAGAAACAGCTGACATGACAAGGGTTAGCTCTTGAATTCCAGACTGACGCCTGGGAATCCAGCATGGGACTGATCAAGACCCCCTGAATGTGGGTGTCAATGAGGAGGCCTAGGTAATCTATTGAGCCTTGGGCAGCAGATCACTACTCATCCCGAGTATACACAAGGACTTCGGACTCCCATCCAAAAATGTGACGTGCACTCTCACCCTGAACTCTTGGAAGAGGTTCTAGTCCCTGCCCTGTATGAAATGACAGACTATGGACACCCCCATGGAGGGCCTCACCCTCCCTGGGGAAATGAGGGGATAATGAGTGGTTTGGGGGGAGGGCACGGGAGTAGATGAGGGAAAGGGAGAGGGACCTGGAAGGACTTGTGAAGCAATCTTGTTTCTTATCTAAATTTAAACTGAAAAAAAAAAGAACTGATATTCTAGAGGACCCAGATTTTTAGTTACATGTTCTCCAAGGTGGCCTTGCACCTGCTATAGCTACAATTCCAGAATATCTAATGCCTTCCTCTGGACTCTGCAAATGCCATCACTCACATGTTTTATACACATACATGCAGTCAAAACTACCATATTCATCAAATAATAGTTTAAAAAGAATAAGATGTTTGGGACTGATCCAGACATTCCTCCCACCGAACTTGGGTGACAGAGGGGAGGCCTTGGCAATCTGTGGGACCTTGGAGAGTAGAGCAATATTTATTCCTGACATACAGATGGACTCTGGGAACCCATACCATGTGGAGGTGTGCTCTCTCAACCTGGCCACATGGGGAAGAACCTAGGCCCTTCCCAGGATGATGTGACAGACTCTGAAAATCCTTCATGGAAGCCCTTGTCCTCCCTGGAGAGTGGAGTGGGGATGTAGTGGGGGTGAAGGGTTGGGTGGATTAAGGGTGGTGGAGGAAGGGAAGGAGAAGGGGCTGAGAGTGACATGTGTTAAAACGTTAAATTAAAAATGTGAGAAGATGCTCATGAAAATACTTCAGGAGGAGATAATATTAAAAACTGGACTTCCTCAAAACTTTGACATATTCCTATAGTAAATATTTTCTATTGTCTTAAGTGAAACTGTTATTGCTACCCCTAATACATATAGGAAATGGCAAATAATGTATTAAAGCAAATGTCATGGGTGAAGTTTTTAGTTTCTTTTAAAAAATCAGGTGATTATATTTTTCTGAAGTATAAGATAAAATTTATACATAGCCTAATATAAGGATACATGAAAACAATCCAGATAGAATATTAATTTATTATTCATGTTCTGTTATAAATCTACGATTTGAATATAAATAAAGCTTACCTGATTATGTCACTTGCACTGAACACCACACCCATAGACCATCTTGTCACTTAAGCAACACTTCATCATAACTGTGTTTATTCAATGTACAAAAGTTTTTTGTGGCATTATGGAGACATTGCTAGATGTTTTTCAGTGTCCAAAACTGAAGGATCTCAGTAAATGCTTTTCATTTTACTTTTGTAAAAAAATTATTATTTGGAGCACTTAGAATTATCTACTGGCTTTGACTCCATCATGGATTTATTTCTAGGATTTTATTGGGAATTTGAAAGATAGTAGCCAAACAGCATACTATCCCCAACATTTCTCTCTGATTACTTAAATGGAAATAAATAAGTTAAATTTCAAACAAAACATTTTCTTAACTTCAGGCTCATAGGTGATGATCATCCTCAGGGGGAAAATGCTTTCTTATGTCATTGGGTAGGTTATATTGGTCTATCTAAATTTCCTGCAGTATTTAATACATACACCAGCACTATTCCATATTGATGACTTTTCTCTGTACTGTGTATAACTTTATTTGGGAGAATAGAAATACAGGAATTTTTATAATATAAAGCCAAATAAAATATCCAGATCATCTTTCCTTTGTAAATAATTTAAAACTACTCAATTATTTTCTTCTGCATTGTTTCCTAAACTATTATGTCTCCATAGCTCTATGCATTTGTGAAAAAATTGGAATAGGATTAGGACACTAGATACCTTAATTTCATTTCAGATATGCGTGCTATTGGTGTATTAATTTATTTTGGAACTTTGTATAAACATTTGATAGTCTTTTTTCTAGTGATCAATTGATACACAATTTTGAAAGCTCTACTTCTTTTGTTGCCCCTAATGGTGTTTGTAGGCTTACAGTGTGTCATTCATCATGCTAACTTAGAGAGGTACATCACCACTAGAATGCTAAGTGATGGATTCTTCAGAATGACCACATGAAACACAGAGATAAAATTTATCTCTCTTAACAGTTTATATTCTCTGCCATATGGCAATGAAGGATACAAGATCAACTCAAGAAAATCAGTAGCCCTACTATATACAGATGACAAAAGGGCGGGGAAAGAAATCCAACAAAAGTCACCCTTTACAATTGCCACAAACAATACAAAATACCTTGGGGTAACACTAACCAAACAAATGTAAGATCTGTAACACAAGAACTTTGAGACTTTAAAGAAAAAATTAAAGAAGACAACTGAAAATGCAAAGATCTCCCATGATCTTGGATAGTAAGATCAACATAGTAAAAATGGCAATCTTGTCAAAAGAAATCTACAGATTCAATGCAATCCCCATGAAAATCCCAACACAATTCTTAACAGACCTTTAAAGAACAATTCTCAACTTTCTATGGTAAAACAAAAGACCCAGGATAGGCAAAATGACCCTGTTCAACAAGGCAATGTACGGAGGTGTCACCCTCCCTGACTTCAAGCTCTACTACAGAGCTTTATTTCAGAAAACAGGTTGGCACAAAATAGACAAGTAGACCAATGCAATCAAAATGAACACCCTGATATTAACCCATTCACGTACGAACACCTGATCTTTGACAAAGAAGCTAAAATTATACAATGGAAAAAAGAAAGTATCTTCCACAAATGTTGCTGATATAACTGGAAGCTGACATGTAGAAGACTGCAGATAGATCCATGTATATCACCATGCACAAAATGTAAGTCCAAATGGATCAAAAACCTCAACATAAATCCAGCCACACTGAACCTGTTAGAAGAGAAAGTAGGAGGTACCCTTGAATGAATTGGTACTCTCCTGACTGCTTCCTGAACATAACTCCATTTGCAGAGACACTGAGATAGAAAACTAATAAATGGGACCTCCTGAAACAGAAGCTTCTGTAAGGCAAAGGACACAGTCAACAAGACAAAAAGGCAGCCCACTGAGAGGAAAAAAAATTCACTAACCACATATCTGAGAGAGGGTTGATATACAAAATTTGCAAAGAACACAAGAAGCAACTCTCCAAAACACCAAAGGATCCAATAAAATGTGGGGTACAAAACTAAATAGATAATTCTCAATACAAGAGTCTAAAATGGCTGAGAGACACTTAAGAAAGTGTTCAACATCTCTAGCCATCAGTGAAATATAAATCAAAACAACTCTGAGATTCTGTCTTACTCCTGTCAGAATGGCTAAAATCAAAATCACTAATGACAATTTATGCTGGATAGGATGTGGAGAAAGGGGAATACTCCTCCAGTGCTGGTGGGATTGCCAACTCCTACAGCCACTTTGGAAATCAATATGGAGTTTCCCCAGGAAAATGGAAATCAGTCTATTGAAAGACCCAGCAATTCCACTCTTAGACATATATCCAAAAGACGTACATTCATTCAATAAGGACATCTGTTCCATTATGTTCATAGCAGCATTATTTGTAATAGCCAGAACCTGGAAACAACCTGGATGCCCCTCAAATGAAAAGTGAATAGAGAAAATATGGTACACAATGGAGTACTAGTCTGTGGAAAAAACAATGGAATGTTGAAATTTGCAGGCAAATGGATGGCCCTAGAATAAACCATTCTGAGTGAGGTAACCCAGACCCAAAAAGACAAACATTGTATGTACTCACTCATATATGGGTTTTGGAGATGGAGTGGGGTCATACAATCCCAGTGTCAGAGAGTCTTTGTCAAACAGAAGCTTTCTCCAGTGACTGATAGAAGCAGAAGCAGACACCCACAGCTAAACACTGAACTTAAGTCCTGGAATCCAGTGACAGAGAGGGAGGACTGATGAGAAAGGCATCAAGACTGGGATGGTTTAATCCAAAGAAGCAGCTGACCTGAACAAGGGGGAGCTCTTGGACCCCAGACTGATGGCTGCGAGGTTAGTATGGGACTGATCCAGACCCCCTGAATGTGAGTGTCAGTGAGGAGGCCCAGACAATCTATGGTGCCTTGGATAGTAGATCAGTATTCATCCCTACATACAAATGGACTTTGGGTGACTACCCTACAATGAGGGATGCTTTCTCAGCCTAGACCCTTTGGCCATGGCCTAGGCCCTGCCCTGAATGAAATGACAAACTCTGGAGATCCACCATGGAATGTCTTGCCCTCCCTGATTATCAGAGTAAGGATTGGCTGGGGGGATGGATGGCTGGGGATAACTGGTGGGGTTTGGAGCGGAGGGAAGGGAGTTTGAGCTGAGATTTACATGTGAAGCAAGCTTGTTTCTAAATTAAATAGAAAAGCAAACCAGGGATGCTTGAAGAAGCCTTTAAAAATCATACTAGTTGGTAATCCAATTAAAAAAATTTTCAAAGGAGTTTGAAGAGAGAAGCCCCAAATTGATAGCAACATTGCTCTTAGAAGATGGGTTGTTAAATAATAATTTCAAATACAGATATTAGTCATTCTGATGGAAGTTATTAGTCAACGTGGGACAAAAGGCTCCTTTTAGAGTACAGGCCATTTTTATTGCTTTTGCTTACCCACAGTGCTCAGATGGTCTAATTTCCCTATTTTTTCAACATCATACACTAGTTACCAGACACAGAGAAATTGTGTCTTAAATTGATCAGTGACCCCATCTCTGTTGATTAGGTCTCATGATGCTGGAGAACTACTGAGCAGGCTACATGTGGGAGGTAAGAAAATATAGGCTTTGCTAGTACTAGTCTCTACATAGTATAACATTGACTTACTTGGCATGATGTACCCATTAGTGAAATAATGAGAAGACTGTACATTGGGGTAACTAATTGCTCTCTTGGTTGGATTTGAGGCCTGCATAAATACATGTACATACATGCCTAGTACGGTACAAAATGAAACAAATAAAAAACAGGAGAAGGGAAGTAACATGCCCAAGGGGTAAAACTGTTCATGTTTTTCTAAATGATTATATTCTTAATATGCCGCCACAATATTTATCTCTATAGCCACAGGTTTGTGCTAAATCTAACCTTGGTCTAAGAAATTTCTCTTGCAATGGGTTAATGCATTGGTTTCAAAGTGCTGATAATAAATCATTTCTTTCACTTAGCATTAGATAGGACATCTATATTAAAGCATCCCAACCTCCCACAAGCCTCAGGGAATATGGAGGATAAGGCATGGAAAATACAATAATTACAAGGTAGGAAGGCATGCATTCTTCTGGCAAGGCTATTCCCACACTAACTCACAGGAACTGTGATTGTCTGCATAAGATTTGTAATAGCCAGAACTTGGAAGCAACCTAGATGCCCCTCAACCAAAGACTGGATAGAGAAAATGTGGTACATTTACACAATGGAGTACTATTGAGCAGAAAAAAAAAACAATGGAATCCTGAATTCTGCAGGCAAATGGATGGCACTAGAAGAAACCATCCTGAGCAAGGTAACGCAGTCACAGAAAGAGAAACATGGCATGTACTCTCTCATATATGGATTTTAGACATAGATCTGGGGCAGTGCCAGCCTGCAATCCCATGGCCAGAGCATCTGGAAATCAGAATCTTCAGTCAGTGGCTAATAGAAGCAGAGGCAGACTACCACGGCTAAGAATTGAGCTGAACTCAAGAAAGCCAGTAACAGAGAGGGAGGACTGATGACCAAAGGGATTAAGACTGGGCTGCTTTAACCTCCAGAAAGAGCTGACCTGACAAGGGTTAGCTCTTGAATCCCAGCGTGATGACTGGAAATCCAGCATGGGACTGATCAAGACCTCCTGAATGTGGGTGTCAGTGAGGAGGCCTAGGTAATCTATTGAGCCTTGGGTAGTAGATCAGTATTAATCCCGGGTATACAAATGGACTTTGGGTGCCCATCCAACAATGAGAGATGCGCTCTCACCCTGAACTCTTGGGGGAGGGTCTAGGCCCTGTCCTGGATGAAATGACAGACTATGGACACCCCCATGGAGGGCCTCACCCTCCCTGAGGAAATGAGGGCATATTGGGGGGATTGGAGGGAGGGCATGGGAGGAGGGAAGGGAAAGGGAGAGGGACCTGGAATTGACATGTGAAGCAACCTTGTTTCTAATTTAAATTTAAATTTTAAGATAAAAAATATATAAAGACTTGCATAAGGTAAAAGCAGTTCAAAGTTCTAGCACAGGTGAATGTAGGAACTCCCAAATCCCTACCCTAGCCAAGAAAATCTACACAGTTGATGACTGCAAAGAGGGGAGAGTCACTTTTCTTGGAAAGCTGAGGAGCTGGTGTTTTCCTCCATGCCAGAGTGGATGACTCCACATCCAAGCACAAATGCATAGCACTTCTTAATGGTTAAAAGTCAGATACATATCATCTTATACCTGTCAGAATGTCTAAAATCAAAACCACCAATGACATTTTGTGCTGGACAAGATATGGAGAAAGGGGAAAATTTCTCCATTGCTGGTGGGAGTGCAAACTTGTACAGTCACATGGGAAATCAGTATAGCAGTTTCTCTGGGAAATCGGAACCAGTCTACCTCAAGATTCAGCAGTTCCACTCTTAGGCATATACCCAAAGAATGCAAATTCATACAACATGGACATCTGTTCAACTATGTTTATAGCAGTATTATTTGTAATAGCCAGGACCTGGAAGCAATCTAGATATCCCTCAACAGAAGAATGATAAAGAAAATGTGGTGCATTTACACAGTGAAGTACTACTCAGCAGAAAAAAACAATGGAATCTTGAAATTTCAAAGAAATGGATGGAACTAGAAAAAACTCAGTCACAGATAGACAAACATGTTATGCATTCATTCATATATGGATATTAGACATAGAAAAAAGTATTACCAGTACATAATATACACCTCCAGAGAAGTTAGGAAATAAGGAGGACTTTAAGAGAGACATACAAGGTTCCCCAGTGAAGCAGAAAGGGATAAGAGCCCCTGAACAAATGGGGACCATATTTCCTGGATATTTTGTGTTAAGAATTCATTGGATTTAATATTTTCTGTGGTGGATGAGTCAATTTCCTCTAATGTATCTTCAACATGTGAGATTGTCTCTTCCATCTCTTGGATTCTATTAGTTATACTTGTAAATATAATTCCTGATTTTCCATTTACAGCATTTCCCCAGTTTGTATTTTCTTTATTGCCTCTATTTCAGTTTCTAGTCTTAAACTGTTTGAATTGTCTCTTTCATAAATTTTTGCCTTTCCTTAAGGGATCTGCTGATTTCTTACATTTCTTCTGTTTCATTTACACTGGAGTGTTCAAGTCTTGCTAGTATAGAACCCCCAGTCTCTTGTGGTGTCATATTGTTCTTTATGTTGTTGAATGTATTCTGAATCTCTCATCTACACATCTCTTCCTCCAGTGGGTGCAGATAGGGCCTGTGATCCAGGGGGTCTTTCTACCTCCAATTGGTGTAGGTGGGGCCTATGGCTCTGATGGTTCATCTTCCTCTCCTGGTTGGAGTGGGGTCAAGGCTCCAATACTGGTGCCTGATGCTTTGGCTTTTGGGTAGGTTGTCCCAAAGTTTTTGGTGATTCAGTGGCAGAGATAGGGTGTTCAGTGTGCTCAGGACAATTGGTACCTGAAGGTTAATAGTCTCCAGGAAGAGAAAGGCAACTGTCTGAGTAGGGGTAGAACCAAGACTCCAATGGTGGCAGATGCAGTGATGGATGGTTTGGGGCTGTCTTCAGGTCTCTGGGTTTTCAGTTTGGAGGTTGGAGCATGTGATATCACATTTATAATTTTTAAGGTACAGTACTATAATAAAGAAATATGACAAAATGTGAAAAATATATTTTAAAGAGAACAATTTGATAATTGTTTTTAAATAATTTGTTTCTTTTGATATTTTTTCTTACACATGCTGTGAGCATGAGTACAGTTACCCTTGCAGGTCAGAATAAAGTGTAAGATCCTCTGGAGCTAGAGATACAATCATTCATTAATTACCTGAAATGTGTGGTGAAAACCAAACTTTGGTCCTTTCAAAATGCACTACATGTTCTTAACCAATAAATCATATTGGTTTATCCTGACATCTCCAGTCTCTAGCTTCTTTAATTATCTTGAAGTATTTAATACATGAATAAAATGTGTCTCAGTTTTTTCATCCCTCACTACACACCTCTAATTGTACCTGAGATGGCCTATCACATCTTCCTCCCAAATTCAGTATCTACTTTAAATGTATTTATTTACTATTTATTTGTTTTTTTATAAATTTTATTTAAATTAGAAACAATCTTATTTTACATATCAATACCAGTTCCCTCTCCCTCCCATCCTTTCATTCTACCCCACTGCCTCCCATCCCAAGCCCCATCCACTCTCCAAGAAAGGTGGGGCCTTCCATGAGAGATCATCAAAATCTGTCAAGTCATTTGGGGCAGGGCCTAATGCCTCCCCTGTGTATCTAGGCTTAGAGAGTATCCCTCCATGGGAAATGGGCTTCCAAAGTCCCTTAGTGCACTAGGGATACATCCTGGTCCCACTGCCAGAGGCCCCATAGATGCCCAGTGCTCCTTGCTGATACCCACATTCAGGGTGCCTGGTTTGGTCCTATGTTGGTTCCCCAGCTGTCAGATTGGTGTCCATGAATTCCTACTTGCTCATGTTAGCTGTTTCTGTGGGATTTCCCAGCATGGTTTTGATCCCTTTGTTCATTACTCCTCCCTCTCTGAAACTGAATTCCAGGAGTTTGGATCAGTGCTTGGCTCTGGGTCTCTGCTTCTGCTTCCGTCAGCTACTGGATGAATGCTGTAGAATGGTATTTAAGGTAGTCAACATTCTTTTAATAGGGGAAGGGCATTTAAGGTAGCCTCTCCACTATTGCATAGGGTCCTAGTTGAGGTCATTCTTGTGGATCCTGTACAATTACCAAGTGCCAGCTTTCTCTTTAAACCTGTAGTGGTTCCCTCTATTGATGTGTCCCTTTTCTTGTATTTCTCTATTCTTCCCCTGACTCAATGTTCCTTCTCTCTCGTGTTCTTGTCTCCCCTCCTCTTCTCAATGGAAACTATGAAATCCAGGGGATCCTAGATAAGTATTCTACAAACACTAAGAGACCATGTCTTCCAGGCTAGACTACTATATACAGCAAAATTTCAATCACTACAGATGGAGGAAAAAGGATATTCCATGACAAAACCAATTTTAAACAATACATATCCAAATATCCAGCACTACTGAAGTACTGGAAGGAAAACTTCAACTCAAGGAAGTTAGCTACTCTCACACAAACATAGGCAATAGATAATCCCATATAACCAACCCCCCCAAAGAGAAACACATGCAATACCACCAACAACAACAAATACAAAAATAACAGGAATCAACAATCAGTGGTCATTAGTATCTCTTAATATCAATGATCGCAATTTGCTTATAAAAAGACACAGGCTAACAGAATGGACACAAAGACAGGATCCATCCTTCTGCTGTATTCAAGAAACACACCACAATTTCAAAGATAGCTATTACCTCAGAGTAAAGAGTTGGCAAAAGATTTCAAATCAGAGGGATATAAGAAACAAGTTGGTGTAGCTATGCTAATATCTACTGATTTAGACATCAAACTAAAATTAATCAAAATAGATGAAGAAGGTAATCCTACTCATCACAGGAAAATTCATATATATGAAGCCTCAATTCTGAACACTATTCCCAAACACAAGGGCAACCGCATTTGTAAAAGAAACATTACTAAAACTTAAATCTCACATAAAACCCACACACTAATAGTGGAAGAATTCAATACCAAACTCTTACCACTGAACAGGACTACCAGACAGAAACATAACAGAAAATTAAAGAAAGTAACTGAAGTTAAGACTTAATTGGACCTAATAGACATCTATACAACATTCCATCTAAACACAAAAGAACATACATTTTTTTCAGTACCACATGGAACCTTGCCTGAAATTGACCACATACTCAGCAACAAAGTTAACCTTAACAGATACAAATAAATTGGAATAACTCCATGTATCTTATATCACTATGGTTTAACATTAGAATTCAACAACATGACAAACTGCAAAAAGCCTACAAATTCATGGAAGTTAAACAATGCTCAATTGCATCCCCATTGAATCAAGGAAGAAATAAAGAGAGACTTTCTAGAATTCAGTGAAAATGGAGACACAGCCTAGCAAAAATTATGGAATACTTTGAAAGCAGAGATAGAAGGAAAGTTCATAGAACTTGTTGCTTATATATGATACTTGGAGAACTCCCACACTAGTGACTTCACAGAACACCTGAAAGTTCTAGAATAAAAAGAATCAAAATCACCCAGGAGTTATAGGTGTCAGTAAATAATGAAATAGAACACTGAAGTCAATAAAAGTGAAAAAAGAAAACAATACAAAAAAATCAAAGAAAAAATGAGTTGCTTCTTCAAGAAAATCAACAAGATAGACAAACTTTTATCAAAACTAACTAAAAGGCAAAGACAGCAATGTAAAGGGGGCCATAATAACACTGAGGAATTCCAGAGAATCATCAGGTCATTCTTTAAAAACATGTACTCCACAAAATTGGAAAATTTAAAGAAAACAGAAAATTTTCAGGGTAGGTATCATATACCAAAATTTAATCAAGAACAAGATAAACAATTTAAATAGACCTATAACACCTAATAAAACAGAAGCAGTCACCAAAATTTCCCTAACCATAAATAGCCCAGTTTCAGGTGGTTTCATTGCAGAATACTACCAGAAATTTAAGAAAAGCTAATACCAATACTTCTCATACTGTTTCGCACAACAGAACCAGAAGGGTCATTGCCAAACTCTTTTATGAGGTTAAAATTAACTTGGTATGTAAATCACACAAGGGCAGATCTAGGAAAGAGAATTGCAGAATAATCTCCCTCATAAACTTTGATAATAAAATACTGGCTAACCAAATCCAAGTACATATCAGAAAAATCATCCTCCATGATCAAGTAGGCTTCATCCCAGTGATGCAGGGATGGTTCAATATATAAAAATCTGTCATTGTAATCCAACATAGAAACAAGCTGAGAAACCACAACATGATCATCACATTAATTGCTGAAAAGGCATTCAACAAATTCAACAGCCCTCATGATAAAATCTTGGAAAGAGCAGTGATAAAAGGAACATACCTAAACTTAATAAAGTCAATATATTGCAAGACAACAGCCAATAAACTAAATAGAGAAACTGAAAGTGATTCTTCTAAAAGCTGGAACAAGACAAGACTGGCCACTAGGTCCATATTTTTCAACATTGTACTTGAAGTTCTAGTTAGAGCAATAAGGCAACAAAAGGAGATCAAGTAGACACAAACTGGAAAGGAAGAAGTCAAACTTTCACTATTTGTAAATGGTATGGTAGTTTACATACGTGACCAGAAAAAAATTTACCAGGGAACTCTAACAGCTGGTAAACAGCTTCAGTAATATTGCAGCATACAAGATTATCTTTAAAAAGTCAGTAGCCATCCTTTATATTGATGATAAGTGGGCTGAGAAAGAAATCAGATAAACAAAATCCTTTACAACATTTACAAGCAACATAAAATATATTGGGGTAACTTTAACCAAATGAGTGAAAGATGACAAGAACTTTAGTCTTTAAGAAACAAATTAAAGAGCATATCAGAAAAAGGAAACATCTCCCATGCTCTTAGATAGGTTGGATCAATATACTAAAAATGGCAGTCTTACCAAAAGTAATCTGTAGATTCCATACACTCCCCATGAAATCTCAGCACATTTTTTTCACAGACATTTACGGAAGAATACTCAACTTCATATGGAAAAACAAAAATCCCCGGATAAAACAATAAAGGAACTTCAAGAGGCATCAAAATCCCTGACTTCAAGATTTACTATACAGCTATAGTAATGATAACAACTTGGCGTTGGCACAAAAACTGACATGTGGGCCAATGGAATTGAATTGAAGACCCTGGTATTAATCCATACACATACAAATAACTGACTTTTGACAAAGAATCTAAAATTATACAAAGGAAAAAAGAAATCATCTTCAAAAAATGATGCTGACACAACTGGAAGCTGACATGTAGAAAACTGCAGATAGATCCATATCTATCACCATGTAAAACCCTTCATTCCAAATGTATCAAAGACCATAACATAAATTCAGCCACACTTAATTTCTTAGAAGAGAAAGTAGAGTCTTTAATTCCAGCATTCGGGAGGAAGAGGCAGGCAGATCTCTGTGAGTTAGAAACCAGCCTGATCTGCAAGAGCTAGTTCCAAGACAGCCTCCAAAGCCACAGAGAAACCCTGCCTCAAAAAAAAGAGAAAGTGGGAAGTACTCTTCAAGAAATTGGCACAGAAGTCTACTTCCAGAACATAACACCAGTAGCACAGTCACTGAGATGGAAAATCACCAAATGGGGCCTCCTGAAACTGAGACAAAAGGGCAGCCTACAGAATTGGAAAATGTCTTTACTAACCCCATATCTGATAGAGAGCTGATCTCCAAAATACACAAAGGAGTCAAAAAAGTAGATACCAATACAGCAAATAAGCCAATTAAAAATGGGGTAAAGGGCTAAACAAAATTCTTGACAGAAGAATCTCAAAGGCACTTAAGGAATTGCTCCACGTCCTTAGTCATCAGGTGATGGGGAAGTCCTGTGTATATGTCAATAAAGCACTGCTGGCCAATAGGGAAGCGAGATAGGTGGGACTAGGAGTTGAGGAGGAATCTGGGAAAGAGAGACATGGCAGAGACAATGTAGCCCGCCAGAGAAGTAAGATGTCCAGACCCTTTTCTCCAGTAAGAGAAATACTTAGATTAACAACTATGGGTTATCCAGTAAAAAAGAAGCAAAAGGCTAACAGCTTCATAATTAATATAGCCTCCTGTGTGTTATTTGGGGACTGCAACTGTAGCAGAACCCAAGCGGCTGGCAGGGGAAAAACCAAAGTAGCTGGCAGAGGAATACTACAAATTACAATCAGGTGAAAACAAATCAAAGCAACTCTAAGATACCACCTTACACCCGTCAGAATGGCTAAATTAAAAGCCACTAATGATAACGTCTGCTGGAGATCATATGGAGTAAGGGAAACACTCCTCTGTTGCTTGTGGGAATCCAAACTTGTATAGCCACTTTGGAAATCAGTATGGCCGTTTCTCAGCAAATTGGGGATCAATCTACCTCAAAATCCAGCAATTCCATTCTTGGGCATATACCCAAAGATGCACATTCATACCACAAGGACATCTGTTCGACTATGTTCATAGCAGTATTATTTGCAACTTCCAGAATCTAAAAGCAACCTAGATGCCCTTCAATGAAGAATGGATAAAGAAAATATAGTACATTTACACAGTGGAGTACTATTCAGTGGGAAAATATGACATCCTGACATTAACAGGCAAATGGATGAAACTAGAAGAAACCATGCTAAGTGAGGTAACCCAGACACAGAAAGACAAACACTGTATGTACTCACTCATAAGTGGATATTGCACATAGAGCAAAGGAAAACCAGTCTACAATCCACAACTGCAGAGAAGTTAGGAAACAAGTAGGACCCTAAGTGTTACATACATCAACCACCACCCCATCTCCCTGAAAAGGGGAAAGGGCCATGATTTCATGAGTAAATTGGGAGCATGGAAGAGAGCTTTGTGAGACAAAAGAGGGGAGAAAGGGGATGGGAGGACAACATGAGGGATTAGGATGTTTGAGGTGGGAGGACAGAGAAGCAGAGCAAGGAAAGAGATAACTTGACAGAGGGTACCATTACAGGGTTAATCCCTACTGCATGAACTGACTTTTTGGAGTACATTCTCTATTGAGAGATGTTCTCTCAGCCTAGATACACTCGAGAGGGCCTTGATCCTGCCCCATATGATGTGACAGACTTTGATCATTCTCCATGGGAGGCTCATCCTCCCTGAGGAGTGGGTGGGTGATGTGATGGTGGTATGGTTGGGGTAGTGGGAGGATTGGAGTGAGAGAAAATTGGGATTAGTGTGCAAAATAAGATTGTTTTTAATTTAAATTTAAAAAATCTAAATGTAACTTAATTTTTATTTTGGTCAACGTCTTTGGTGACTTTAGGCGATAAATTTCAGGCCAGATACAGCTCTAAATTATCATTTTAGACTTTAAAGGAAAGTACCTTCAATGATTGAACACAGCGTGGGCTCTGGTGAAATATTGATTTAGGAATTTTATTTATACTTTAGTACCATAATATATCTTTTATTTCCAATACAGTACTAATATGTTCATGGTTCTAAAATAATGAATGGAACAATTTTCAAGCAGCTTAAATAGTTATTTTGAAAAGAAAACAATGGAGCTCTTAAAAATGGATTTATTGTTTCTGAATCTTAATGTATAAGGACTTAAAAACAGTACGGCACTTTTTTGTTTGGCTGGTATAATATCATAAATTACAATTTTCATTTGAGATAAATGTTTTTCTTTTAATAAAAAGTGATAATAAAAATTAAAGTGAATGAATAAGGAGAATGGGAGTGTGGTAATGACAAAAATTCAGTACTTAAATCTAGGAAACAGACAATAAAATTTAAAACTATATGCATTAAGTTGAATCATTTTCAGTGAGGTGTCTTTAGAGGACAGCATGGGAATGAGTTTTAAGGTTCCCTTTCTTATTGCTAAACTTGTACCTTATTATATAGTATGAATATATCTACTAAGGTAAAGTCTAATTTCATATCATGTTTATAATAATAAGTACTTTTTACTTGAAAATGCAAATATATACAGCTTCTTTGTTAAGCCCAAATTTTGTAAAATCACAAGGTTTCAAATTTTTGGCATGGAGAACATGTATATTTATGAATATACCAATTAGGTATACACACAATACTTCCTTCTCATCATCTCTGATTTTACCTTTATTTCTTTGCTCTGCTTTCTCTCTCTGGACACAAGTACATGTAACCAATGAGAAGGAAGCCCCCATGGGATCATGAAGAGTAGAAAAGAATCATTGATTATGTTTTCGCCCCACAGTTCTAGGGCTGAAGATTTGGGAAACAGGCATCAACGTTTATTGGCCATTAGGCTTAAAGATAAGATTTTGAATACAACTTGAAAACAATGAGTTTGTTCGCGCCCGCGCCCGTGTGTGTGTGTGTGTGTGTGTGTGTGTGTGTGTGTGTGTGTGGTACAAGTGTGGGTACAGTTGTGTATATTTGTGTAACATATATGTGGAAGCCAAGAGACAGTCTCAGGTGTCAATCTTCTTTTATATTTTTTCTAATGAAAAGGTAGTGCTATTAGGTATGTCAAAACTTGTCTTTAATACCAGTATTTAGGAGGCAGAACTGGGTGGACATATGTCTCAACCCTTAAGAACAACGTTCATGTGTTAGGAAGTTTGGGTTTGATGTATGGCACCCACATTGGGGCTCACAATCATTTGTAACTCCAATTTAAAGTGATCCAACACTTTCTTCTGATCTCACTGTACATGGCACACATGTGGTACTCATATAAATAGGTAAATCCTCCATGTACAAAAATCATAAATTACTTTTTAAATATGAAAATAAGGGAGAGCTATTGACATAAACCCTTGATGTGGAACTCTAGTCTCTGCACTCTAAATACAACACACACACACACACACACACACACACACACACACATAGACACACACACACACCTAGACACACATACACAGACACACACACAGAGGCACACGCATACACATAGTGGGGTAGAAATACACAAACCCCACAAAATCACACATAAATTAAGCACCCAAACATATGCATATATAAAGCATTTTTTATTGCATTAAATAATTCACAATAATTCATGATGGGTAGATGTAGTAAAAATTTATTGCATTGGCTTCTCTTGGTTACTTTCTGACTATTTCAGTATTGCAGTATTAAAAATAGCATCAAACCTAGAAGTCTGTCACTATAAAAGTTTACATTTTGGCCAATTTTTATTTCTCTGCTTGCTGGTCAGAGAGTGTGCACATATAATTTTTCTAGCATGGTTTTACTCGATGTTTTGTGGTATCACAATACACTAAACACAGTTCTTAAGACCTCCTAGAAATAAAGTCATTCTTACAAGATGAAATTTGTTATGCTCAAAGAGGTCTAGAATGCACCCTGTAAGTATATCAATTGTTTCTATATTTCTTTCTCTTCAACACTATTGTACTTTTTTCTCACTCTCTATAATAACTCATTGAGTGGACACAGGTTAAGCCTCCAAATGCATCTTTTTGTATCTACACCTTAAACACTGCTTCAATTTATGCATCTCTTTTATTTTCTAATTTAAAGATGAGAATATTTTAATCAAATGTCAATGACTATATCCCCTTTATATTTATCAATATCCACTATTATTAATCAATTCTTCAATATTTAATAGGTTTTTAAAATTCAATTAATATCATTAGTATTTAGCTTCCTAGAATTTTCCATATTTTAAAATTGCTATTCTCTTCCTTTTACTGGCTTCCATGATAGCATCATTTCCTGTGTCCTTTTTGTGTTATCTTAGAATTGGGTTTTAGATCACTAGAATTCCTTGATACTCAGTTATAGTCTTTCTTCTCTTTACTTTCTATATTGCTCCAGGCAAATTCATTTATATCAGGACTTCACTCACTGCCAAACACTGATGATACCTAGACCTTTTCATTGCTTCAGTAAAACAATTCCATCCAAACTTGCGCAGTTTCTCAGGTCATTCCGTACAGCTGGAACATTTTCAAGCATTGCCCTTCTTCACTTGTTTAAGCGTTACTTGAAATTGTCCCTGAGAAACAATTCTTTGGAGAAGTTGTTCATGACACTCTTGGCTCAGGCACCATTGTGCTATCCTGTCCTACAATATTTTTCACTGTGACAATTTTTTTTTGTTTTTCGAGACAGGGTTTCTCTGTATTATTTTGGAGGCTATCGGTCCAGCCCGGCCTCGAACTCACAGAGATCCGCCTGTCTCTGCCTCCCGAGTGCTGGGATTAAAGGCGTGCGCCACCACAGCCCGGCTCACTGTGACAATTTATTAAAATGTCTTCCTCTTTCTATGATGAAGTTTGTATGACTGATTGTCTGTTTGCTTATTGTGGTTCCCTGAGCTTGACCCTGTGCCTGATTATTAGAAAATGAATAGAAATAAGTATGACACCGACCAGTAAATATTTACTGCATGAAACCAGTGAAGTGATATCCAAATTAAATCAGTCATTATGTATAATAAACTAAAATAAGTAGGTATTGATTATGTATTTGTAGTGAAAGCAAATACAGGGATGATGACACAGTTTCTATGGGGAAAATTACCAAGAGACTGTGGTGTAATTCCAAAGATATTTCAATGTGTGACAACAGACATAATCACATTTTAACCTTCTGCATGAGAACGATGACAAACAAAATTTTAAATTGCACTATGCTGCAACATAAACATTAGTAGATTTAAGTGTGCAAGACTCTATCATATCTTATTCATTTTTTAACTTTCAAATGACATCTCTGAAAACAGTCCACTCTACTCACCTATCTAGTATTCATCTGGACTTCAATTTATATTAAACTTATTGATGAACTATTCAGTATTACTAAACACCTATGTAGAGAGAAATTTAGACAGTACTCTCCCTGCTCGTTCTACATGGGTTATTTCCTCTCAGGAAAACCATGGCTGGAGCTGGAAAATGGAAAAATTCACTCTACTCAATGATAAATTGGTACTGAGAGCTCTTAAATAATAGAATGCGTCAAAAACTCACTCCATGAGGTTGACTTGTTCTTGCTCCCTAGAGACAATTCCTCTCCTAAAAAGAAATGATCTCATCTTTTGTGCTTTGAATTATTAAAATTTTTACATCTTAAATTCACTGAAGAATTTCTCTCCTTCCTGCCCTTGTGTGTAAATGATCCTGTTAGATGAAGAGATAATCCCAGTAGATATCTATGCACTTTAGATTTGAATTGGTTATTTCATTTTTTGTAGCTATATAATCAGATGTACTGATTCAATCATGAAATGGCAGCACCATGGGGATGGTGCAATGTTCAGTTCTTCCACACACGACCATTTTTCAAAACACATATTTTAAAGATATTCTTGCATTGTCTAAGAATCACTTTTTTGAAACACAATTATAGGTGCTATACCTATTTGTCAGTGGTTAATATTTACATATATAAAATTTCATATATATATATAGTAGTTTTTATATCGAAACAAAATTATACTTAGGCAATCTGGTGTGGCTAAAATTTCCAACTATGTTGGGACTCTGAAACTGGAATTCTGTAGTTTTTCTTAACAATGAATGTTTGGGAACATACAAGCTGTAAATCCATGCTATATTAACTAAATTAAGTCTAGGACAGATTTCATAGATGTGACAATCTACCATTGTTTCATTAAATTTATAATTTTCCTAATAATCTGAAAACTAGGACATTGAATGAAATAGTCATAGGGAGGAAATAGAAAAGCCATATCCAGTATAACATTTTAAAGCATGCAAGGAAGGAAGTATAGTAACAGTTCACAAGATTAGATTCCTCATATGTTATTTTTTCACTGACTTAGGGGAAATATTTATGGTTGTTAAATACTTCTTCCTCACCAAAATCTTATTGGACTATATATTCTGATATAATAGTAAAACAATAGAATCATACTGTGATTTCTAGAATGCAGTAACATGTGGGGAAGTTGTCCCTGTTTTCAAGTAGAATAATTCAACCAATTCCTTCTTGTTGTTTCTTTATAACTCATCTCACTACATTCATGGAAGCTTGTATCAGGGATAAGTACAAGAAATATGTTGCTTAGATTAGATTGACAGAAATATATGGCTTTTCATCTAAGTAAGTATAATAAGGTTGCAAACAAGAGAAGAGTATTTTTTGCTTTTTGCTCTATTATTTTTTCATTTTGATAAGCATATCTTTTTGGATAAATTCACCAGAACACTGAATTTTCTCCTAAATTTCCTTGTCTTTCCAAATGACTGGTTTCATAAATGTTGATTACAAAATTTTAGGTGGAAATATCCTTGTAAGGAAATTTTGACATGAATAATAATAGTAACTTGGTTATATTGAATACACAAATTATTTTAAATGTTTTGCTCAAAATACCTCCTTTAATTTTCATAAACATTCCACCACTTAGACATTAACCTACATCTGACAGCTAAAATTCAGTTTCATTCATCTTTTTGTTACTATAACATATTTTTGTTCCTCTTTCAGAAATAGGACAATACCATCAGAAACATCCTTCTAGTTGTAAACTAAAGTATCTGAAAAACTAAAACCAAATAAATTATTGCTTTACCCTAAGATACATTTCAAAATTGTCCACAGCTGGGACTAAAGTAACTTTAAAAATCAGAAGTTATTTTCTACATAGAATCAACATTAGCTCAATATGTCTTTCATGTAGTCTTTGAAACACAGCAGATTATATGTTAACTACATTCAAATTTGTTACTCTTGCCAATTATTACTTTCTCATATTATAAGTAATTTTGATAACTCAACTGTTATGCCAATAGGATGAAACAATTGAAATGGAATTTAATTGTTCATGTACTGTGAAGTCCATAGGTTAAAAAAAATACTAGGTTTATATTGATTTGGTTGTCATGGAACAACCGCTTTGTTATTTCTATAATGACATGGTTTTTACTAATTTTTCATTTCCTCCTCTCACAGAGCTATATTCTTACAACAATGACAACATGTGTGGTAATCTCTCTAGGTATGAAACCCATGAGTTCAAGTATCTCTTTAATGGGACCAAATGTTATTTCACAAAAAATTCACCAAACCTTCCTTTTTAAAATTAATTGCCTAAGATTCACATTCCCAATTTAATTCCTACAAATGTATGGATTCTGTGATGAATGGTTGTTGTAACTGTTGAGTCTAATTAGGAGTATTCTATTAATTTGATGGCACCAATTAGTGCTCCATCAGGGGTCTATCACTGTCCATTATCAAGTCGCCATGGAAAGAGAAAACTGACAGACTCATTAGAAACATCAATGCCAAATCAGTCTCCAGGCAGGAATCCATGAGGGTCTCAAGAAGCTCTGTGTTCCTGCCACCAAGCTTCAATCTCTTAAATGTGGGATTGTTTGCCTACATCCAAGAAACATAAACCTATTGTACTGTTGATCATTGTAAGTAGAATCATAGTTTAAATTTTGCCTGTACCAAACAGAAGATCTTTGTCACTCTGGAAAAAAGCTACCCACATTTCCCGTCATAGCCACAGTCTTGCCTGAATTTTCTAAAGGTGGCCATTATCACAATGTGTTAAATATTGTCTCATAATTTCATGCATTTTTTACTCCCACAGTTAGGGTCCCTGAGTACAGCAGTGTAGGTTTGTCTACTTGTGAAACTATCAGACAACTGATTTTCACAGTATGGTTGAATGGTATCTAAATTCTGTGACGTTCCTTCCTGACACTTACATGTCATTTGAATGCTACTTAATGTCAACGTCACATTCTGTGGGTGATCTCTACTGTCACCTGATGTCTGTGTCATCATTCATGATGAATCTTGTACATATTTCTGGTTCACATTTGCTGCCTTGCTTTAGCTTTCAGGTTTGTCAAATTACTGAACGTGTTTATTATATTGATCCTTAATACAACAGTTTTCCAGGTTGACATACCCTGCCATTGGGTAGTTTATCTTCTTCATCCTTTAAATTTCATGTCATTGTCAGCCACACTGATTTTGGCCAATGGTTGAATAGCTGCCAATAGGAGTTCATTTTAGTCCCATGTAAACTGTCACTGCTTGAGATTGATCACCACGCACATTTCATTGACTTTTATATATTATTCTTGGTGTAGGCATTGCTACGACTATTAAGCATCATCTCAACTGAATTTATATTCAACTGCCAGATTTCTTTTATGGGGATTTGGTCTACATTTAACTTGCTATGTAACTAAGTCTGCTTTGTAACTGCTTATCTACCATGCCCTGCTAATTATCTGATTTTTATGCATTCGTCAATCTTTATAAATTATTATTATAAATTATAATTTTAAGTAACTTTGCAGTATTTTTGTCCTGTATGTAGTTTCTACAGTGTAAATCAACTTTATTTTCTAAATTGAATCTTTAAAAATTTGTTAACAAAGTGGATAAATGTATTCCTTTTCCAAGTTATACCTACTGTTTTATTTTATATTTTAATTATTTGTAAAATCTTTCATACACATATACAAAGGATCTTTATTGTGTAATTATATTTTTGTACACTAAGCGGATATGTCTTTGCCAAGGTGCCTTCTTTTTGGTTTACTAAAGAGCTGAATGGCCAATAGCTATGTATGAAGAAGTTAGGTGGGACTTCACTTCGAGGCAGAGAGAGAGAGAGAGAGAGAGAAAGGAAGAGGAGATAAATCTAGGCACAGGAGAGATGCCAGGGGATATGAAGAAGAATCAGGAGGTACAAGATAGAAGAGAGGTAAAAAGCCATGAGTCAAATGAAGGTTAATATAAATTGGTTAATTTATAAGAGCTAGTGAGACAAGCCTAAGCTATGAGCTGAACTTTTGCAATTAATAAGTCTCCATGTCATTATTGAGGACTTGGGGGTACAGAGAAAGATTTGCTACAGTTTTTGATTATGTACAACCTCTACTCCCTCAGGACTCCTCCAACACATATCACTCCCACCTTCATGCCCTTTAAATTTTAATAATATTTTTAGCTCTTTGAGTCTATGCCACTCATATGTACAAAACTGCAAGTGTGGCTCCTCCACTGGGGCATGGGTGATTAACTTCCATAGAGAAGAGGCTCTACCTATCTCATCAACCATCATGGGACCTTGCAAGTCCTCTCTACTACATACTGTTCACTGCTTTTTGTGCTTCTGAGATATTTATCAACTGGCCAAGCAAAATTACTCTATTGCATTATTTAACTATATTATTTTATACAGATAGTTATAACCTGTTACAACCAACTTGAAGTTATTTGTGTAAAGTGAAAAACAAAGTATATATACAGTGTATGAAAACAATATAAGTTTATATTTCTCTTCATTAATAGATAATGTGAAAGTAGTTTGTTGATAGAAGCTTGTTTAGCCTGACATACATTGACCATATTGTCACATCTCCATATTTGCAATGTGTCAACCTGTTTGGGTACCCATGTTCTGTCTGTTGCACATATAATATTCTGTCTTGTCCCTTGTACTCTTTAATAGCCATTGTTTTAAAATGGAACTATAGAATAGAAATCATCGTGTCAAATACTTTTATCAATATTTCTTATTTCATTTTATATCATAATTTTTAATATTAAAATGAATTATCTCTACCACAAATTTATGTTTGTATGACACTTGAAATGAATCTAAATACCACATATATAATATTTTGTTATTCTGAGGTAGCCATTGCATCAAGATTGTCCTGTTTCACTAGATAAGGCTTATTTGAAAATTATTTTTATTTTGTCAATATTTTGTATGAGATTAAAATGTTAGTGTATATTTTTAATTTTCATTTAACTTTAGGATTTTTAAATTTTTTTCTTGATTTCTTCAAGGAATACCTCATCACTAAATAGTTTGTTTTTTTAATAACCATAAACTTGTGTGAGTTTTCATTTCTGTGTATTTGATATTGATTTTACTCTTTATTTCATTTTAGAATGTAAAGATTCACTTCAATTTTCCTTTATTTATTGAAATTTGTTTGCGTTGTGATGAATGATCTAATTTTAAAGTAAATTTCATCCGTTGTACTCTGAGCACACCAACTGGTGTTCAGTGAAGGGTTACTGAACACATGTCATCAGATGGTGTGGTTGATGTGGCAGAAGGCAGGTAGGTGGAGAATCTGCCTACAAAGTGTGAGGCAGAGTCCTTCAACAACAACACCAGGAGTCCTGGGGGTGGTGGGATTAAAGTCATTGGGATATGTAGGAGGAGTGAGGGTTCCATTGTCATTGTGAATGATGGAGAGTCACAGGAACAGTAGATTTTGGATGTTTCATGGGAAAGGTGCCAAAGAATTTATCATTTTTCTGACGGAGCATGTTCTCCCATGTGTGTAAAGTATTTTGAGTTTTAAAATAAAAAAAATGTTAACCAAAAGGGACATTGCATTTCAAACAATGGAAAAAAAAGCCCTAACTTGCATAAATAAGTGACATATATCCAACCATCAAATACTTTCTTCATTGTTTCAGCAGTAGATTAAACATGAGCAGTGTTGGAAAGAGGATCATCAGTGACTTTTTGCTGTTGTTTTTAACCTTCTAAGCAGGCATGGAGTCTGAATGGTGGAACACCTCATCTGATAACCAAGGAAATTCTTGGCACATTGCGCTAACTCCTACTCTCTGTGAATAGGAAACTTTCCCCAGAAATGTTGGATCACTTTCCAATTTCCTATGAAAGAAAAAATTACTCATAACTTATTGAATGGACAGGCTACCTTACTCATTCCTATAGTTTTTAATGAATAAACATGAAGGGTGATAAGGAGACTTTTGCTATTCTAGCAAAAGCCTATTTTGTCCTCTGAGAAAGCACTTTTTTAATGTTGAATATTCAGACAGTTCTGTGTACCTTCTGCCTTTAAAATTTAAAGTTGTTTTTGATCCATTTGGACTTAAGTTTTGTGGAAGGTGATAGACATGGATCTATCTGCAGTCTTCTTCATGCCAATACCCAGTTATGTCAGCATCATTTGTTGAAGATGCTTTCTTTTTTCCATTGTATAATTTTAGATTCTTTGTCAAAAATCAAGTGTTCATAGATGTGTGGGTTAAAATCAGGGTTTTCTATTCAGTTACATTGGTCTACCTGTCTATTTTTGTGCCAATACCAAGCTGCTTTCAGGACTATAGCTCTAATCTAGAGCTTGAAGTCAGGTATTGTGATGCCTCCTGGAGTTCCTTTATTGTACAGAATTGTTTTGGCTATCCTGGGCCTTTTGTTTCTCCATATAAAGTTGATTATTGTGTTTTTCAAGGTCTGTGAAGAATTGTGCCAGAATGATGATAGGGATTGCATTGAATCTCTAGACAGCATTTGGCAATATCACCATTGACCTCAACATAAATCCAACCACACTGAACCTCTTAGAAGAGAAAGTGGGAGATACTCTTCAATGAATTGGTACAGGAGACCACTTCCTGAACATAATACCAGTGGCACAGACACTGAGATCAACAATTAACAAATGGTACTTCCTGAAAATAAGAAGCTCTATAAGGCAAAGGACTCAGTCAACAAATAAAAAGGCAGTCCACAGAATGGGAAAAGATATTCACTAACCCCACAACTGACAGAGGGATGATCTCCAAAATTTACAAAGACCTCAAGAAGCAAGTCACCAAAACACCAAAGGATCCAATTAAAAGGTGGGATACAGAACTAAATAGAGAATTCTCAATAGAGGAGGCTAAAATGGCCAAGAGACACTTAAGAAAGTACTCAACATCCTCAGCCAACAGGGAAATGCAAATCAAAACAACTTTGAGATACCATCTTACTCCTGTCAGAATGGCTAAAATCAAAAACACCAATGACAAATTATGCTGGAGAGGATATGGAGAGAGGGGAACACTTCTCCACTGCTGGTGGGAGTGCCAACTCATACACCCACTTTGGAAATCAGTATGGAGTTTCCTTAGGAGAATGGGAATCAATCTACCACAAAACCCAGCCATTCCACTCTTAGGCATATATCCAAAAGAAGCAAATGCATACAACAAGGACATCTGCTCCACTGTGTTCACATCAGCATTATTTGTAATAGCCAGAACCTGGAAGCAATCTAGATGCCCCTCAACTGAAGAGTGGATAGAGAAAATGTGGTACATTTACACAATGGAGTATTAATCAGCAGAAAAAAAACCAATGAAGTCTTGAAATTTACAGGTAAATGAATAGCACTAGAAGAAACCATCCTGAGTGAGGTAACCCAGTCACAAAAAGACAAACATGATATGTACTCACTCATATGTGGATTTTAGACAGCAGCAGGATAGTGCCAGTCTGCACTTCCACTGACAGAGAGTCTGGGAAACAGGAAAGAACCTAAAGGACCTAAGAGAGATATGCATGGTACCCCAGAGAAGAAGAATGAGGTAAGATCTTCTTATCAGATTGGGAACACAGCGAGGGGTGGGAGGGAGCGGGACCTGGGAAGAAGAGAGGGGGAGAAAAGAAAGAGAGAGTAGGTCATGGGGGAACAGGAAGGATGAGTGGGGGTAGAATAGGAGGAAGAGGGAATCATAGGTTAGAAGACAGATCTGGCACCAGTAAGACCTCTAGTGATCTAAAGGGATGACACCAACTGGCAAGCTAAGCAACAGTGGAGAGACCACCTTAAATGCCCATTACTGAAAATAAACTTGATGTCTATAACCATCCAAGAACTTTCATGCAGTTATTGATGGAAGCAGAGGCAAACACCCACAGTTAAACATTGAACTGAACCCATGGAACCCAGTGACAGAGAAAAAGGAGCGATGAACAAATTGGCAAGGAATGGGCTGGCAAAACCAGCAGAGTCAGCTCTTTGACTCCAGATTGACAGTTGGGAGGCCAGCATGGGACTGATCCAGACCCTCTGAGTGTGAGAGTCAGTGAGGAGGCCTGGGCAACCTATGGGGCCCTGGGCAGTAGATCAGTGTTTATCCCTGGCATACAAATGGACTTTGTGTGTCCATAACACAAAGAGGGATGCTTTCTCAGCCTGGACTCTTAGGGGAGTTCCTGGACACTGCCCTGAGTGAAATTACAGACTCTAGATATCCCCTATGTGGAAGGAATTGGTGATAGGTTGGGAGGCTGGGGGGGATGGTGGGGGAATGTGGGAGGATGGGAGGTAGAGGGAACTGAGATTGTCATGTGAAGCAAGCTATTTAAAATTAAAATAATAAAAGAAAAAAAGAAAAAAATTAAAAATTGTTTAATAGGTTTATTATTTTTTTCATTGTTTGATACTAACTTTGATAACATGTTTTAATATCTTCAACTTGTACAATGCAGATTTATTCTGTAATGTTCAGTGATCCTATGGAGTATTTATCATTATTCGATTCACTCTTGAGTACTTTGTGAGTTATTGCTCTGATGTAAACAATACAATTTCAATAAAAACAATTTGACAAAACTATGATAAAACATTCTAAACAATTTTCATGCCAAAATGACTTAGTAATTTAACAAATAATATCTTACATATTGTTCTTACCATTCATGCTTATTCTTCAATATGCAATTCATTATCTATTTGATAATGGGAATATTATGGGAATGTTTTCCTACCAAAGTTATAGACAGGAGTTTTAGTCATCGTTGATATTGCAACTGACACACGAATTAAGTGAATTAAGCTTGAGAGATGCTACATCAGAGATGAAGCAGACCAGGACTGAGCATAAAAGGGGAGGACTGAGCAGTGATGCAATGAGAAATGACTATTATCTCCTTACAATGCTGGCTTGAACAACACCCAGAGAGGTAGAGTGTAAAATGCAAGAACACATTAGACGAACAATGAAGTGGGTATTTGGCCTGTCCATATTGGATTCAACTCTCTGACTCTCTGATGGCACAGTTGCTTCCTGTAACATCTTGATGATTGGCTCCATGAATCTGTGAAATCATCCAGAAATGAATATATGGCCTTAATAAACTAAAAGTAAATCTAAATTAAAATTGTGTAAAGCAAACTTTATCTATAAAACTTCTATATGCAAGTTGTAGTTCAGTAGGGATATAAGTTATGATGCACAATAGCCTAAGTGTGATGTCTTCAGAAAACAGTGGTATGCAACACATGCTGCAAAGCATAGAAATTATTTGGAATTTGTTTCACTCTTAAGAACAGGTATTTCAGAAGAAAGATGTTTACTATGAGCTAAATATTATACTATGCATACATGTATCACAAATCTTACAAGTCCTCTAGAATAAATACAATTTCCACAGTTCTGTATATCAGTTAAAATGAAAGCAAAATAAATACAAAGATACAGATTGAAAAAGTCATAGATAAATTTTATATGTGCATACATGCATATGAATAATAAAATGGTATCTACATTAAAATCACTTACTTTTATATCCGAAATTGAAACAGGAATAATTATAGCCATAGCAATGGGTGCAATAAAAGGGGGGAATTTATTCTATAATGAATTAGAGTAACATTCAGAAAACACTTTAGGAGGTAGGACGAATATAATTTTAACATCTCTCTTGATCAATTCTTTTCCTATCCCCCTTTACATGTTTTTTAGTTAGTTCAAAATTGCTGCTCATGAGATAGTAAAGTCAACAACTTATGCACATGTAAAACGCTATGTAGTGACAAGGTAGTTACAAAGAACACAGGAACAGGGACAAACTGACAGTAAAATTATGGCTTGGGTGGCAAGTGGATGGCAGTAGAAGAAACCATCCTGAGCATCAGGTAAACAGGCAAAAAATGCAAGAAATGGAAGAAAAAACAAAGCAAAAATGCAAGAATTGGAAGAAGAAACATACCAAAAAAGGCAGGAAATGGAAGAAGAAACAAAGCAAAAAATGCAAGAAATGGTAGAAAAAACAAGCAAAAAATGAAAAAAAAGGAAGAAGAAACAAACCAAAAAAGGCAGGAAATGGAAGAAGAAACAAAGCACAAAATGCAAGAAATGGAACAAAAAGCAAACCAAAAAATGCAAGAAATGGAGGAAAGAACAAACCAAAAAATTCATAAAAGGCAACAAATGGATGAAAAGATAAACAGAAAATTGCAAGAAGCAATGCAAACACTGCAAGGGTTGAAAACTGAAATAGAGACATTAAAAAAACACAATCTGAAGAAAGGCAGAAAATAGAAAAGCTGGACAAACAGTCAGGCACTACCAATACAAGCATTACCAACAGAATAGAAGAGATGGAAGAGAGAATCTCAAGTGTTGAAGATACGCTAGGAGAAATGGATTTATCAACCAAAGAAAACCTTAAATCCAACAAATCCTTAACACAAAACATCCAGGAAATATGGGACACCATGAAAAGACCAAACCTAAGAATAATAGTTATAGAAGAAAGAGAAGAAATCCACCTCAAAGGGGCAGAAGGCATATTCAACAAAATCATAGAAGAAAAC
The DNA here is from genome assembly GCF_017639785.1 of Mesocricetus auratus. Taxonomy (NCBI): domain Eukaryota; kingdom Metazoa; phylum Chordata; class Mammalia; order Rodentia; family Cricetidae; genus Mesocricetus; species Mesocricetus auratus. The sequence goes on from NW_024429190.1 coordinate 707,038, forward strand.
TTTCCCAACCTTAAGAAAGACATGCCAATGAAGGTACAAGAAGCCTACAGAACACCAAATAAAGTGGACCACAAAAAAAATCCCCTCACCACATAATAATCAAGACCCCAAACATACAGAATAAAGAAAGAATATTAAGAGCAGCTAAGGAAAAAGGTCAAGTAATATATAAAGGCAGACCTATCAGAATTACACCTGATTTCTCCATGAAAACTCTGAAAGCCAGAAGGTCCTGGATAGATATTCTACCTACACTAAGGGACCATGGACGCCAGCCCAGACTACTATACCCGGCAAAGCTCTCAATCACTATAGACAGAGAAAAAAAGATATTCCATGACAAAACGAGATTCAAGCAATATGTGTCCACTATCCCAGCCCTACAAAAATTTTGGAAGGAAAACTCCAACCCAAGGAAGCTCACTACCACCAGAAAAACATAGGCATTAGAGAATCCCTCTCTACCAACAGCCAAAAGAAAAAAGGTGAAATTTCACACATCATTCCACCACCAACAACAATTGCAAATTGAAGAAGGATGAGCAATCAAAGGTCATTAATATCCCTCAACATTAATGGCCTTAACTCACCCATAAAAAGGCACAGACTAGCAGAATGGATTCGAAGACAGAACTCTTCCTTCTGCTGCATAAAAGAAACACACCTCACCCTCAAAGACAGACATTACCTGAGAGTTAAAGGTTGGGAAAAAATTTTTCAATCAAATGGACCCAAGAAACAAGCAGGGGTAGCAAACCTAATATCTAACAAACTAGATTTTAAAATAAAATCAATCAAAAGAGATGAAGGAGGCCATTACATACTCATCACCAAGATGAAGTGTCTATCCTGAACATCTATGCCCCAAATACAAAGGCATCCACATTCGTTAAAGAAACATTATTAGAATTTAAATCTCATCTAAAGCCCCACACAGTTATAGTGGGAGATTTCATAACACCACTCTCACCACTAGACAGGAATACCAGACAGAAACTCAACAAAGAAGCAAAGGGTCTAATAGAAGTAATGACCCAACTGGGATTAACAGATATCTATAGAACATTTCATCCACATAAAAAAGAATATACCTTCTTCTCACCACCACATGGAACCTTCTCAAAAATCGGCCACATACTTGGCAACATACCAAACCTCAGCAGCTACAAAAAATGGGAATAACTCCATGCATCTTATCAGACCACCATGCTTTAAAATTAGAATTCAACAACAACACATATCGCAGAAAACCTACAAACTCATGGAAATTGAATAATGCTCAACTGCACCATCCCTGGGTCAAAGAGGAAATAAAAATAGAAATCAAAGACTTCCTCGAATTCAATGAGAATGAAGACACAACATACCCAAACTTTTGGGACACTTTGAAAGCAGTGCTACATGGGAAGTTCATAGCACTAAGTGCTCACATGAAGAAACAGGAGAACAGTTATACCAGAGAATTAACATCACAGCTGAAAGCTCTAGAACACAAAGAAGAAAACTCCCCCAGGAGGAGTAGACGACAGGAAATAATCAAATTGAGGGCTGAAATCAATAAAGTAGAAACCAGGAAAACAATACAAAGATTCAATGCAACAAAGAGGTGGTTCTTTGAGAAAATCAACAAGATAGACAAACCTTTGTCCAAACTTACCAAACAGCAGAGAGTGAACATGCAAATTAACAAAATCAGAAATGAAAAGGCAGACATAACAACAGACTCTGAGGACATCCAGAGAATCATTAGGTCATACTTTGAAAACTCTACCAGGGAACTCTTACAGCTGATTAACACCTTCATCAAGGTAGCAGGCTACAAGATCAACTCAAGAAAATCAGTAGCCCTACTATATACAGATGATAAAAGGGCTGAAAAAGAAATCAGAGAAACATCACCCTTTACAATTGCCACAAACAACATGAAATACCTTGGGGTAACGCTAACCGAACAAGTGAAAGACCTGTATCGTAAGAAATTTGAATCTTTAAAGAAAGAAATTAAAGAAGCCCTCAGAAAATGGAAAGATCTCCCATGCTCTTGGATAGGTAGTATCAATGTAGTAAAAATGGCAATTCTGCCAAAAGGAATCTACAGGTTCAATGCAATCCCTATTAAAATCCCAGCACAATTCTTCACAGACCTTGAAAGAACAATAATCAATTTTGTATGGAAAAACAAAAGACCCAGGATAGCCAAAACAACCCTGTTCAACAAGGCAATGTCCGGAGGCATCACCATCCCTGACTTCAAGCTCTATTATAGAGCTACAGTCCTGAAAACAGCTTGGTATTGGCACAAAAATAGACAGGTAGACCAATGGAATCGAATTGAAAACCCGGGAATTAACCCACACACGTATGAACATCTGATCTTTGACAAAGAAGCTAAAAATATATAATGGAATAAAGAAAGCATCTTCAACAAATGGTGCTGGCATAACTGGAGACTGGCATGTCGAAGAATGCGGATCGATCCATGTTTATCGCCATGCACAAAACTTAAGTTCAAATGCATCAAAGACCTCAACATAAATCCAGCAACACTGAACCTCTTAGAAGAGAAAGTGGGTGGTACCCTTGAACGAATTGGTACAGGAGACAGCTTCCTGAACATAACACCACTAGCACAGACAGTGAGATCAACAATTAATAAATGGGACCTACTGAAACTGAGAAGCTTCTGTAAGGCAAAGGACACAGTCAGCAAGACAAAAAGGCAGCCTACAGAATGGGAAAAAAATTCACTAATCCCATATCTGACAGAGGGTTGATCTCCAAAATTTACAAATAACTCAGGAAGCAAGTCTCCAAAACATCAAATGAGCCAATTAAAAAGTGGGCTGCAGAACTAAATAGGGAGTTTTCAATAGAGGAGTCCAAAATGGCTGAGAGGCACTTGAGAAAGTGCTCAACATCCTTAGCTATCCAGGAAATGCAAATCAAAATAACTCTGAGATACCATCTCACTCCTGTCAGAATGGCTAAAATGAAAAACACCAATGATAATTTATGCTGGAGAGGATGTGGTGAAAGGGGACACTCCTCCCTTGCTGGTGGGAGTGCCAACTGGTTCAGCCACTTTGGAAATCAGTATGGAGATTCCTCAGAAAAATGGGAATAAACCTACCACAAGACCCAGCAACTCCACTCTTAAGCATATATCCAAAAGATGCCCATTCATACAACAAAGATGTCTGTTCCACTATGTTCATAGCAGCTTTGTTTGTAATAGCGAGAACTTGGAAACAATCTAGATGTCACTCAACCGAAGAGTGGATAGAGAAAATGTGGTACATTTACACAATGGAGTACTATTCAGCAGAAAAAAACAATGGAATGCTGAGATTCGCAGGCAAATGGATGACACTAGAAGAAACTATTCTGAGTGAGGTAACCCAGTCACAAAAAGAGAAACATGGCATGTACTCTCTCATATATGGATTTTAGACATAGATCTGGGGAGTGCCAGCCTACAATCCTATGGCCAGAGAGTCTGGGAAACAGAAACTTCATTTAGTGGCTGATCGAAGAAGAGGCAGACTCCCTAGGTTAAGTATTGAGTTGAACTCAAGAAAGCCAGTAACAGAGAGGGAGGACTGATGATCAAAGGGATTAAGACTGGGCTGGTTTAACCCCCAGAAACAGCTGACCAGACAAAGGTTAACTCTTGAATCCCAGGCATCAGCCTGGGAATCCAGCATGGGACTGATCAAGACCCCCTGAATCTGGGTATCAGTGAGGAGGCCTAGGTAATCTATTGAGCCTTGGGCAGCAGATCAGTACCCATCCCAAGTATACACACGAACTTTGGACTCCCATAGAACAATGTGAGGTGCACTCTCACCCTGTACTCTTGGGGAAGGGTCTAGGCCCTGCCCTATATGAAATGACAGACTATGGACACCCCCATGGAGGGCCTCACCCTCCCTGGGGGAATGTGCGGATAACGGGGGGGGTTTGGGGGAGGGCACAGGAGGAGGGGAGGGAAAGGGAGAGGGACCTGGAACTGACTTGTGAAGCCACCTTGTTTATTATATGAATTTAAACTGGAAAAAATATTTATTAAAAAAAAAGAGGGGTCAATACAGGTATAGAATTCCAAGTGAATAATATTTTCTTCCCAATTAAGCAAGAACACTTTTGTGGGAAGAATCAATGAGATCTCAAAATATTTCAAATACAAGCTGTTTGACAGGTATAAAGTTCAACAGATTTGTATTCCAATTCAAGACACCCTTCTGAGTGAGAAATTGAGTTTAAATTCTCACAACTTCATGTGGCTAAGACTGGGAAGCATCGCAAGCAGTCTTAGTGCATGACCAATATAATTACTGGTAGCCACTGGAGAGCTTCAAGTGTGTATCATACTTGAAAATTACTTCTCAGAATAAGCTTTTGTACCTGGTGTCCTTATGATTGTAATAGGTGAAGAACAGTACCTTTGAACCAACATATGAGTTTATAGTACTTTTAGATATCTTGCTAAATATTAAGGGATTTATTTCAGTGATGTTAATTGAAATTCCTAATAAAACTTCAAATTATAAACATTAATATTGATGAACTAAAAAATTTAGGACATAATCTCTAAATATAGATTATGTCAAAAAATAAAACAATGGTGGAAAATAGTTTTAACATGTCCTTTTTAGATTAGATGGGTATTTACGAAATGTTTAAAATATAACTATTTCATGATATTTTATGGCAATATTTGTTTTTCTGTTAATAAAAATTAAGAAACATTTATACTTCTATTTAGAATTTATAAAGCTGCAAATCATCTAGTTTTACAAACTACTGGAGAAAATGAGTTAATGAAAAAATAAAATTATATTTTAATTTGAAGCAATGTTTAGTCTTATTTTTAATAAAGCAATTGAAGAGCAATGGGTATGAAACATTTAGTTGATTGAGAAAAGTGTACATCCATCTATGGACTTTCAAATTCCCCAATAAACAGAATTGTTAACTTGCCATAGACTGAGTGTCTTTTACAATGTTTTTCACATGTCAAGGCTCTTTCTTATTTACTGGATTTTCAGGGATCATTTTATTGCCTACTACTATAATTTACTCTTTTGTTATTTTTGGTGCCTTCTGTTAATATTTATTTTTTCTAGGTTTGACAATAAGTGTTCAATTTTCCTTTATTTATTCTTTAAATTTTATTCATAAATTGTGTAGTAGCAAATGTCCTTTAATAAATACTTCTTACATATTACATAGATATTAAAATATCTTAAGTTTCAAAGTAAACTAGTTTAATTCGAAATGCTCTGTTGATTTAAGCATTCATTCATAGAAGGTGAGAATTCACATTCTAAAGCAAATATTACAAACATCTTTTAATGTTCTTATAAAGTATTTGCCTAAAAGTTGTGACTATATTACCATATTGATAATCAGAAACATGAATGGGTTTATAATACTGTACAACTCTTACATTAAATATAGAATAATATAATGCTAATTCAAGAATATCATCATTATTTAATGGTACATCTTGCCATCCTTAGAACACTTAAAAATGTGGAATTGTATGAACACTATATAATATATACTTATACATAACATTTTATATACAGAATACATAGTTCATAATTTATAATAGTAAAATCTAGTAATATGTCATTTCTCCCATGATTATCCAATATTTATTTTATTATTCTACTCAACACAGGTTTGCAAAAATATTTTGAGGTGTTGACTTTCTAAGGAACCTATTTCTGTTAAGTGCTAGGGATAAAACCGAGAGCCTTTTGGTAAAAAGGGATACAAAATTTTGCTACATCCTAGCATAAAAAGATTACTCTTCTTCATTAGAATGTATATATCCATGAAGCCTCCATACATTTAAGCATATAAACTTATGACAAGCATATCAGGATTTGAAGTGGCTGTGATGGAAGTGGTTTCTGTTATCCAATAAGGTTCCTACCTTGTGATTTCAGGATTGCGTACTCTGATGAAAGTGAAACAGAGAAGGTCATTTCCTGAAAGGCCTTACTTTTCTTTACACTCTGGTGGTTTACAAAGTGTGGACAGCATGGTAAAATCTGAAATCTTCTTCAAAGTTCTGGACCATCCTCCTTGTCAAGTCCCTAAACATCCTGGCATTATTCTAAGAATTTTCTCTGCACTGATAATTACAGTAAGCATTCTGCTTATGAACTTTTCTGTGACAAAATTCTATGGCTAAGGACTAGAAGTCACAGTTTCACTTTGCTTTTTAATGAGATTTTCTAGTATTTTTAAATTATAAATGGGCATGAAAGTCCTGGGAATTTTACCACAAAGCAAATCCGAGGTCCCATTCCCAGGTTATAGCTCAGTGATGTGTTGACTTGGATAACGAAGTTTTGATACCCTTTTGCTGAAAATAACACATACGGAACAGTTGCAGGACATATAGCAATCAAGGTTCAATCTTGTCTAGTTTTCAAGGTACTGCAAGGTGATAAGCAGGCTGCTGTGAAGAAAAGTGTCATCAACAATTTTAACCAGCTGTGATCTCTGTGTACCACTATTATGAGCAGTGTGAAAAGATAGTCTCACAAGTGCAACAATGACATGAATATTATGAAGGCAACTAAATATCTTATGATTATGTTCAAGGCCCACTCAACAGAGGAAATAGGTGCCTGATACTATCAATCCTGACAAGAGCTAATGGTTTGGTACCTCACTAATGAAACTACTACATTGCTGAATGGAAACATATGAAACTGTCCCCAAAGGTTAGTAAGTACAACACTCACATCTCATCAGAGATATTTGTTGAAACAGTGGGCATTGTTTAATGTAGAAACTCACAGCTTATCAAAACAGAGAGAATAAGTGTCAGTGGAGTTCTCAGTCACAAATGGGAGGTTTATAGCATCCTGCTTTCACCTCCCCTGATCTTCAGGGTCCACAATGAAGAGGAGGGAGAAAGATTGCAAGAGCCACAAATCAGGATGGAAGAAAGCAAGATAGTCTGTTCTATCCAGTTATTTTTTTAAAAAATAAAACTAATAACTTTTTATTCTGGAATCTCCAATAGTGACTCATAAAATCCACCAGGTAACTGGAGAGGCTGTGCCTTTTTCTTTTTGTAACTTAAATTAGAAAAAAGCTTGCTTCACATGTCAATCCCAGCTCCCTCTCCCTTCTCTCCTACCCTGCCCTAGGATGGCATATAAGATAGTCAACAATAATAATTCTCATTATAGGTGAAGGACGTAAAAGGTAGCCTCTCTACTATTGCTTAGATTGCTAGTTGGTGTCATTCTTGCAGATCTCTGGAAATCTCTGTGGTGCCAGATCGCTTCTCAAATCTATAATGGCTCCCTCTATTATTATATCTCATCCCTCTCTCATCTGTTCTTCCCCCAACTCAATCTTCCTGCTCCCCTATGCCCTCCTCTCCTAGCAGCCTTGTCCACCATTTGTTTACTGTAGTCATTCTGTTTATTTCAGCTCCAGAGTAACCACATCTATCATGGTACTTAGTAAATTCCACATTTTAATCTACTTTTATTGCTCTTTGGTTTTGGATGATACGTGGCGTTCCTACTGCATTTCCAACCCATAGTTTCCTATGTTATACCGTTTAACTTTGTTTCATGATTCTCTCACTGATTTGCATGGCAGCTGCATATAGTTGGTCACAACTAGATTTAACACATCTGAGAACTTCCTTTTAAATACTATGTTCTTATCTTTATATGTAGAAGACTTGCAGTCCATCTTTAATGAAAGCTAGAGACACCGAGTTTAAAGCATTGTCCAATCCAAACCCAGTCAGTGTCTACCCCCTCCCTATCTTTCATGACAGCTGCTAAAGATCACCATCACTTTCTCTGCATCTCCTATGAATTGACATATATGTGCTGCATGCAGGGTAGATTAAAGATTACTGATATCATTGTCCCCCAAAGAAGGCCCATACAATATCTATCTCAAACAATATCTATCTCAAACTTGTTCCATGCAAACCCTACTTCTGCAGTACATGATTGCTTTTAGTTGACTCTAAGCCTCTACCTTCTTAGACAATTCTATGTTTTATCTCTTACTTAAAAATTTAACTTGAGAGAAATTAGATTGTACAACATCAATATCAATCAATAACTGAAGAATATTGCTGTTATAATCATCTTCTACACACTTGTAAGAAATGTGACTACTTAATGTAAGCTGAGATTAGATTTGTAATGGGATAATGCAGTTTTGGCAGTAACTGGCCTCTAATTTTAGATCAGTGATCAATTGTGTCTGTCGCACATTGTTCGACACTGAAATAGGGATCATAGTAGATATTTTTGTGGCACATATGGTGCACTGGTAAAGTAGATTTCCTAGATATCCAGAAAATAAATCTTCCATGAAAAACTTCAGTAATTTGCTGCTTTTGTGAATCTTGTTTTTTTTAATTGACTACAGGAATATTTATCATAGAATTATGGAAGTGGAATATCAGTTCAATTCTTTATCTTCACTATGGTATTACATTGTCAAGCCTCTGCCAGACTTACATTCCTTGTATTTAGCATGATCATATTCAGTTAGATTCCTCAAAATGATACAATATTGCCATAAAATATTTTCTAAAGCAGTTAGGCAATTGTGTGAAAGATGAGTGGGCTTTACTGTTGTCAACTTATTCCCTGAGACACTTTCTCCCTGACTCTGACCTTGTGTGCATTTTAAGGTGTTTAATAAATAGGTTGTATAAACTTAGTTTTCAAATTGAACTTGTTCTTCTTATGATAAGGTAATTCATTGATTTAGAATGTAATTGGAAAGTATATGTTTTACTTTATCCAGCAAATAATCATGATATATGTTTGCCTATGTATCTGTCTAAATTTTGCATAATTATTTTTGAAAAGCAAATAGACTACTACTTTTTATAAAAATAAATTTTGTCTACTTTTAAATTGCTTAGTTCTGTTTGCTTTGTCTTGTAAGAAGATATGAAGAAATAACTGCTCACATTCAGTCACTTTCTGTTAATTCCTCCAAAATGTGTTTTCTACCACCTCAGCTTGGTTCCCCTCTGCCATACATGCATATCCCAATTTCAGTAGGGACCTTACAGGTGAATTAAGAATTAGTCTCCTCTTCCCTGATTATCTGGCAATCTCTATGGTCAAATTCCCAAAAGACACTTGTCAGTTCAAGTAAATAAAATCCCTCCTAAAGCTTGACATCTAACTAATGGCACTCATTGTCTACTATTTTCCTCACTATTTCCAATGCTCAACTTCATAGTCTTTAAAGAAGTCTTGTCTTGAATTGAGATAATTTTTGGCAGTATTTTCATCTTTTAGACTTTATTTTCTGTTCCATTTGAGTTGCATTTAGAAATGGAACAACCCTGAGGAATATTGTTAGTATGATTTTTTAAATTTATTTTTTAGCCTAAAACTGTTTTTTTGTCATTCATATTTGTGATGGGAGAGACATGTTCAATCTTGATATCTCAGTGTGGGTTTGCACTCATGGCTGTCCTTCCTTAGCTTCTTGGTGCTGAATTTACAGACATGTAGCATGTTAACTAGTTATCCAGATATGTCAAAAGTTGAATCCTGAATGTCAGATTGCTATATAATTTGTAAAATATAATTAGAGGGAGTCATTAGAGGTGTGAGGAGACATCTGGCACTAGTGAGATTTCTGGAGATCTACAAGAAAGACACGAGTTGGCAAACTAAGTAATAGTGGAGAGGCTACCTTAAATGCCCTTCCTTGATAATGAGATTGATGACTACCTTCTATGGCATCCTAGAGCCTTCATCCAGTGGCTGATGGAAGCAGAGGTAGGCACTCACAGCTAAACACTCAACTGTACTCCTGGAACCCAGTTGCAGAGAGATAGGAGTGATGAGCAATGCGGTCAAGACCAAGCTTCTAAAACCCATAGACACTACTTACCTGAATAAGGGGGAAACATGCACCCCAGACTGAAGGCTGAGAGGCCAGCAAGGGACTGATCCAGACCCCGCAAATTTGGGTGTCAGTGAGTAGGCCTAGGGAATCAACGGTCCTTGGAAGTATTTATCCTTGGCATACAAGTGGACACTGGGAACCCATTCACATCAAGGGATACTCTTTTAGACTGGACACATGGGGGAGGGTGGAGGCCCTGCCCTGGGTTGAATGACAAACTCTGGAGATCCCCCATGGAGGGCCTCACCCTTCCTGGGGAGAGGAGTGGGGATTGGATGGGGGGGCTGCTGGAGCTGGTGGGGGGAGGGGGAGGAAGGGAGGGAAAGTAAGCTTAGATTGACATGTGAAGCAAGCTTGTTTCTAATTTAAAACAAAAGTAAAAAACCCACAGGGCATGAAAAGTATTACCCAATTAAAAAAAGAAGACAATTTTATATTTTGAGAGTAACTTAATGTTTACCAAATATTTTTGTATTCTTTTTTTTTCCAGTTTAAATTTAGATAAGAAACAAGGTTGCTTCACAAGTCAGTTCCAGGTCCCTCTCCCTTTCCCTCCCCTCCTCCCATGCCCTCCTCCCAACCCTCCCATTATTCCCTCATTCCCCCAGGGAGGGTGAGGCCCTCCATGGGGGTGTCCATAGTTTGTCATTTCATATAGGGCAGGGCCTAGACCCTTCCCCAAGAGTTCAGGGTGAGAGTGCACCTCACATTGTTCTATGGGAGTCCAAAGTCCTTGTGTATATTTGGGATGGGTACTGATTTGCTGCCCAAGGCTCAATAGATTACCTAGGCCTCCTCACTGATACCCAGATTCAGGGGGTCTTGATCAGTCCCATGCTGGATTCCCAGGCTGATGCCTGGGATTCAAGAGTTAACCTTTGTCTGGTCAGCTGTTTCTGGGGGTTAAACCAGCCCAGTCTTAATCTCTTTGATCATCAGTCCTCCCTCTCTGTTACTGGCTTTCTTGAGTTCAACTCAGTACTTAACCAAGGGAGTCTGCCTCTTCTTCGATCAGCCACTAAATGAAGTTTCTGTTTCTCAGACTCTCTGGCCATAGGATTGTAGGCTGGCACTCCCCAGATCTATGTCTAAAATCCATATATGAGAGAGTACATGCCATGTTTCTCTTTTTGTGACTGGGTTACCTCACTCAGGATGGTTTCTTCTAGTGTCATCCATTTGCCTGCGAATCTCAGGATTCCATTATTTTTTTCTGCTGAATAATCCTCCATTGTGTAGATGTACCACATTTTCTCTATCCACTCTTCGGTTGAGGGACATCTAGGTTGTTTCCAAGTTCTGGCTATTACAAATAAAGCTGCTATGAACATAGTGGAACAGACATCTTTGTTGTATGAATGGGCATCTTTTGGATATATGCCTAAGAGTGGAGTTGCTGGGTCTTGTGGTAGGTTTATTCCCATTTTTCTGAGGAATCTCCATACTGATTTCCAAAGTGGCTGAACCAGTTGGCACTCCCACCAGTAATGGAGAGTGTCCTTTTGTATTCTTGATCACATTATTTTTTGTATAACTCCACTAATAGAGTGATTTATATGATTAAAATATTTTTATATCTTGGCCAAATTTATCTAATAATGACTTTGGAGACAGTTCTAATTTAGCATTTTTCATCTTTGCTTGGTTAGATATAAGCATTCTTTTGTTTTTTCAGACGATCACATTCTCTTATCAATTTAATATCAAGAAATGGAACATTTCATCCATTTTTACACTATTTTGTAGAAATTACATAGTCTATTAAAATTAGTATTAATTGACTGTGAAACTCATTGTAGCTAGATGCTTCAGTTAAGAATTAGAATGAGGAATTTAACAGTAATTTATTCATTTTGAGCTATTAATCAGACCTTCCATTAAATTTTTTTAAATGCTCAAAACTTAAACTCATTTATCCTCTGGCACATGTGTCTGTGACTCACTTTTCTTTCCTGTTTGCAGTCTGTCTGCCCTTTGGATGAGTTTTAGTTTCTGCTGCTGCTGAGGCTGCTCTCTTTTCTTGCCACCTTATTGAGATCAGCCTATAGTGTGCAGTAAATGGACAAGTCAGCTTGTTAATTTCTGTGGGTCTTCTTTATCCTGAAGAATATTCTCATATTCTTTTCTATGCTTTAACCCAAAGGGACTGACCACAGTCTTGGCTCTGGAACAAATCTCATTAGCGTGGGAGTAATTATGTCCTTCTAGATAGTGGTTAATTCTTAAATGAGTCTATAAACACATCTGGCCCAATGTGAAGCTAGACAATCATTGCAAAGATATTTAGAACACTCTTATTTTTACACATGAAATACTAAAAGATTTTTTTCTTTAGAATTTACTCGGGTTGGATATGACATTTGGGCATGCTATGGTACCAAAGTACATGTCTAAAACCAAGACCCAGACAACAGCAGATCCATGGACTCTTGAGTACCATCCCACCTGTCTCTAAGTGACAGTGTTGGATAATTTAACCTACTAATTAGTCAGACTCCAGTGTCCAGCTGTATGATGCTGCAGAAGTAGTCAGTGAATATGGATTAAGTTATTTGAAATCATAAAAGTAATTGCAAAGGCTTTCTAGAAGAAGGAATTTTGATTTCACACAGAAACAGGGCAGAGTCTGCATAATGGTCAAGCCTTGCACCTGAGATGAGATGCTCTTTAAAAAGCATGTGTACATATATAATATGTATTTAATCCATGTTGGCAAGGATACCCAATTATATAATGTCACAATATATTAATAGTTATGAACAAAATGTATAATTATAGTAATACATCCTTGTTTCTCTAGAATGCCATAATATAAACAGTGCAAATTCTTTAGGTTTTCCTTTCATGTCATGTGTGTACAGCCATGTACCCTCTTTGAGGTGCACATAGGCAGAGAGTCCATAGGTCTGGTTTGAGTGACTTCTTGGGATGCTCTCCAATTTATCTTCTGATACAGGGTCTTTCACTGAATAGATAGCTCATGGATTTCACTAGATTGGCTGGACAAAGAATTTGGGTGATTCTCTCATGTCAACTCCTGTTGTTTGGAATGCAAATGTGTTCCTATGCACCAGCTTTTTATGGATGCAAGGAAGGAGACTTAGGGCCTCTTGCATGCTCTGCTTACCCCTTACCAGGTGAGTTGTCTCCCCAGGCTCACTGTCCTTATGTTTAAAGCCTCTAGATTATCTGCAGGGTTTTTTTTTTTCATTTTTCTGCTTAAAGAAACCTTTTTTCATAATTATTATTTACATTAGTTCTTTTTATTTACTTCTTTTTTAAATGAGAGAATTCTTTTTATTGTCACTTTTGTTTTAGCTATTTCATTTGGTGTTTATTCTAAAGGCTATGATAGCCCTGTAAAAACAGGAAACAAATTATCAAAAGACTTAAGTCATAGAGGGACCAAGTCAGTTTATTTATAATATATAAATTTAAAATGTAATATTTTGGGGTGAGCTATTTATTAATTCTTTGTAAACTACAAAATAGCCTCAAAAGAAGTATATTTTTCCTAGAATAATTCATGATATTGGTGAGCAAATGTCTTTCAATTTCATATTCTACTCATTTACATATACATGGCAAATAGATTTTCAGGAAAAAATTAGAAATTGTATTCTGGGGAATATGAATTCTTGAAGGAGGAGAAATACTAATTTTTGCCTAGATGGAAGTGATAAACTAGTGCATTCTAGCTGTGTTCTTGTGTGTCAGGATATTTTTCCTCCCTTTTTTATTTAATTTAGAAACAAGCTTGCTTTACATGTCAATCCAAGCTCTCCCTCTCTCTCCCCTCCTCCCTTGCACTCCCACCAGGCCTCCCAGTCTCCCACCCAATCTCCACTCCAATTCCCAGGGAATGTGAGGCCCTTCATGGAGGATCTGACAGAGTCTGTCATTTCATCCTGGGCAGGGCCTAGGCCCTCCTATAAGAGCCTAAGAGTGCATCCCTCATTGGGTGATGTGAAGCCAAAGTCCAAAGTCCATTTGTATGGCTTTGATTTACTTCTTTTAGTTTTTCTTCTTTTTTATTTCAATTAGAAACATGCATGCTTCAAATGTCAATCCCATGGCCCCAACCCCTTCTCCCTCCCAGCCCCCACCTCCATCCCCCACCCCTAACCCAATCCCCACATCTTTCCCCAGGGAGGGTGAGGCCTATGTGTATAAATAAAATCTATAGAACAAAACTAACCAAACAAAAATTCCTTTCCATCTATACATAGAATGTTTTACAGAATGAAACTTACATTAGGTTAGAAAGAAAGTAAACATTTTTTGCAATAATGGAAACACTAGAATGTGATATCCTACTTTAGTGAATATCAAAAAGCAAAAAATATAACAAATTTAAGGATTTGAAAGAATGTGGACATTTGAAAACCCTGAATGCATATTAAATCATAGTGTAGGTCACACAAAAAATTATCACACCTTTTAAAGTCAGTGAAAAATGAAAAGAAATTACATAGAAATTTATACCATCAAGAGAGATCTGTATAGCAACTGTATAAGCAACTAGTCTGCTAAAAATGTGAAAAGTTAATAATATTCAATTTGAACAAACTAGAAAGAACAAACCAAGCAGAGTGTACACAAAGGGAAGACAGAGAGTGACTCAGGTCATGGTAACAATAAGCTAAGACTAGAAATAATGTCATGTGTCCTGGAAGTCAAACAATGATCACAAGAAACTTCAAAAGTTCACAAAACTTCATCCAGATGATTCCAGAAAAGGCAAGTAATTATTTGAGAAGATTTAAGTTACTAAAAGAAAAAATCCTAGTATTCAGGAGGCCAAGGCAGTGGTAGAATTCAAGCTCGGTCCCAGCAAACAGTGAAAGTCCTCTCAAAACAAAGCAAAGCAATCAAAGAAAAAAACCCAAAGGATAAAGAAAGCAAAAAGGAAAAAGCAATTTTTCCACTTACACAAGGGAAAGTTAATTAAAATGGAATACTATAGGTGGAGTTTCTGTTCTGCCTGGTCCCACAGTTGTTCATCCCCAAATAAACACACAGAGACTTTTATTAAGTATGTACTGCTTGGTCAATGACTTAGGCTTCTACTGACTAGCTCTCTCTTAATTATCAACCAGTTTCTATTAAACTATGCATTATAAAAAAGGCTGTGACTTATCTGTAATCCAGCACGTTACTGCTTATGTAGCATGGAGTTTCCCTAGCAGCCTCTTTTCAGCTTCATCTCCCCAGAATTCTCTTCCTCTGGCAGCCCTGCCTATACTTCCTACCTGGATACTGGCCAATCAGTGTTTTATTCATCAATCAATAAGAGAAACACATATATAGAACAACATCCTTCATCATCTCCTCCTTTGTGTCTAAATAAAAAAGATTTTAATTGAACAGCAAAATTATATATATATATAACAAAACAGTTATCAAGCAAGAACTATAGTTAACAACATTTAGACCATAAAAACTTGGTGAAATTTAAAGAAAGTATTCCATTATCCATATTTATTTGTAATTCTGATGTTTTATATATAACTTATGTTTAATCATCACTAAGGAAAAAAATAACCATAGGTATCTGTCTTCATCTCCATCAGAGACTCCAGAAGGATAATGTATAAACTCTAGAATTGGCAGAGACATCTTGCTGCCTGGACAGTCACCCAAAGTTCTTCTGTAATGTTAGGGCATCCATCTTCAGCCCATAGGCCATAGTGTGTCTGGCCAGCTTCTCAGTGAAGCAGGAAATTTGAAACTGTCCTTCCTGTATTGGCAGTTTGTCAGTCAACTTTCTCTGTGTCCTGCAGAATGTCTGGCAGACTCTTCCATGAAGCAGGAACCCTGAAAGACTGTCCCATCTTGTTTTGAAAAGGTCAGCCATCATTTTCCTGTGGATTCTGCATGTCCACTTTATACAGCATACTGTCAAACAGTCCAGGCAAGAATAGTTTCTTGCCCAAATGACTATTTCTGCCATGTTGAATTCAAACTCCATAGTTTCCTTGATTCCCATCTTCTTCTCTGACTTAATTGGTCTTGTCAGGAGCAGTGGTGTCTCTTTGTCATTAAATTCCCTAATAAGTCATTTTAAGTGTCATATTCTGTAGGTCTTTGAAAGGTTTGAAGAATATCTGCGTATTAAATATATCTCTGTATATATAGATAGCCTAACTAGCATAACTATGTTTTTGGACTAGTATAGCTTACTATCTATAATCTATATTTAATTGTACATTACATTTTTAAAGGAGCTATATAAACGTAATACCTAAACAAAAATAGAAAAATACATGTAAGGAAATTGTGCTTAAATTTGTATCAATAAACCAAAATTCCTACTAATGCCAAGTATGCATTTCTTATATCATCCTCCCCCCTTTTAATAAGAAATTGACTGTGATCATTAACCATTTATAATCAACCCTGTTTAAATGAAAAAACAAACATTTAAAAACAATATTTGGGAATGTGGGATAGTTCTCTCAAAACTACTTCCTGCTGTTTGGGGATACTGTCAATTTCAAGGGGATTCTGAGAAAAACCAAAATCCTGGCTAAATCTTGGCTGTAGTAGTCTGAGGCTACATGGTCTCAAATGCTTTGGATGTTCAGTCACCTGGGCCACTGCTTCACAGGGTCTTGCTTGATCAAACAATATTAATCTGGAAGGAATCCATAGCTTTTCATTTTCTGTAGAAACAAAATCAGAAATCTTTTCCAAAGTAACGTGTTCTTAGACTTAAATTTTGAAGTCAAGGTATTTTTAAAACATATAATTTGGTTTAAACCAACAGCATTTATAATCAAATGTCTGTTAGCAGCTGTGGCTCCTTCTTCAGCAGTCAAACAAATCAAAGACAACATAATAACACACAGTTACCAGACTCTGTGTATTTTCCATCTTTCCATGGCTTTTTTTTAACTCTATTTTTTGTTTTACTTTTAAGTTTTAGTTTTTCATTTTTTTGAAATGGGGTTTCTCTGTGTTTTTTGCCTGTTCTTCAATGACACTAAACACATGAGAGGACAGCTTGGCTTTGTCTTTTCAATGGTACAATGAACTGAATTTCCACCTAGAATATACCTTTTTCCAAATGTAAGAAATCTCCTGGTTATTTTTGTTTAGGCACATATCTTAGTTAATTCTTACTTTCCAG
Source organism: Mesocricetus auratus (assembly GCF_017639785.1). Taxonomy (NCBI): domain Eukaryota; kingdom Metazoa; phylum Chordata; class Mammalia; order Rodentia; family Cricetidae; genus Mesocricetus; species Mesocricetus auratus. Next base: position 724,109 of record NW_024429190.1, read on the forward strand.
AATACTGGTATCAGGCAGTTTGGGTGACTAATATATTTTGTGGCCATGAAAACACCAACAACTAAATGATTACTGTTTTTCATGTTTCTAAGATACTTGTGCCCAGATATAATGTTTTTCATTGTTTGTTTTTTGTTTTGTGTTAATCATATTTGGCACTAAGTACTTATTTTTAAATTTTATTTATCTTGTCAAATAAATGTTATTAAATCAAAAATTGTATTGTGTTAAGTGTTGTTTAAGTGTGTAAAACTCCTATGACTGTCTCAGCTTTGGTATTGGTCTAACTGTGGTGACAAAGAATAAACAAATGGCATACAGAAATGCTGGGGATGGACAGTTCATGTGCCCTGCTGGAGTTGCAACAGAAGCAGCCCAGAATCTCAGTAAATTTCCTACATAGAGAAGGAGTAGAGAGGTAGCCTAACCTCTTTAAAATACCATTTCAGGCTGTCATCACTTATGAGGAAGAAGCTGTGGTGAGTAGTTTCTGTGTACCATGGATCCAGCTGAAGTTCAAGTGTTCTTCACTAACCATATTTGTATCAAGGAAAACCTTTTCATTCTTCTGTACCTGACCTGAGGAAGGCCTTGCCATTCTCATGGGTCTTAACCACTGAAATCTTTGACATAGCTGTGTTTATGTCAATAACACTCATTTACTCAGGACTTCATCTACTTCTTTTTGGGGGAGTTTTTTATTTTATTATTTTAATTTTAAATAGCTTGCTTCACATGTCAATCCCAGTTCCCTCTCCTTCCCCTCCTCTGGCACCCCCCCCACCATTCTGCCTAGCCTCCCACCCACTGACAGAGAGTCTGGGAAACAGGAAAGAACCTAAGAGAGATATGCACGGTACCCCACAGAAGAGGAATGAGGCAAAGTATTCTGAACAGATTGGGAACACATGGTGAGGGATGGGAGGGAATGGGAGCTGGGAAGAAGAGTGGGGGAGAAGAGGAAGAGAGAGTAGGTCATGGGGAAACAGGGAGGTTGAATGGGGGGTAGAATAGGAGGAAAAAGGAATCATAGGTTAGAAGACAGATCTGGCACCAGTGAGACCTCTAGTGATCTAAAGGGATGACAGCAGCTGGCAAGCTAAGCAATAGTGGAGAGACCACCTTAAATGCCCATTCCTGATAATGAACTTGATGTCTATAATCATCTACTTCTTATATTAAATTCCTCTGTGAACAAATCTACATGTGTTTACTATAGTATTAGAATAATAGCAGATCATATCACTGACTTCCCACTGCTTCTAACTCCTTCCTGAATACTTGTTGTAAACTCTCAAGCTCAGTTCCTTGGTTTCATTAAAAAGTTATCTCTTAGGACACAAGTTGTGGTTTTTGTGACTTTTCTTGTTCCTATGAGTGACTGTGTGTCCTCTTAATAGTGTATTACATCTATACTCAGAACTATTATATTATCTTGTTAGTACAAGCAAGAATTAAAAAGAAGTCTTCTATATGCTTTCAAACATTTTTACTACATATGCAGAACTTAGTATGGTTCAGATATACTTTAGATTCATAAAACTATGAACAATAAACACTTAAAAGTAATTTAGCAATAAGAATATCATGAATACAATTAAGCTGTTAGACAAGTAGACCAATGGAATCGAATTGAAAACATGGATATTAACCCACACACATATGATCTTTGACAAAGAATCTAAAAATATACAATGGAATAAAGAAAGCATCTTCAACAAATGGTGCTGGCATAACTGGAGGCTGTCATGTAGAAGAATGTGGATCGATCCATGTTTATCACAATGCACAAAACTTAAGTCCAAATGGATCAAAGACCTCAACATAAATCCAGCCACACTGAACATCTTAGAAGAGAAAGTGGGTGGTACCCTTGAACGAATTGGTACAGGAGACAGCTTCCTGAACATAACACCACTAGCACAGACAGTGAGATCAAGAATTAATAAATGGGACCTCCTCAAACTGAGAAGCTTCTGTAAGGTAAAGGACACAGTCAGCAAGACAAAAAGGCAGCCCACAGAATGGGAAAAATATTCACTAACCCCACATCTGACAGAGGGTTGATCTCCAAAATTTACAAAGAACTCAAGAAGCAAGTCTCCAAAACATCAAAGGACCCAATTAAAAATTGGGCTGCAGAACTAAATAGAGAGTTTTCAATAGAGGAGTCTAAAATGGCTGAGAGGCACTTGAGAAAGTTCTCAACATCCTTAGCCATCCGGGAAATGCAAATCAAAACAACTCTGAGATACCATCTCACTCCTGTCAGAATGGCTAAAATCAAAAACACCAACGACAATTTATGCTGGAGAGGATGTGGTGAAAGGGGGACACTCCTCCATTGCTGGTGGGAGTGCCAACTGGTCCAGCTACTTTGGAAATCAGTATGGAGATTCCTCAGAAAAATGGGAATAAACCTACCACAAAACCCAGCAACTCCACTCTTAGGCATATATCCAAAAGATGCCCATTCATACAACAAAGATGTCTGTTCCACTATGTTCATAGCAGCATTATTTGTAATAGCCAGAACTTGGAAGCAACCTAGATGTCCCTCAACCGAAGAGTGGATAGAGAAAATGTGGTACATCTACACAATGGAGGACTATTCAGCAGAAAAAAACAATGGAATCCTGAGATTCGCAGGCAAATGGATGACACTAGAAGAAACCATCCTGAGTGAGGTAACCTAGTCACAAAAAGAGAAACATGGCATGTTCTCTCATATATGGATTTTAGACATAGATCTGGGGAGTGCCAGCCTACAATCCATGGCCAGAGAGTCTGGGAAACAGAAACTTCATTTAGTGGCTGATTGAAGAAGAGGCCGACTCCCTCGGTTAAGTACTGAGCTGAACTCAAGAAAGCCAGTAACAGAGAGGGAGGACTGATGATCAAAAGGATTAAGACTGGGCTGGTTTAAGCCCCAGAAACAGCTGACCTGACAAAGGTTAACTCTTGAATCCCAGGCATCAGCCTCGGAATCCAGCATGGGACTGATCAAGACCCCCTGAATGTGAGTGTCAGTGAGGAGGCCTAGGTAATCTATTGAGCCTTGGGCAGCAGATCAGTACCCATCCCGAGTATACACACGGATTTTGGACTCCCATCCAACAATGTGAGTTGCACTCTCAACCTGAACTCTTGGGGAAGGGTCTAGGCCCTGCCCTATATGAAATGACAGACTATGGACACCCCCATGGAGGGCCTCACCCTCCCTGGGGATATTAGGGGATAATGGGGGGGTTAGGGGGAGGGCACGGGAGGAGGGAAGGGAAAGGGAGAGGGACCTGGAACTGACTTGTGAAGTAACCTTGTTTCTTATCTAAATTTAAACTGAAAAATAAAAAAAACACTCTGCTTGCTTTAAAATACTGAATATTTAATTTCATATAAAATATTAAAATATTGTGGTACAACCCTAATCTTCATTTTACTTCAAGAAATCAACATTCAACTGGGAGGCAGAGGCAGATGGATCTCTGTGAATTCGAGGCCATCCTGGTCTACGAAGCGAGTTCCAGGAGAGCCTCTGAAACAATACAGAGAAACCCTGTCTTGAAAAAAACAAAAAAAAATCAACATTCAAGTGGTTGGAGGATGGCCTCAAATACAGACCAATTTCACTTCAAAAACTTGTGACATGGATTATTTCTCAGGGATGTGATTTCCCCCCTATTACAGCCACAGTTGGTCTAAAGGCAATAATTTTCTGGGCAGGATTCCAATTCTGTAACCATCTCTGTCAGCATGCAGCTTCTATATTGTACCTATATGACTCAGTCTGATCTATCAACACAAGCTCAAATAGTTTTCCTATAAAGCTAAAGTAAAGCATTAGAGGCAAACTTAACAATTGGAAATACTCACAGTATATTGGATAAGCATTTGATTGTTATGGATGCACATACTTCCTTATATACATCATACAGGTTTGACCCTTCTCAAAGTTTCTTCACATAGATGTGCTTTTCCAAACTAGTTAACTGAGTTATTATTGATTTCTTTTTTTTTTTTCACTCCATTTTCCGTGAAGCACTCTGATCTTAGTTTCATGATCATTAGTAAGGAAGAATGAGGTATGGGAGGTTATCCATAAGGAATTTCAAAGTTTCTAAAGATGGTATCTTTGAATGTATCTATATAAGGGAATAGCCTGGAAAGCACAGGGCAGAGTTTGAAACTATTAGGGAAGGAATAACTGCAACAAGAAAACCCAACAGATATAATCATATGTACAGATGACACAAAGTCAAATGCTGCACCCTTAAAATTTGAGTATCAATTTTCAGTGTTGGAAAGGTTTGTATTGTGGTTAAAGATAAAACTGTTTTCTTGTAGTTGAAGATTACATGCCAAATTCAGAGAGACTTGGTGACTTTCATGAAGCAATTCTTTGACAAACGTCGTGAGATTCTATCTTCTTACATAGTGAAATGATATGACCTAGACACCCAAAAAGTGCTCACAGGAAGTGAAGTGTTCTTTTTCCTTTTCCCATCTTGTACTCCACCCCTCTCCTCCCTCCTCATAACTCCTCCTACTCCTGTCTATTTTTAGGATAAAAATCATTGTAACATACACTGAACACTGGCAAGATTAATCTGGGTGCTACTTATTCCACAAGTCAAAGGAAAACAAGATAACTTAAACCAATTTTTTTTGTGTGTGAAAAATACCCCTTCTCCCTTGTCACTTATCTCCTTAAACACAACACTCTAGCCCATTGTAACACAGACCTCCCCTTTTCCTCCTCTGAGAAATTATACCTTCACGGTCATTTGCTGCTATTTTTCTGTCTGAATCAATCAGAAAGCAGTAGCTTCTTTCCCACTTAATAAAGGCGCTCTCCTTTGCGCATCAGTTCTCTCTTTCTGACTGGGCTGGTTTAACCCACAAAAACAGTTGACCTGAACAAGGGGGAGCTCTTGGACTCCAGATTGATGTTTGTGTGGAAAACATGGGGCTGTCCCAGACCCCCTGAATGTGGGTGTCAGTGAGGAGGCCTAGGTAATCTATGGGGCCTTGGGTAATATTTATCCCTGGCTTACAAATAGACTTTGAGTGCCCATCCCACAATGAGGGATGCTCTCTCAGCCAGGACTCTTGGGGGAGGGCCTAGGGCCTGCCCTGGATGAAATGACAGTCATTGGAGATCCACCATGGAGGGCCTCACCTTCCTGGGGATCAGAGTGGAGATTGGGTGGGTCACTGGAGGACCTGTTGGGGAGGGCAGGGGAGGAGGGAAGGGAGAAGCAGCTGGGATTGACATGTGAAACAAGATTGCTTATAACCTAAATAAAAAATAATTATTATTAAAAAAATAAAATAAAGGATCTGTGTAAACAGGTGAGTGGGTGTAGTTTGTGCCTAATCCAGGGTCAGAGAGGAAGGTCCCACTGTTCAGGGGATCTCCTTCATACCCCAGAATGGAAGGCAACTAGACAAAATGGGAAAGTTGGAGCACTGTGCACAGCCTGCAGCACAGTTAGTTAGAGAGTGATCTTTCCAGGTGGATCAGGAGTTCTGGGCTTTTTCTAGGCCACTTGTTTGTCTTCCTTTCTTCTAGGCTGCTTTGCTGTTCTCTAAACTGGTCTGCTCTTAGTGTCATCTTGGCAGTTCCTTTTGTATGAGAGAGACTTTTAGTAGTCTTAGTTAAAGCTTATATATTCTGGGGGAGTAATGGCCCTAGTGAATCTGTTCAGTTACATGAACTTGCTGAAGCTATTTGAGTTGTTTACTTCCTGTCATAATGAGCTTCCCTGCAGGAGGGAATGTTTCAATCTTTTTTTGTTGTTGTTTTTGTTTTTACTTAAATTAGAAACAAGGTTGCTTCACATGTTAATCCTAGCTCCCTCTCCCTCCCCTCCTCCCATGCCTCCCCTACCAACACCTCCAGGCCCCCACCCAATTACCACTCCATTCCCAGGGAGGGTAAGGCCCTCCAAGGGGCATCTCCAGAGTCTGTCAAATCATTCAGGGCAGGGCCTAAAAGAGAGAGCCTCCCTCATTGTAGGATGAGCACCCAAGTCCATTTGTAGGCCAGGGATAAATACTGATCTATTACCCAAGGCCTCATAGATTTCCTAGGTCTCCTCACTAACAGCCACATTCAGGGGATCTGGAACAGTACCATGATGGCCTCCCAGATCAGGTCAGCTGTTTCTGTGGGTTAAACAAACCAAGTCTTGACCCCTTTGCTCATCAGTCCTCCCTCTCTGTCACTGGGGTCCAAGAGTTCAGTTCAGTGTTTAGCTGTGGGAGTCTGCCTATGCTTCTATGAGTCATTGGTGGAAGGTTCTAGGATGGCATATAAAAAAGTAGTCCAACTCATCATCAGGGAGGGGAATTTAAGGTACTCTCTTCACTATTGCTTAATTTACCAGTTGGTTTCATCCTTGTAGATATCTAGAAATCTCACTAATGCCAGATCTCTCCTCAAACCTATAATAACTCCCTCTATTTTGGTATCTCTCATGCTGCTCTCCTCTATTCTTCCCCCAACTCAACCTTCCTGGTCCCCATGTCATTCCCTTCCATCCTCCTCTTTTTTTCCCTGCACCATCTCCCCTCCCCCAATGCTCCCAATCTGCTCATGAGATTTTGCTTCACTTGTCTTTTCTGGAGTACCATGCATGTCTCCCTTAGGGTCCTACCTGGTTCCCAAACACCCTGGCAGTGGCAATGTAGGCTGGCACTCCCCTGATCCATGTCTAAAATCCATATCTGAGTACATATCATGTTTGTCTTTTTGGGACTGGGTTACCTCAGTCTGGATAGTTTCTTCAAATGCCACCCATTTGCCTGCAAATTTCTTGATTCCTTGTGCTTTATACACTGAAAAGTACACGATTGTGTAAATGCACCACATTTTTTTCCTACCCACTCTTCAGTTGAGGGGCATCTAAGTTGCTTCCAGTTTCTGGCTATTACAAATATGCTGCTATGAATACAGTGGAACAGACATCCTTGTTGTATGAATGTGCATCTTTTGGGTATATGCCTGGGTCTTGTGGTAGACTGATTGCCATTTTCCTGAGGAATCTCCATACTGATTTCCAAAGAGGCTGTACTAATTGGCACACCCACCAGCAGTGGAGTGTTCCCTTTTCTCCACATCCTCTCCAGCATAAACTGCCATTGGTGTTTTTGAGTTTAGCCATTATGACAGGAGTAAGATGGTATCTCAGAGTTGTTTTTTTGATTTGCAATTCCCTGATGGCTAGGGATGTTGATCACTTTCTTAAGTGTCTCTGTTCCATTTTAGACTCCTCTATTGGGTGTTCTATATTTAGCTTTGTACACCACTTTTTAATTGGATCTTTTGATGATTTGGAGACTTGCTTCTTGAATTCTGTGTAAATATTGGAGACCAGTCCTCTGTCAGATGTGGGGTTAGTGAATATCTTTTCCCATTCTGTGGGCTACCTTTCTGTCTTGTTGACTGTGTCCTTTGCCTTACAGAAGCTTCTCAGTTTCAGGAGGTTGCATTTATTAATTGTCAATCTTAGTGTCTGTGCTACTGGTGTTATGTTCAGGAAGCAGTCTCCTGTACGAAGTCCTTCAAGGGTACCTCCCACTTTCTCTTCTAAATGTTTCAGTGTGGCTGGATTCATGTTGAGGTCTTTGATCCACTTGGACTAAAGTTTTGTGCATGGCGATAGATACTGATCCATCTGCAATCTTCTACATGCCAATATCCAGTTATGCCAGCACCATTTGTTGAAGATGCTGTTTTTTTTTACATTGTACAATTTTAGCTTCTTTGTCAAAGTTCAGGTGTTCATACATGTATGTGTTAATATCGGGGGTTCAATTTGATTCCTTTGGTCTACTTGTCTATTTTTATGCCAATACCCAGCTGTTTTCAGGACTATAGCTCTATAATAGAGCTTAAAGTCAGGAATGGTGATGCCTCCAGAAGTTCCTTTTATGTACAGGGTATATCCTGGATCACTTGTTTTTCCATATAAAGTTGATAATTATTCTTACAAGGTCTGTGAAGAATTGTTCCAGTATTTTGATGCTGATTCCATTGAATCTGTAGATTATTTGGTAAGATTGCCATTTTTCCTACATTGATCTTCCCTATCCAAGAGCATGGGAGATCTTTCCATTTTAAGGTGTCTTCTTTAATTTACTTAAAGACTCAAAGTTCTTGAATACAAGTCTTTCACTTGTTTGGTTAGCATTACCCCAAGGTATTTTACATTGTTTGTGGCAATTGTAAAGGGTGATGCTTCTCTGATTTCTTTCTCAGCCCTTTCATTGTCTTTATGTATAAGAGTTAATGATTTTCTTAGTTGGAGTCATTGTTGCTTTTAGGAAAGAGCTGACACTAGTGAGATTTCCAGAGATCTACAAGGATAACACCAACTGGAAAACTATGTAAGAGTAGAGAGACTACAGTAATAGCCCCTACATGATGTTAAGGTTGATGACTACCTTATATGACATCCTAGAACCTTCCTCCAGTGACTGATGGAAGCAGAGACAGATACTCACAGCTAAACACTAAAGTGGCCCCCTGGAACCCAGTGACAGAGATGGATGGAGGAGTGACGAGCAAAGGGGTCAAGACTGTACTGGTGAAACCCACAAAGACAGCTTACTGCAAAAAGGGGAAGCTCTTGAACCCCAGACTGATGGCTAAGAGGCCAACAGGGGACTGATCCAGACTCCATGAATGTAGTATCAGTGAGGAGGCCTCAGAAATCTCTTGGGCCTTGGATATTAGATTAGCGTTCACCACTATAAATGTGTGAGGCTTTATATGTGATTTGAGTTTTAGTAAGTAATGTTTCTTTTACAAATGTGGATACCTTTGTATTTGGGGCATAGATGTTCAGACTGAGACTTCATCATGTTGGATTACTCCTGTGATGAGTATGAAGTGACCTCTTTCATCTCTTTTGATTGATTTTAGTTTAAGTTTAATTTATTAGATATTAGGATTGCTACCTCTGCTTGTTTCCTGGGTTCATTTGTTTAGAAAATGTTTTCCCAACTCTTTACTCAGAGGTAATATCTGCCTTTGAGGCTGGTTGTTGTTGGTGGAATTGTATGTGCATTTCCACCTCTGTTTTTTCTTTTGACTTGTTAAAGTGGTATTATCTATTGCATATGTTTTTCTGGTTTTAGTTAAATTCCTTGGGTTGGAGTTTTCCTTCCATAACTTTCTATAGGGCTGGGTTAGTGGATATGTATCGTTTAAATCTGGTTTTGCCATGGAATATCTTGTTTTCTCCAACTATAGTGATTGAAAGGTTTGCTGAGTATAGTAGTCTGGGCTGGCATCCGTGGTCTCTTAGAGTTGGTAAAATATCTATCCAGGACTTTCTGGCTTTCAGAGTTTCCATGGAGAAATCAGGTATACTTCTGAAAGGTTTGCCTTTATGTATTACTCGACATTTTTCCTTAGCTGCTCTTAATGTTCTTTCTTTATTCTGTATGTGTGTGTTCTAGATTATTATGTGGCAAGGGGATTTTATTTTGTGGTTCACTTTATTTGTTGTTCTGTAAGATTCTTGTACCTTCATTTGCTTGTGTTTCTCTAGATTGGGAAAGTTTTCTTCTATGATTTTGTTTAATATGTTTTCTTCCCTTTGAGGTGGTTTTCCTTGCTTTCTTCTATACCTATTATTCTTAGGTTTTGTCTTTACGCACTGTCCAATATTTCCTGGATATTTTGTGTTAAGGATTTTTTGGACTTAAGATTTTCTTTGGTTGATGAATCTATTTCCCCTAGTGTATCTTCAACACCTAAGATTCTTTCTTTTATCTCTTGTATTCTGTTGGTTATGCTTGCATCTGTAGTACCTGACTATTTGCCCAGCTTTTCTATTTCCAGCCTTCCTTCAGACTGTGTATTCTTTTTTATTGTCTCTATTTCAGCTTTCAACCCTTATACTTTTTGAATTGTTTCTTGCAATTTTTGCTTTGTCCTTTCCTCCATTTCTTGCATTTTTTTCTTTCTAACTCTTTAAGGGATTTTCTCACATCCTCTTTGAAGGCCTATATCATTTTCAAGAAGTTGTTTTAAGGGCATTTTCTTCTGCTTCATTTGCATTGGAATATTTGAGTCTTGTTGGTGTAGAGCCTCTATACTCTGGCAGTGTCATATTTGTTTTTCTGTTGCTGAGAGTGTTTTTTAATTGTCTCCTTCCCATCCCTTCTTCTAGAGGGAGCAGAAAGAGCCTCTTCCTGGCCTGGTGGATACAGGATCAGAGTTCCCTTCCAGTGGGTGCAAGCAAGTCTAATACTCCGGTGGTTTTCCTAGTACCCTGAGCCATTTGCTCATGCAGGAGTCTTTTTCTGTTTGACTGGTGTAGTTCTTCATGATTTCCTTTAACACATCAGTGCCAAGTAGAAAACACCCCTTCTTTTCAACCTGGAATTGTGATTTGTTAATATGTGATGCCACACACATAGTTCCAAATGCAATGAATGTTTCTTCTCTAAACCATTGTTTGTTTGATATTTTTGAGACAGGGTCTCACTATGTAGTTCTGCTGGCCTGAAACAAAATAGATTTGCCTACGTTTGCCTCCTGAGAGCAGGGATCAAATGCATTTGACACCACACATGGGTAATCTGAACAATTTTTAAACTTGAATTGACATACATGATAAAACAAACATTTATTCAGATTTAATGAACATATTTATGTATTTTCTCTGCCCAAATTATACCTTGAATGGGATTGGGCTAATGTACTTTACTTCTATCATGACCTATGCCCAAAATGAAAACTCCAGTATTACAAAAAATAGAGATTATCAGTATGAGTAGAGAATTAGTCCTTTCAGGTTCAAATCAGTTTTCTGTTGTACAAGGTAAAATTAGTTGCTAAGTATTCTATCTAACACAGAGGAAGGAAATTTATTTTATGTCAAGTGGAAAGTAACCTCCCATGCTCACCCATGTACATGTAGGCAACCCTAGTTAAACTCATGAGTTTAAACCTCAAAAGAAATAGTTAAGGTTGTGACACTTCTTGGGAATCAGAATTTAACATGACAAGGACTGATTCTGAGAGAAAGTAATGGGGTGAACATAAAAACAATCATTATATGCATGTATATATTTGTTAAGGAATAAAAATAAACTAAAGAAGCCAAACCAATCACAGCTAGCTGCGAGGATAATGCAATGTTTAGCTGTATGAAGTAAGTTTAAATCAGTGTAGATTTATGGCCATATGATGTTTAAGTGGTTCAGAGGGAAGGCATTGGACCCTGAAGGACAAAAGAAAATATATCACTTTTGAAAAAAAATGAATATGGTCTTTAGTTTGCATTCTTTCCTTATTTATTAAGAATGTGGATTCAGAGGTTGTGCACAACTCTCTCAAGATTGTATGCCAGAAAAATCTGTATCGAGCTCACAGATTTGTCTCCCTCTAAAGACCTGCTATTCCTGGCACACATTTTTCATTTCCTTGGGTTTTGGAAAATTCAAACATTATTAAAAATGTCTAAAGCCTTCGTGGGGCAATTGTTACATCAGTAATGTCCCCAATCCACTTCCAACTGTGAGGAGATATGATTTTGTTGTCATTTTTCACAGGATAGTAGGTAGACCATACAAAGTTCCTGCCTTAGCTTCTTACATAGTTTGTTGTCATGAAGATGATGATATCTATAATACTGCATTTCAACAGAAAAAATGGGCAGCTGTACAGTATTGTGACCTATTAAAAATATTCAATTCTCCTTGCTTGTCAAGAACAGTAAATAAGTTTTTCTGTTTGGTCTTTTTTTATTTTTTCACCTCTTGGATCTTTGATACCTTCATGTATTTATATCACTTTGTAACAAATGTTGTCAAATCTGATATTCTTGTTTGATATTTGAGTCTTTTGTTTATTAGAACTGCTTCACAAATTGCAAATTTTAAAGTAATAATTCAGATCTAAATTGACCATGTGCAATTTGGCTATCATAGGTGCCATGTGTAGTACAGAATATAGCATGAATTTAGTCTCTTTGAAGTTAATTTTTAGGTTTTATTTCTGTAGTGACTGTAGAATATTGAGAAAAATACTGCAATCACTCTCATTAAGAAATGTTGAATGTCTGCCTTTAGGTGAAGCATAAAGCTTATTGATGTAGGGAAAAAGATCATTTCAGGAATACTGAAAATTTATCATTTGGTACTCCCTATCAGCAAGTTCTTAATTTTATTTTAAGTACATTCTTTCTGAAAGAAACTGCACAGAATAGAATCAGCTGTCAAATTCCATGATGTTGGTAACAAGGAATGACAGAGAGACATCAAAATTAATATGCACACCATGCACTGTTACTAGTTACGCAGTAAACTTTATTATTAAGCATCTTACGGCTAAATGATAGAAGATGCATCATATAAATTCTGACTTGTAACAACTGAGTAGGGAGGAAAATGTCAGTCTCTGAAGAATATCTATTACATAATGACAACACTGTCTACAGCCAAAATGGTGAGTGGATACAGGCTGACCCAAAGACACATCTCCTGTCAAGTCTGTAGCAACTTTGCAGAAGTACAGAAGTGACTGTGAGACCCTGAACAAGCCAGAGGGCAATACTACAAACCCCACAGGTGAAATACTATCATTACGAAATTCCATTCGTAGGGAGTGCATTTTGCTTTTTCATAAGTGATTTCTTTTTCAGAACATTTTCTATGATTAAAATTTAATATACCTGACTTCCATCCTATGATTTACATCATCACCTGACCCTTCCCTATAAGCATTATTCCCTTAGTGAGTGATTGGTATTAGCTGGAAATTTAGATATCTTCTCTATTTTCACATATTTACATTTTGGATATATGACTCATGTTTCATGATAATGAACTGTCATTATGTTTGCTATAAACTCCATTTTATAATGGCGCTCCATTTTCAATGCTAATTCAGAGCTTGATGGTGTCAAGGTATTTTCATTTAAGTTGCTCAACCTCCTTGTGCTTTAGATGTTATTGTGAACATAATTGTAAGAGGAGAAAGCTGGCAATGATAAATTGTACAAGTATAAACTACTAAGAATAGCAGACCTATTAAATGCCAAATTGCACAACTCATTTTCAGCATTATACTGCCTCCAGGCAAGCTGGTTTCCTTCTTGCAGAACAAGTTTCTAGGAAGTAAATAATGTATCACTGCATAAAATTTCAGCAAGATAAAATACAAGAAATTAGTATGCCTTTTAGGGACATTTTAAAAATTAAATAACACAAACAATTCTATCTTCACAGGGATAAGAGGAAAATCCTATGATAAATCCTGTAATAAATATTTATCTTTTATTATTTCTTAGAATAGCATATTTGATACCTGTGAACCTTTGGATATGTTAGTCTGTGAGAAGACACTGCAGTGAATGGGGTGAGAGGGAGGAAGAGGTAGGCAGATGACTGGACTGAGGTTGGGTGATTTGCTTTAGGAATTCTTTTCCATAAAGCAAAGAAAATGGTGATTACAAGGAAAGCCAGATTAAAATGTGAAGAAAATTTCTAAAATGTGAGAAAATATAAACTATACAGAGGAATGCAAAAGTTTCTCTGGATGAGAGCATGAATATGGAGAGAAAAGAAGAAAAACCTTGAAGAAACCTTGGCACAGGGATCAAAGCCGATATGAGACTCAGTGACTCAGTTCATCCTTTCACCATTTTCACTTACTGTGTGGTCCTTCTCATCACCAAGCAAACATGTATGAATGCACAATATGTAAATTAAAGCAATTTTTCATGGAGTAAATACTAATGCCACCTGATCACCCATTCTTGCAGTCAGTCACTCAATACTCAGGTCACAACTTCCACACAATAGATGTTTGTAAAGTCTCTAATGAAGACACCTAGTAACTAAATATGATTAGACCAATGTACTCGGGTCTTGGTATGTCTGGCTTCTGTATACGTCTGTCTGTCAGGAGCCACTTTGTCTTCCAACCATCTTTCTTGATTTTCTGTGGGGTGTTCTCTTTCTGTCTCTTACCATATATTTTTTCACCACATTCTTAAAATTGAAGCCCCTCATGCCTGTCATGACCTGTCTTTTCATTTCATATTATACATATTACCACTGAGGAGCCTTAGTCCCCAATCAAAAGCCAATGATGAATTTCAATAGTCAGCCCAATCTCATGCCTTAATCTAAGGCTGACCAAAAACACAGACACACCAGATGAGTGGGCCATAGGCAATTGCACAAGCAGGATCTTGTAATCAGCTTCACTAAGCAACAAGGCCCTCAGGCTGTTTGTTGTCTCAAAACATGGCAACATGAATGCAAGTTGTCATACACATGTCTAACTAGCTCCTCTTTTCATGTTTAACTTCTGTTCTCATGCATTATACTTTATTACATATTAAAAGAACATTGTTTCCTAAATGATAACTACCATACAACTATGGGATTAAATATTCTCTGGGCTAAAGTTCAAAAACTGCTTAGTATCAGCAAGAAAAAGGACTCTAGAGTTTAGGGTAGTGACTCTGGGAATGTTTCTAAAATGCATCCTCCCTTTGATTTATGTCTTAGTCACTTCTCTTGTTTCTGTGCCAATGTGTTATAAATAACTCAAATTAAGGGAGTTATTTTAACTCACAATGCAACATGGGGGGTTTGAGGTAGCAGGGGTGTGGTGACCAGCATTGCACCCACAATCATAAAAAGTGAAGAATGTATGCAAGACCATGATGAGTTTCTTTCTCCAATTATAAAGTCCATGATATCAACCAAGGTCTTGGTGGATGATTCCTCCAAGCTCAGTAAACATAATCAATATTGTTAACCAAAGACCCATCTTCTAGTTAATTCAAAAATAATCCTCTTAACTTTGTAATCAACACAACCATGAAATGAGAAAAAAAATCTCACCTAATTTAAAACTAAGGAGAAAATGAAGACAGTTAATGTGGCTGCTGGCAAATGTGTGTTGAGGCTCATTTCCCTTTTAATATTGATACTACTTTTTCATACTTTTCCTGTGCATCCATACTTAACTCTTGAAATAACTGCTAAAGGAACCTAACTATTCCAAGGAATAATTTTTTCATATTTATAATTTAAATTCATTTTTCTTTGTTAGTATGATTATTTTATTTTTCTGTAACTCCTAATTTGTAGTATCAAAGTACTACAAATACTTTTAGAGGAATAAAGAGGCCCATATGTTCATTTTGAAGCTTCTGGAGCAGAAATTGAATTTCCATGGGACTCCAGAGTGCTCAATGCTTCAAAAAGAGACCTGGAAGAGAAGGGTGTAGAAATGGGAGGTCAAAGATGAATAATGATGGTGAAGAACTGTTTACTGTAGTCTCTGTGGATATGATGTTTGTAAAACTGCAAAGGAAAGGACCTTTGACAAAGAACCAAGACTATAGAACATATATCGTTTTTTTATACTCCTCTCAGGAAGACATAATTAGGCTCGTTAGAAACTGCTAACTTTTATTCTTAACATTTTTGTGAGGTATAATGAAAAATAAAAATAATACATATTGAATCTGATGAGCGTATAAATGATCACTCATTCTACCTTTCCACAGTCAAAATCATAGATGTAGCTGACACCTTCCAAAGCACTTGCCTTTTGAAATGTTGATTGATTAACAAACTAAATAATTAACCAATCTATTTTATTTATTTTTGATAAAAAGAATATACTATCTATCACCTGGTTTTAAATTTTTTCAATCTTGTTTACTGTAGGAACTCTAATATACAATAGATTACTAGAAGTTAATTCTAGAAGAATTCAAAATATTAGTGCTTTTGTGTAATGATATAATATACGACAAGGTAAAATGTGATAATTCAAGTTTAAAATTAGAATCCCATATCTTATAAGTGAGAAGAAATCATAGACCTACTTTCTGTTTTCTTCTTTTAGTTTATAAATATGAAATTTGGAATGCAATATCATACTATATTTTGAACATGTCACACTGTACACAAACATGTATGATTTAATCCATTCCTAGACAATGCTGAAATATAGAAGTCATGTAATTTTGGAATATAGAACATCATAACAAATCAAATTTACTCAACATCATCAATATCTGAGGTTTGTTTCTTGCTCTTTCTTAGCCTCAACTCTTCTGTTCACTGACCTCTAATGCCGCAAGGAGAACATTTTCTTTGCTATAATTCTTCTTTTTCATAATTTGTTGCCTTTCAGTGGAACATAATTCATCTTACTGAATCTAGTGCATTTGTAAGAATTTAAGGCAAAAACTACATGTTTTACTATTAGACTTTACTTCTGCCCTCATTGACTGGTGCTCTGCTTCAATTATACTTGGAAGTCAACTCAAGTTCTCATGTCTCCTGTACCCTTTTGCACTTTTGTTTTGAAGTGTTTTTCATATATGCTGACATCAACTTCATTGTTTCTCAGAATTAACATCAATTTCATAAACACTTATCTAATTACTTCACATGCTTGACAAAAGACTAAGAATCAGCCTCTCCCCCTAAAAAAATTCCAGTACTCATTGAAATCTACCATGACTAGATCATCTTGTTGTGGGATGAGCAATTCAGATAGGTTTTGGCCAGAGCTACAATTGCTCAAAGATTACCTGGGATGGAAAGTTTCAGCTTAGTGACATAGCTGCAATAGATTATGCTTTCTGTGTATCTTCTAGGAAAGTTTTGTTCTCTTTAGAGCATCTTTGAATGACATACTTATGTCTGTAACATCTGTGGGGCCTTAAAATTATCACTGACATCAAAGGCATCAGTCACAGAAGGTATGCCACACTTAGTTGGTTAAAACAAATCACAGAAGTGTATGGGTGTGGGGGATGGAGAAGGTGGAAAGAGCAGGAGGAGGGAAGGGAGTGGGAACTGGGATTGGTGTATAAAATGAGAAAAGATGTTTTTAAAATAAAAAAATACCACAGAACCAGCTATGATTTTAGTATGTAAAACAAGATTGCCTTTCAGAAAGAGCAATGGCAATGAACTTGTAGGCATCTTACTCCCAGCAACAAATTCCATATTAAAATTATTTGCTTTCTCCTAGAGGTAAAAAGCTTTTATTCTTTCTGAAATATTGGTCCATATCTTTTAACACAATGGTGCAAAGTCCAAAAATTAATTATTTGTGACAAGTGAATAATAAAATTCCATGTATACATTTGGCCTATTTCTCAGTTCCTAGCACACAGTTGATAAATCTTTCACAATCTTCTTGTCAGAAAAACAATGTAATGGTCAGTTGTTACAGTATTTAGCATTGGCACCCCATTCCTAGTCGTGGCACCGTGTTCCTGATATGAACATTTATAAACCTTTAGACTCATTAGCTAACAAGTAATTCCCTCTTTGCTAATAAGGTAGTTGAAACCTGGAGTCTCTAGACAGCTTCAGAATTGGAGCTAATCACTAGGTAGGTAAAGTCATAATTGGAAATTAAACCTTTGAATCCAAATAGACCTCGAGACATAGGTTGGAGGTTCAGCTGATTATCACAAGCCAATGATTTAATCATGTCCATGTAATAGAACTACTAAATGACAGTTGGTAGATAGTATTAGCGTACTGCTTTCTGAAAGGGTGGTATATGCTCACACCACAGAGCAATGGACCTTTGCTAAAGAAACTTCTAGATACCCTCTATGTCTTCTTGAGGCTGTGCTTTCCTTTTCATGACAACCCAAAGATAGCAGTCTACACTGAGTCAGTTTCTCTCTGTGATCCTTCAAAGGATGCAGATGAACCCTGGTAACAAGGGACCTTGAAGTCCATGGACTACTCCCTGCAGAAAGCAGAATATACAAGGCTCTGAAACAGGAACAGGTAATGGGAATCTGGGAGCAAGAAAGTGTTTCCTATGCTATCACTACCAAGTCAACAAGAAGATGTCTACTAAGGGACTTGTAAAGATTTTTGTTGTTGCCCATTTTCTTTGCCACCTAAACAGTGGGGAAAAATAAAGAAAATTTAAGGCTACTAGTGGTACATGACAATTGATTTCTTACATTTCCATAGCAATGCTGGTCAAGACTTTTTAAAGTATACTTGAGAATTTTATAGCCCTAAGGAATTTTATAAAGTAACAGGAAGACATACTTTTAGAACTGTAGCCAGGCACCTATTCCTCCATCCCTGGGTTCTTCCTGGAAAAATCAGAATGACCTCAAGGAATGTTTTCACAAAAAGTGTCAGTCTTCTATGCCTAGCCTCCCCTTGCAATGTGTCACATGACTGTTGTGCTAGTGAGATCTTCCAAATACAATGCACTTGGCTTCATTTTGTATGATGACTCATGAAGATAATGTGACCCCTGAAGATAATGGGAGATGCACTGTTGTCCAGGGGTCCCAACCTCAGGCTCTGTCCAATGATCAGTGTATGAAAGGGAAATATATATATGGAGAGAGAGAGAGAGTCCAGCCAGGAGTAGTGTGGCAGATGAGAATGTTACTTAAGAAGTTGTCTCCTTCTTTAAAATCCTATAGTGAACTCACTCTCTAAGCCTTGTCCTACTCTTTCAATAATCTTGACATTATATCATTGTACATTGTTTTTCATGGTACATACTTGGGTGGTTTGTTCCATTTAACACAGGCTATAGCATAGTATAGCATTATAAAAAACCTCACACTTGGTTTAACACCAAATCTCCTATGGACAGTTAAAAGTATTGTTCCCCATGGAATGTGATTCCTGTCTCAGCTAAGTATTCAAATGCTACATTCTTAAAGTGATAAACCTTTGTCTATACAGTTGTCTGTGCTCCTGTTCCTAGATGAGAAAGCACATCCTTTCCTGTGAATGAATGGGGCCTGAAATATGCCCAAGTGAGTCTGCTGGATGAATGGTGGGGGGAAAAAATAAAGAGACAGAGTAGCACTGTAGAGCAAAAGATATTCAACAGGATCATTTGTCTTCATTCCTGTCTTCATGGTTTCTTCTGCTTTTTGTAAATACCTTCAATGCTATCTTCAAGTGTGATCTGCATTGTGATGCTGTTAGAATAGACATGAATCTTACCCACTCTCTAAGTAAATATCTGAAAAAATTTAAGTATACCTATGTGTCAAAAATACTAATTTTACACCCATTCAAAATTTGTATATCAACATCTGTAACCAAATGTGTATATTACTATAGAACAGTCCTGCTGACCTGACAAACTATTTCACAGTTAATTGATAGACTCTAAATATATTTTTAATGATTTTATAGTCTTAAATTCAATGATTAGAACATGACATGAGAAGGTTTAGTATCTGCTGTGGACCCTGGATTTTCTAAGATGGCGTTATGGATGCTTCATTTCCTATAAGGGATAAAATACATTGCAGAGTGAAAGGACAAGAAAGATTGACTACCTACCTATCCACCCATCATCCATCCATCCATCTATTATCTATCAATCTTCTATCATATCTACCAATAGT
Source organism: Mesocricetus auratus (assembly GCF_017639785.1). Lineage (NCBI taxonomy): Eukaryota > Metazoa > Chordata > Mammalia > Rodentia > Cricetidae > Mesocricetus > Mesocricetus auratus. The sequence goes on from NW_024429190.1 coordinate 743,524, forward strand.
ATCTTTATATATTTACCCTCTCCCTTTCTGTCTTCATACATATATGTATGCCATAGATATGGCTTAAATATGTTTCCCAAAGTCTTATATTCTGGGAACTTGTTCCTCACTATAGTACTACTGAGAGGTAGTAGACCTCTAAGAGCTTAGTGCACCCTTGGGATGTATTAATGAGAGCCTGGTGGAATGAGCTGGCCTTGTGAGAATGAGTTTTTTACGAAAGAACATATGTTCTGCCATAAGCCCATATATCATGAGCCTATAAATGTTGAAATTTCAGTTCTGCAACTGTAAATAGAAGACAGAGCTGTGTAATGTTTGGGCTTGTGTTTAATCAGCTTATTTCTCTCAGATGAGAGTGTGCCTAAGTAGATATAAAGTGATCATAGAATGATTTTATTTAACTCCATTGATTGATTATCTCTTTCCCAGAGATGCCAGAACCTCCATTGTATCACAGAGTAAAGGAGCTATTTTGGATAGATAGACTGATGTGGCTCTGGTAGTCCCTAGGATTCTGCTATTTTGGGCTTTTTAAAGAGAAAGAAACATGAAGGTGCTCTAAGAGATAACTTGAGATAAGCTAATTTAGTATCCAGAGATATAGAATCTTAAAAATAATCCTAACAGCCCTGGAACATTTGAAAATAAAATTTGAGACATACATTTGTGTCAATGACTGCTGAGAGACTGGGCGGTGGGGATACAGGAACCAGCTCTAGCAGGAGGAGTTGGAGTTGCTTTCTGATGCTACTGGTTACATGTGACTGGGAACCCATTTTGTTCATTTCTGTGATTTTTCCCCAGGCACATTTGTTTCCTGCTTCTTGTGATTTAAGTCTGCAAAACACTGTCAATATAGATCCTAGTGCCCTGCTTTAATTATCACATTCACTAATTAGTTTTAATGTCTTCCATTTAAATTACAGAATTTGATGTAAATAATAAATTGTGTGGTTACTGCTTAGAAATTCCTCCAAGGGCTTTAAATATCCATTATATGCTACATATATAGATTCTTCAAAACATTATTATATTAAATTAATATATTTTCAAACAGAATACTCAATAATGTACTTGATCACCAATTCTAGATAACTATGCTGGTTCACAAAAACTAATGTGTATGTTTCTTGGAAATGCTTCCTTCAGAAAATTCAGGTGCTAATGTTGTACTGTTGATTGAACAGTCTGAGAGTAATGCACAAAATAATTTCTTTTAAGTTAGAACATTGTAACTATATATAGTGCATCTCACAGAAACTTCAGTGTGAGACTGGTGTGACAGTAAAATCACTTGCCAAAATTGAAACCCTGAGATCAATTCCTGAGTTCCACATGTTGTAAGGAAAGAACCATCCCCATACGCTATGGTGCACACACATTCATATAAATAAATAATAATTAAATAAATAAGTGTAACTCCTCCATATACACCTATACTTATTCTTTTTCTTCCTTTTTCATATATATATATATTTTAATTTAACTATTTACACGTCACTCTCAGTTCCCTCTCCCTCCCCTCCTCCTCTACTCCCTAGCCTCCCAACCCCTCACCCCTACTCCATCCCCCCTCCGCTCCCCAGGGAGGGTAAGGGTTTCCATGCATGAGGGATTTTCAGAGTCTGTCACATCATCCTGGGCAGGGCCTTGGTCCTCCCCCATGTGTCCAGACTGAGATAGCATCCCTTCACCTGGAATGGGCTCCCAGAGTCCATCAGTATGTTAGGAATAAATACTGCTCTATTCTCCAAGGTCACACAGATTGTTAAGGCTTTCTCTCTGACACCCAGGTTCAGTGGGGGGAAGTGTCTGTATCAGTCACATGCTGGCCCCTCAGTCATCAGTCTGGGGTCCATGTGTTCCCCCTTGTTTAGGTCAGCTGCCTCTGTTGGTTTCACCAGCCTGCTTGTGATTCCTTTGGTCATCACTCCTCTTTGTAACTGGGTTCCAGGTGTTCAATTTGTTTCCCAGCTGTTGGTGTCTACCTCTGACTCCATCAGCCACTGGATGAGAGTTTTATTTAAATGTTTTGACAATATTTCATTTTCACTGAACAATTTCTGTGAAATAAGTATGTTGAAATCCTATCATACATATAATAAGAAATAAAGACAGTTAGCAACTTCAGTATTGAATATACAAAATTCAGTTAGTATCTGATCAAAATATGAACTTGTTCAAATGACTTGGGGATAATTTAGTTAAAAGATATGTAGTACTTTGTCTTGCATTTGAGATGGTAAAGGAAAGAGAAAAGTGAGAGACAAGTAATTCTTCCAGGTAAAACAGATGGATGAGACAGGATCCCTTGAAAACACATCATCATATGAGAAAACATTAGAGTTGAAGACATCCTGGTGGTAAAGTGGGTGAAATTGTGTATTTGTTAACAGTGTTCCACTATACCACATCGGTCTATAGTTACATCTGTCTGACAGGTAATTTGAAGAGTATTTGGAGCAAGGTAATACTGGCTTATTTAGGGATAAGAGTACATCATATCTGACAAAAATCTTCTCCCTGTATGTTTATGTGTATATCTTTATACATACTGTAAGGTAAAAAGTCAGTCTAGCCTATTCATCTACCTGTATTCTCTGTTACCTTCTATTCCTCAACTGTTAGGGATATAGGTTAAAGTGATATAAGAATTTAATATAGCTCATATATATATTATATATATATAATAGTCCTTTAAGCACAGGACTATTATAACATCATCTGAATAAGGAGATTTAATGTGGTCAGATAAAAATACTCTAGTTAGAAGATATCGCTTAAAGCATGTAAGTTTGTATGTTATAATTCCTTTTTGCTTATTTTGAATTCTAAACCATCACAGAGTTGGGCAACATCCAGGACACCTGGGTTTCCTTTCGTCTGTCATTTCTCATGGATGCACAGGCTATGAATTGTACAATAATGTCCTTTAATTGCATTGACTTGAGTTGTTGGTAAGCTCCTTCAGAATTGAGTGCTATCTACTTATTAACATCACTAGAGAAACTTCTGCTCATGGAAACATATTTGTTTAATCTGGGTTATTTAGATGGTCATCCCTATACTTACTTTAGTTGATAACTTTTCTCTAACCACTTTTGAGTGCTCTATACTGCCCTTTCAGTCACTGTACATCATGAAGCTCATTTCTAAATTCCCACCTCTCTCATCATTCAGCACTCCCAACAATATCTAGACATAGTTCATTATTCTTCTGTTTGATTGTCTGCACACTTGTGTTCAGAAACATTTTTGTTTGCTACATCTTAAAGAAGGAGGACTGTGATATTACACAAGGAGTAGGCTCCAAGAAGGTGACCACGTATGCTGAGATGCACAGATGCCCCACCCGGGATAATTACTTCACCACTTCCAGGTGCACTGCTGAGATTCAGGACATCCTAGGTCTAGTTTTATTCATTAATAACCTGTATCACTATTCAAAACTACACTATACTGTTAGTTTGAGTACATAGATTTTGTGAATCAGTGTTCTTATCTGACCCCTATGTAGCCTCTCTGTGACTATTCTCTTCCCCCACACATATTACATGTGCAAAGGTGTGTATTTTATGTGTCCACGTGTATAAATGTTTTAAAAGGGGGCATTCTTATTCCCTCCATTTGTTCATTTGTTAATTTAGGGGATTAGTAAGTATTTGTTGGTAATATGTATTTATCTGTCTTAAACCTGGAATACAGCACAAACAAATGCTTCTCTATCCTTTTGAAGGTCACTGCAGAGTTAATGAATTTTATAATATCATCAGTGTGATTTTTAATTTGAAAAAGTAGGAGCAGGTATACAGAGAAGTGCTCTCAGGGATGTATCTGTAGAGAAAATCACATAATCAAACACTGAGTGAGCACCAGTGGCAGAAGAAACAGAAATCTAAATGACTTGAGACGGGAACACCTTCACCAATGAGATGGGACAGGTGTCTGAAGCGATCAATACTGTAAGTCTCAGAATGTGGTTAAAAAAATGTCTCCTGTGCCCGCTGCAGTGAGACTTCATCACACTGTAAGAGGCTCGGGCAAGGATCTCACATGATCTATGATCTAAATTCAAAACTCTGGCTTATGTGTAGAAAATTATTTTAAGGGTAAGAAAAATTAACATTAAGGTATTTAGTGCCAAGCCATCACTTTTTCTCCTAGCAGAATTTATGGAAGGAAGGGAATAATGTCTGTAACCATGTAAATGTTGTGTGTGTGTGTGTGTGTGTGTGTGTGTGTGTGTGTGTGTGTGTGTGTGTGTATCATATTTGGGGTGGTAAGAGATACTAGAACCTGAAGGAGGGATAACAAGAAGGCAGTTAGAGAAGCTCCTTTCTTTCAGGTCTCTAAACATGGTAAACTCACAGACATGTCTTTACCCCCTTACCCTCGTTCTTGCCTGTGCATCCAAAGACTCCCAGAACACAACATACACCTGGTGAGGAGGAGGAGTGCTGCTCCAAAGATTAAGTGTTTGCTTACTCTGGAAATGCAGTAATGTAATAAAGATCCTGAACTACGCAACAAAGGGGAACACTATAGGGACCCCCAAATAGGGAACAGCACCTATGAACTGTATGCTGATTAATGTTTTCTCAGGCAAACCAGAGATCTGATGATAAAATAGGATCAATTTGATCTGTGGATCATAGCACATTTATAACAACTGTGATCAGAGTCTCAGGATGATTTAGAAAGTCACAAAAATGAAATTGTTGGCACATAGGAGGTAGATATAACTCAGTCTTATTTTTTTCCTATGGAAAGATATGGACAGATGTATTTTCTAAAGCTGTGAAGAAGTTAATGAAGAAAAGAGAGTTCACCCTCCACAAAAGGTGCAGAGCCATGATATTTTTCTTATTTAATATACTCTTGACAAGGTGGAGGTTGAGGTGTTAAACTCTTTCCTATATGGAGCTGAAGAGTAGCATAACTTTAGAAAAAATATTACTTTAATTAATTGGTCCTTGCAAATTGCTTATTTTCTTTGAATAAAACCCTATTGCAAGCGTTTATTACAACTTAAGAATAAGGTTGTTAAATTTTTCAGCTTTCCAGATGCAAAATTCCAGAACACTAGGCATTTCATTGAGAAGTATCAGGCTTACTAGTCTCATTTCTCATTGCCAAAAAGAGATACAATCATGTAAAGGTGATCAAAACTTCAAGGTGCATACACAATATAGATGGTTCTAGTTACCTAGTCAAGAGATAAAAGCAAGCCCTGGGGGTCTTTAGTTTCCTTGTTTACCACTGAAGTTTGTGCACAATTCCTTCTCATTGGGTCTTCAAGTGAAGTGAGAGATAGTGAACTCACATTCCTCAGTTCCACACTGTTCAGCCTTAGGAGTAGGGAGGTCTTGGCTGGAGTTTCTCTGCCTTTCTCTATTCAGCAGCTGTGTTTACTCTCTTTTTATGTGTGCTATAACTCAAGTTACATTATGTTTGCTGCTGCCTTTGGTTCTTATTGCCTGGGTTTGCCTTTGCCTCCTTTTAATGCCATTGTTTGAAAGCCACATAAAGCATGGTAGTCTTCAATTCCACTTCCTAAGCATATCTCACTGGTCTATTCTGCCCTTGTTTACTGTTTCCCAGCCAGTGCTAATTATTTCAGGGAAGCTCTGCCATAATGTCGCCTTTGCCCATGGGGTTTAGGTGGTAACACAGAAGCCTGCGCCCACAATACTGTCATTATCGATGAAAATGACTTTTAGAACTCTTTTATTTATTTATTTATTCTTACTTTGTGAATGTTTTATCTGCATGCCTATACATGTACCACATGAGTACATTCCATTCATAGGCCACAGGAGATTGAATTCCCAAGAACTGGAGTCACAGACAGATGTTAAATGCCATGTTGGTGCTAGGAATCAAAATCTGGGTCATCTAGAAGAGCAATCTGTGTTCTTGAACCACTGAGGCATCTATCAAGCTGACTATTCTTGTAATTTTGTAAGTAGTTGTAAAGGGTGTGCACAGTACATGTAACAGAGCAGGAGTCTAGTGCAGCTTGAAGGATTTGTGGTCTTTATAATCCTCCTCCTTCAAAACATTCACCATAATCTTGCCATCTACAACTCTGTGGAGGTGCATATGGAGCTGTTCATTATAACAATCTGACATCAATGCTAGTAATGAAATCATATCTCTTTAGTACAGTAAGCTAATTTACTGTTTCACCAGCCTTTTTATTGACATTTTTGTCCTTTAACCCTGCGCATTGTGGGATCTCCACGGCATTTCACCCTGATCACTATTGCCTTTGTTCATTTTGATCTGACTGGTGTTGAAGTGCTGACAACATGGACCACCCTGCTTTCTAGGCTCCTTTGTGCTCAGGTTGAAGTAATGGTGAAAATCAGCTCTCAGCCTGAGTGGACATCTTGGAGTATATGTGTAGGTGGCACTCAGGGTTTTCCCTGATTATAATTCCACTTCTGTTACACCTGCCTCTGTGTACCTCTTTAAATTATGAGCTTCCTGCTGTTGACTAGAACACTTACACAAACATCATAGGTTAGCACATTTTTAATATATTATTATTATTATTATTATTATTTATTGGGAACCATACTAGGGAAAGGTTCACTTTTTCTTGAATATACATGTAAAGCTACTTACCCACAGGTACTTTCAGGAACCAGACTTCAGGAACTGCGGGTAAGTGGTGACTGCCAAATTCTTACCATAGTGAAGCACATCAGTTGATATTTTCAATTATGGTTACTCCATATTCAATATTTGTGCTTACATTTTTAATAAATGTTGGTCAACTATGTCTATAGCAAGACATAGCCAGAACCTTAAAACAATCTGGATGTCCCTCAGCCAAAGAACAGATAAAGAAAGTGTGGTACATAAAACAATGACATTATGAAATCTGTAGGCAAATTGATAGACCTAGAAAAAAATCAATTAAAGTGAGGAAATCCAGACTCAGAAAGACAAATAAGGTATATACTCACTCATGAGTGGTTACCAGGACAACCAGACCACAATCCAAGGCTGGAGAGAAGCTAGGAAACAAGGAGGACCTTAAGAGGGACAAATGGATTGTCCTGGGAAGAGGAAATAGATGCGAGCTCCAAGGTAAACTGGGGATTGGTGACTACCGTGTCATTATAGAATCTTCATCCAATAACTGATGGAAGCAGATGCAGATGCAGAGATCCATAGTCAAGCATCAGGCCGAGCTCCTCAAGTCTAGCTGAAGAGAAGGAAGAAGGATTATATGTGTGTGGGCCTGGAGGACCGACTGCTGGGCAGGCTTTTTGTGCTGAACTAGGCCCTTTGCATTCTAGAAGCAGTTTTGTAACCTTACCAGCTTGTGGGACCCCTGGCAGTGGGACCAGGAACTATCCCTCCCTGGTTCATGAGCTGGCATTTTGAAGTCATTGCATATGGCATATTACTCAGCTTCAATTAATGGGTGGGGGTGATTTTGAATTTGCTAGGCTTTACTAACTCCCCTGGGAGGCCTTACCCTTTATGAATAGTGTATGGGGGTGCATTGTACGGATGCCGGGGAGAGAAGGAGGAGCAGAGGGAGGCAGAGCTGTAGTTGCCTTGTAAAATGAATAAAAAAACTTAAAATGAAATAAAAATAAAAATTAATCTCAAAAAAGAAATCTACTAATTAAAATACCCTTGTCTTTAATGATAGATTTTGTATTAACAATAGCACATTCTATAACAATATTTACATAAAAATAAGACAATATGTTCAAACATTTTCTTAAAAAATGTGTTGTTTACTACAAAATATACATAAATTTATGCTTTTAAGCAGATGTGTGTAACTTTCATGTTTATAAATGATTAATTATATAAAACAAATACTTTATTAATTCATAGCATTCCTAGTTTTATTGTATTTTTAGTTTATGAAAATTTCTTTTAGATTTATTCATTTTGTTTTATGTGTATTTGCCCACATATACATATGTGTACCATGTACATGCCAGATGCTTCTGGACTTCTGGAGCTCAGAGAATGTGTCAAATCCTCTGAAGTGGGAGTTATGAATTGTTAAGAAACACATAGAGGTGCCCGAAGCTGAATCTGGCTTTTCTACCAGTGCAACCATGCTGTTAATGTCTGAATCATCTCTAGCCTCTTAATGATACTTCCTGTTTGTCTATTTGTTTTTGTTTTCAGACATAGTTTTGTTTTTGTTTTTTTTTTGTATAGCTCTGACTTTCCTGGAACTTGCTCCTTGTAGACCAGGCTGGGCTCAAACTCACTGAGATCTGCAGCTGGGATTAAAGGTATGTGCTACCATTGCTCAGATTTCTTGCTTATTCTTTTTTTTTTTTTAGACATATTTGTGGATAATTTATTATCCACAACTAAGGGTAAATGGATCAGAGAAGAAATCAAAACATTCCTAGACTTAAGTAAAAGCTGAGCTCCAACAAAACAAAACCTCTGGGATATGTAAGTTACAAAAGTTCTTAATATTGTAATGGACTACTTTAAAAACATATGTTCCATTAAGATACACAATATTAAAGAAATAGAAATATTTATATATTAATCAAACTAGCAAAGTTAATCCAATAGGAGATCTACAACAAAAAGTCTCCTAACAATAAGGAAATACAAAAACATGCATATACAGGTGACACACGTTTTCTGAAGCACAAAGGGATTTATTTTTTATTTTTTTTATTTTTTATTTTTTTTATCATTTTTTATTTTAATTTTAAATAGCTTGTTTTACATGTCAATCCCAGTTCCCTCTCCCTCCCATCCTCCCGCACTCCCCTTCCCCCCCTCCCTCCCACCCTATTGCCAAATCCTTCCACATAGGGGATATCTAGAGTCTGTCATTTTACTCTTGGTAGGGTCCAGACACTCCCCTAAGAGTTCAGGCTGAGAGAGCATCTCTCTTTGTGCTATAGGCACATGAAGACAGTTTGTATACCAGGGATAGACACTGATCCACAGCTCAGGGCCCCATAGGTTGCCCAGGCCTTCTCACTGACACTCACATTTGGGGGGTCCAGATCAGTCCCATGCTGGCCTCCCCACTGTCGGTCTGGGGTCCAAGAGCACTCCCCTGTTCAGATCAGCTGTCTCTGCTGGTTTTGCCAGCCCATTCTTTGCCAATTTGCTCATCACTCCTCTATCTCTGTCACAGGGTTCCTTGGGTGCAGTTCAGTGATTAATTGTGTGTTTGCCTCTGCTTCCATCAGTCACAGGATGAAGGCTCCCGGATGGTTATAGACATCAAGTTCATTATCAGGAATGGGCATTCGAGGTGGTCTCTCCACTATTGCTTAGCATGCCAATTGGTGTTATACCTTTAGATCACTGGAGGTCACTCTGGTGCCTGATCTGTCTTCGATCCTATGATTCCCTCTTCCCCCTATTCTACCCCCACCCCCTCAACTTTCTGTTCCCCCATGACCAACTCCCTTCCTCATTACCCCCTCTATTCTTCCCAGGTCCCACTCCCCCCAACCCCTCGCCGAGTTCCCCATCCATTCAGAGGATCTTGTCTCCATCCTCTTCTCTTGGGTACTATGCATATATGCATATCTTTTAGGTTCTTTCCTGTTTCCCAGACTCTCTATCTGTGGAAGTGCAGACTGGCACTATCCTGATCCATATCTAAAATCCATATATGAGTGAGTACATACCATGTTTGTCTTTTTGCGACTGGGTTACCTCACACAGGATGGTTTCTTCCAGTGCTATCCATTTCCCTGCGAATTTCAAGATTCCATTGTTTTTTTCTGCTGAGTAATACTCCATTGTGTAAATGTACCACATTTTCTCTATCCACTCTTCAGTTGAGGGGCATCTAGGTTGCTTCCAGGTTCTGGCTATTACAAACAATGCTGCTATGAACATAGTGGAGCAGATGCCCTTGTTGTATGAACCTGCCTCATTTGGATAAATGCCTAAGAGTGGAATTGCTGGGTCTAGTGGTAGATTAATTCCCATTTTCCTGAGGAATCTCCATATTGATTTCCAAAGAGGCTGTATGAGTCGGCATTCCCACCAGCAGTGGAGGAGTGTTCCTCTCTCTCCACATCCTCTCCAGCATAAATTGTCTTCGGTGTTATTGATTCTAGCCATTCTGAAAGGAGTAAGATGGTATCTCAGAGTTGTTTTGATTTGCACATCCCTGATGGCTAAGGATGTTGAGCACTTTCTTAAGTGTCTCTTGGCCATTTTAGCCTCCTCTACTGAGAATTCTCTATTTAGCTCTGTACCCCACCTTTCTAGTGGATCCTTTGGTGTTTTGGAGACTTGTTTCCTGAGTTCTTTATAAATTTTGGAGATTAGCCCTCTGTCAGATGTAGGGTTAGTAAATATCTTTTCCCATTCTGTGGCCTGCCTTTTTGTCTTTTTGACTGTGTCCTTTGCCTTACAGAAGCTTTTTAGTTTCAGAAGGTCCCATTTGTTAATTGTTGATCTCAGTGCCTGTGCCACTGGTGTTATGTTTAGGAAGTAGTGTCCTGTACCAACTCATTGAAGAGTATCTCCCACTTTCTCTTCTAAAACTTTCAGTGTGTCTGGATGTATGTTGAGATCTTTGATCCATTTGGACTTAAGTTTTGTACAAGGCGATAAACATGGATCTATCTGCAGTCTTCTGCATACCAGTACCCAGTTATGCCAGCACCATTTGTTGAAGATGCTTTCTTTTTTCCATTGTACAGTTTTAGCTTCTTTGTCAAAAATCAGGTGTTCATAGGTGTGTGGGTTAAAATTAGGGCTTTCGATTCGGTTCCATTGGTCTACATGCCTATTTTTGTGCCAATTCCAACCTGTTTTCAGGACTATAGCTCTATAATAGAGCTTGAAGTCAGGTATGGTGATGCCTCCTGAAGTTCCTTTATTGTATAGGGATGTTTTGGCTATCCTGGGCCTTTTGTTTTTCCATATAAAGTTGATTAATGTTCTTTCCAGGTCCTTGAAGAATTGTGATGGAATTTTGATAGGGATTGCATTGAATCTATAGACTGCTTTTGGCAAGATTGCCATTTTTATTATGTTGATCCTACCAATCCAAGAGCATGGGAGATCTTTCCATTTTCTGGTATCTTCTTTGATTTCTTTCATCAAAGACACAAAGTTCTTGATATACAGGTCTTTCACTTCCTTGGTTAACATTATCCCCAGATATTTGATACTGTTTTTGGCTATTGTAAAAGGTGATGTTTCTCTGATTTCTTTCTCAGTCACTTCATCCTCTGTATATAATAGGGCCACTGATTTTTTTGAGTTTACCTTGTATCCTGCCACATTGCTGAAGGTGTTTATCAGCTCTAGGAGTAACCTTGCGGAGTTTTTTGGGTCACTTATGTAAACTATCATATCATCTGCAAAAAGTGAAAGTTTGACTTCTTCTTTTCCTATTTGTATCCCCTTTATCTCCTTTTGTTGTCTTATTGCTGTAGCTAGAACTTCAAGTACAATATTGAAGAGATATGGAGAGAGTGGACAGCCTTGTCTTGTTCCTGATTTTAGAGGAATTACTTTGAGTTTCTCTCCATTTAGTTTGATGTTAGCTGTTGGTTTACTGTATATTGCTTTTATTATATTCAGGTACGTTCCTGTTATCCCTCATCTCTCTAGGACCTTTATCATGAAGGGGTGCTGGATTTTGTCAAAGGCTTTTTCAGCATCGAGTGAGATGATCATGTGGTTTTTCTTTCGCAGATTGTTAATATGGTGGATTACATTGATAGATTTTCTAATGTTGAACCATCCCTGCATTCCTGGAATGAAGCCTACTTGATCATGGTGGATGATTTTTCTGATGTGTTCTTGAATCCGGTTTGCAAGTATTTTATTGAGTATTTTCGCATCAATGTTCATGAGGGAAATTGGTCTATAGTTCTATTTCTTAGTTGTGTCTTTGTGTGGCTTGGGTATCAAGGTAATTGTAGCCTTGTAGAAAGAGTTTGGCAGTGAGCCTCCTGCTTCTATTGTGTGGAATACTTTGACGAGTATTGGAATGAGCTCTTCTTTGAATTTCTGGTAGAATTCTGCACTGAAGCCATCTGGGCCTGGGCTTTTTTTATTTGGGAGACTTTTGATGACTGCTTCTATTTCATTAGGGGTTATAGGTCTGTTTAGATTATTTATCTGTTCTTGCTTTAGTTTTGGCAAGTGATATCTATCCAGGAAATTGTCCATTTCCTTTAAATTTTCAAATTTTGTGGAGTACAGATTTTCAAAGTATGCTCTGATGATTCTCTTGATTTCCTCAGAGACCGTTGTTATGTCCCCTTTTTCATCCCTGATTTTGTTAATTAGCATGTTCTCTCTCTGTCTTTTGGTTAGTTTGGACAGAGGTTTGTCTATTTTGTTGATTTTCTCAAAGAACCAACTCTTTGTTTCATTGATTCTTCTCAGTGTTTTCCTGGTTTCTACTTGATTGATTTCCTCCCTCAATTTGATTATTTCCTGGCGTCTGCTCCTCCTGGGGGAGTTTGCTTCTTTTTGTTATAGAGCATTCAGCTGTGCTATTAATTCTCTAGTATGACTGTTCTCCAGTTTTTTCATGTAAGCACTTAGTGCTATAAACTTTCCTCTCAGCACTGCTTTCAAAGTGTCCCATAAGTTTGTGTATGTTGTGTCTTCATTTTCATTGAAATCGAGGAAGTCTTTAATTTCTTTTTTTATTTCTTCCTTTACCCAGGGATGGTGCAATTGTGCATTGTTCAATCTCCATGAGTTTGTAGGGTTTCTGCGATTTGTGTTATTGTTGAATTCTAATGTTAATACATGGTGGTCTGATAAGATGCAGGGGGTTATTCCAATTTTTTTGTATCTGTGGAGATTTGCTATGTTTCCTATTATGTGGTCAATTTTAGAGAAGGTTCCATGTGGTGCCGAGAAGAAGGTATATCCCTTTGTATTTGGGTGGAATGTTCTATAGATGTCTGTTAAACCCAGTTGGGTCATAACTTCTATTAATTCTTTTGTTTCTTTGCTAAGTTTCTGTCTGGAGGTCCTGTCTAGCGGTGAGAGCGGAGTGTTGAAGTCTCCTACTATTAGCGTGTGAGATTTTATGTGCATTTTGAGCTTTAGTAATGTTTCTTTCACGAATGTAGGTGCCTTTGTATTTGGGGCGTAGATGTTTAAAATTGAGACTTCATCTTGATGTATTTTTCCTTTGATGAATATGAAGTGCCCTTCTTCATCTCTTTTGATTGATTTTAATTTGAAGTCTAATTTGTTAGATATTAGGATTGCTATGCCCGCTTGTTTCTTGGGGCCGTTTGATTGGAAGATCTTTTCCCAGCCCTTTACTCTGAGATAACGTCTGTCTTTGGTGTTGAGATGTGTTTCTTGTATGCAGCAGAAGGAAGGGTCCTGTCTTCGTATCCATTCTGCTAGTCTGTGTCTTTTTATAGGCAAGTGTAGTTTCTCCTCCCTTTTTCTTTTGGTGTTTTGTAAAGTATGATTATATATTGCCTGTGTCTTTGTGAATGTAGTTATCTTCCTTGGCTCTAGGTTTTCCTTCTAGCATTTTCTGTAGAGCTGGATTCATGGATACGTATTGTTTAAATCTGGCTTTGTCATGGAATATTTTGTTTTCTCCATCTATGGTAATTGAGAGCTTTGCTGGATATAGTAGTCTGGGTTGGCATCCTTGTTCCCTTAGCATTTGTAGGACATCTGACCAGGATCTTCTGGCTTTCATCGTTTCCATTGAGAAGTCAGGTGTAATTCGGATAGGTCTGCCTTTGTATGTTACTTGGCCTTTTTCTTTAGCTGCTCTTAATATTTTCTCTTTACATTGTAGATTTGATGTTTTGATTATTATATGGCGAGGTGACTTCTTTTTCTGGTCAAGCCTATTTGGTGTTCTGTATGATTCTTGTACTTTCATAGGCATATCTTTCTTTAGGTTAGGGAAGTTTTCTTCTATGATTTTGTTGAATATGTTTTCTGTACCTTTAAGTTGAATTTCTTCACCTTCTTCTATACCTATTATTCTCAGGTTTGGCTTCTTCACGGTGTCCCATATTTCCTGGATATTTTGTGTTAAGGATTTGTTGGTTTTGAGATTTTCTGTGGTTGACGACTCTATATCCTCTAATGAGTCTTCAACACCTGAGATTCTCTCTTCTATCTCTTGTATTCTATTGGTGATACTTGCATCTGTAGTTCCAGACCGTTTCCCGAGCTTTTCTATTTCCAGCATCCCTTCATTCTGTGTTTTCTTTATCGTTTCTATTTCAGCTTTCAATCCTTCAACTGTTTGAGCTGTTTCCTTAATTTTCTTGGTTGATTTTTCTTGGTGCTCTTTAGATTCTTTGAGAGATTTGTTTATTTCTTGAATTTTTCCCCCATTTCATGGATTTTTTTGTTTGTTTTTTCTTCTATTTCTTTAAGGGATTTCCTCGTTTCTTCTTTGAGGGTCTCCATCATCTTCATGAAATAATTTTTAAGGTCTGTCTCCCCTTCTTCCTCTATGTAGTGCTTTTCAGTTCTTGCTGGTGTTGGATCCCTGGATTCTGGTGGGGTCATGTTGGTGTTTCTATTGCTGAGTGATCTCTTATTCTGTCTTCTTCCCATCTCTTCTTCCAGTGGGTGCTGGTGGGGTCTTTCCGTCTCCACTGGTCTCCTTCCTTACTGCAGCTGAAGCTGGGGATGCTGAAGCTGGACTCCCTGGGGTTGGGGTCTTGGAGGGGTTGATGTCTTTCCTGAAGCTGGGCTCCCTGAAGCTGGGCTCGCTGGGTTGGGGTCTTGGAAGGGCTGATCTCCTTCCTGTGTGGGCGGCTCTTCTGGAAGCCGGGAGCGGCCCCGAAGATGGAGGGGGATGGGGGCTGGGCTGGCGGTCCCCGCCTGAGACCCAATCTCACCTGAAGCTGGGCTCGCTGGGTTGGGGTCTTGGAGGGGCTGATCTCCTTCCTGTGTGGGCAGCTCTTCTGGAAGCCGGGAGCGGGCCCGAAGATGGAGGGGGATGGGGCTGGGCGGGCAGTCCCCGCCTGAGACCCAATCTCACCTCTTGCTTATTCTTTTTAAGGACTATTTTTTGCTCTAAAATTAGCCTTGGGATCTTACAAATTGTTGCAAAACTCAAAAAATTAATCCATATTCAAATGGGCCATTGACATCCAAAATTTGTAGGATGAAAGAAATACAATGTCTAAAGGATATATTCATGTGCTTGGCTTAGTTCATATCTAGTGATTTTCTTATTAAAATTAATTTAGCATTATTCATATAAGGTTTTACAAACTAAAGTAATGCCCTAATTTGCTGTTCTTGTCCACTTGAAACAAGCTAGACTGCTGTTCTTGTCAACTTGAAACAAGCTACAATTATCTAGAAGAGGATCCCCAGTTGAGGAAATACCCCCATTCAGATTAATTGTAGACAAGTCTGTGGGGCATCTTGTTGATTAATTATTGATATGTGAATGTCCAGTCTGCTGTTGGTGGTGTCACCCTGGGGCAGGTGGAAATGGATGATATAAGAAAGCAGGTGAGCATGCCATGGCGAGTAAGTGAATAAGAAGCATTCCTCTATGCTCTCTTTCCTGCCTCCAGGGGTCTGCCAAGTGTTCCTGCCCTGGCTTGCTTCAGTCATAGAACATGACCTGAGAATTGTAGGCTGAAGTAAGCTCTTTCTTGCCTAGTTGCTTTTGAATATTGTGCTGTATACAGCAATTGATTTGGACAAAAGATATCTGCCTTAAGGACACTGGCAGTTCAGGACTAAAGTGACTCATAGCATAAAGAGCATAATTTATCCAGTTCTGAACACATTCTCAAAGTTCAAATTATAATCCTTGTTTTATTTATATGAATAATCTTTCTCTCTTGAAATGGAATAAAATTGGTTAAAAACTATTCTCCACTTTTACATCACGTGACAAAACATATATGAACATGTAAAATTTGTATAAATCAATGGTAATGAAGGTATAATTTTCATTAAATGAGGTTTTATTTTTATAAATTATATACTCATATATCTTGCAAAATAATAGTCCACAGCAAGTCATCAAAAGTGCTAGCAAAAGGCCACAAACAATGGTAAAACTGTTACCCGTGAAGCTGAGGCACAAGAATTGTGATTTTTTTTTCAGACAACATGGTCTATACAATGAGACCACATCTCAAAAACAATAGTGGAGTGCCAGAAATTACTTATCCTTTTAATTCTTTGTTCATATCTGTAGTTTCCAAATTTCATAAACCCAGTGTAGACGACTGACACTATACCGGATTTTAGCATTGTCCTTCATCCCTGCAGGGACACAGTGTTTTCTTTTCTCAGCATCAGTGTCACAGTAAAATCCTCAGTGATGATCAAATCTGCAATGGACTGTGCCAAATAAACCTTAAGGGACAATAGAGATGAAAGAAGGTGCTCAAATATCACAGCACAAGCTGGCAGGAGAGTGACAGTGTAGAGGAAAATCACATACCGCCTGCCAGGAATCAAGAGTAAAAGCCGGCAGGATATGTTATATGAACCATGAAGCTGTATATATTTCAGTTTCCTTATTTTTACTAAAGCATTCTTTGCTTCCTTCTGAAGGCCAAAGAGATGAAAGAACCAAAAGTACGAATGCAGAGAAAGGGATAAAAATCATAATTATGAGATGACTGTTCTAAAGTCCATGTGTCATAAACTTTAACAACCTGCAAGTCTTTCTGAAAATAAGTGCTTGTAAATAGTGTTCTTCCCCAAAGGCCTGGTGTTTCCATGCCATGTCCCCGAAGAGGCCTTTAAAAAATAGCTTTGCAGGGCCAGCGAGATGGCTTACTGAATCTTTACTGTCACTAAACCTGAATTCAATCCTCACAGACTATACAGCAGGAAAGCAGACTCCCACAGTTGTTTTCTGACTTCCTCATTAGTGCTTGGCAGACTTGTGCATGTATATAACACACAAAATGAATAAATAAATAAATAGAATAGTAATGGAATTAAGAAGTCTAGGTGGGTGTGAATAGGTACAGAAAGTATAACTATAACTAACATAAGGGATGTTTTATAAATGTGCAAGATATATATATATATATATATATATACACATATATGTGTGTGTGTGTATACACACAATTTTAATAAGGTTCTTCTGCCTGATTATACTAATTACTTTATCCTTTGGTAAAATTCCATGATCAAAATAAATTTAAGAAATAGTTTATTTTGGTTTACAGATCTAGAGGGATATAGTCTATTAAGATGAGACAGCATAGCATAATGGCAGAAGCAGGAAACTGGTTAATCTTTTTTTGACTTGACAACAGATTTATTTTTCTCAGAGATGCTGGGATCTAAGATCAAATTGTTGGCAGGACTAATCTCTCCTGAGGTCTTTCTCTCTGGCTTAAGGAAGGCTGCCTCTGGCCTGACTTCCATGGCTGTTAACCTTTGCATAGGCATTTCTAGTGACTTTCCTTAGTCCTGTAGGGACATTTGTCATACTTAATGAGGATTCAATCCTAATGACACTTATGATTTAATTTAACCTCTGTTTCTTCTTAAAGAACCTGCTTCTAAATGCATGCAATCACATGGAAGAGCATGGGCAGAGATTAAGGCATTCACAAACAGACTCAAGAGGGAACTTAATTCAGGCTACAATGAGTTTGAAAGTTTCCCAATGCTGCCAGCTAGGCGTTTTATAAAAAGATTTAAATTGTTTTCCAGTTACATTTGTTTGTTTGTTAACTGCATGGTTTTGTCCTTTTTGTTGTTGTTACCTTGAGGAGCAGACTTCAGGAAGCCCAGACAAACCTCAAACTTGCTATGTATCTAGGAGTTATTCTTCTCTCTGCCATTGCAACCTCCACCTGCAAAACAAAACAAAATTCTAAAGAAAAAAAACAAGAAAAGAATAACAACTCCCCCCCACACACACACATACATGTCTCTGCATGGAAGCTACAGTGTGCACAATGAGTCACACAGTATATACTTCAGTACATACATCTTTACTTGTAATTATTCACTGCAATGGATCTTTGGTCTGGCACAAGGCCTCTGCCTTCTGTTACACCCTAGATACTGGGCCCTCACTTGGACTCCTCTTGGGTTTCCCATTGTCTTGTGTCATGGAGATTCTGCCACTTTGTGTCTGCAGGTTGGGCCTCTTCACAACCTTTGGCAGTTCTTAGATGGAGTGGATGTTGGGGTGGGCCAACTTACAGCCCTGGTTCTGAGCCTGCATGGTAACTGGGTTCGTCAGCTTGCAAGTTTTCCCTTAATAACAAGAGTATTAGCTCTCCATCACTGCCCTGGCTAGCTCACCCACTACAGCAGCCAGTAAGGAGCAGGGCCAGTTCTCCTGTTCTCACACTCTTGGTCACTAGCACCCATACTAGCAGGACCAGCTCTACTGTTTTGCCCAGGTAAGGTTTAGGGTCTGCTCTCCTGAGTGGTGCAGTTGGTGAAAGGGAGGTTATCTCCTCCTCTTTTATTCTACTATGATTAGTTCTTCCACCCAAGTCAGGTGGTACAGGGCCATCATTCCTTCAGCCCTGCCACTACATGGCAGACAAGGGAAGGCAGGATCAGCTCTCTTGCTCCCACACCCTTCTCACCTGCTCTCCTGACAACAAAGTCAGTTGTAATATGTTGTCTTGGCAAGGTGCGGGGCTTCTTCTCCCAAGTGATACAGCTGGTGAGGAGCAGGGCCAGGTCACCAACTCTCATGACCTCAGTGTCATCTCTTCCACCTGCCACAGGAGGCAAGGGGCGGGGTGATGGGAGAGAGCATCTCTTCCTTGCTCACTCCTCCATATGGCAGATGAGATGTGGGGTTAGATGTCACTCCCACACTCACATGGCCAGATCAACTGCATCCCCTTAAACAGGGTTATCTGTACTGTGCTTCCAGGCATGGTGCAGTTAGTGGCGGGTGGGAAGACCAAGTTCACTTTTGTGCTGCATCCAGTGATGAGTGAAGCCAACTCTGTCCAGCCCTATCTTCACTGTCTTCAGGGGTAGCAGGAACTATGGACATCAACACACACCAAGACAATCACAGAGTAGATGACCCAGACATAGTCCTTGTGAGCACCCCATGTCAGGATGTCATCATGGCTTCAATTGGCACTGAAGGTCACTAGATATGGATAGGCCCTATGGCTGCACACACATTGAAAACCTACATGGTCTCAGGTTGAAACCCAGATCCCAGATATGTGCATGACCCTTGATGGTAACAGGAACCTTGGGCATCAAGGAAGACTCTGGCTATAACTGGGCCACAGACTCAGATGTGGCCCCAACTACAGTTTGGCTCGTAAGAGTCTCTGGTTCTAGAGGGCAGTGCATGTTTTTCAGACCTGTTTGGGCTCATCAGCAGGAGGACCCAGAGACACCAAGACTTCTATAGGTGGCAGCCCTGATCTTGGGCATCCAACACAGGCCATGGAAATCAACATAGACCAAGGCTGGAGTAGGACCACAGACCCATGGAGTTGCAGGTCAACCAGATCAGCATGGCTCCAGGGGCAACATAGCATTCAAGCTCCAACATGACCCAGGTGGCAGCCCCACCCCTGGGTATCTTTTTGATCTTTGATAGTTACAGAAGCCCCAGAGTCCAATGCAAGCCCTATTTTTGGTAGGCCCATGGAACCAGACAAGGATCCTGGCAGCAGCCCAGGACCATAAATCACCATGGCCCCAGATGTCAAACAGGCCACCCATGTCAACAGGCTGCTCACTTCCCTTGACTCTTGAGATACACCTCTCTCCCCAGCACAGGAACCTTTATGCCTCTCTCTCCATTCTATTTCCCCATCATATACTTACTCACCATAATACTTCCAGCCTTCCCCAGTGCCTCAGGTTTGAAGTTGCTCTCTGTCTACCCCAGATGAGAGTCCTGTACAGAGCTGTAACTGTCCTTGGTGTGCCTCAGCCCCATGGATCATATTTTATCTGCACATGAGAAGAACAGGATGAGGAGGAGAAGGTTGCACAGGAGGAGGAAGAAGCAGGGGAGGAAGAGGGACAGAGCCAGAGACAGAGGCAGAGATCAGCATGGGACAGGGTAGTACGCGCTCGAAGCCAGTCCATAGTGACACCAGCAAGGCTCCACCTCCTAAAGCGTTCATAATTTCTGCAAACAATATGCACCAAAGGGGGAATAAGTACTAAAATATATGTGGCTATGGAAGACATTTTTTGTTCAGGTCACTGCAGTGAGAGATAATGTTCATCATATAAGCCAGAGGTTGTAAAAGGAAAAGCACAGTATTGGATGCAGGATGTGTCCCTTTGCGTTGTGAATCAGGGGCATTATAGACATTCTCAAAGCAATACCAGCCACTGCCTTACCCTTGGTTGTTCACCACAGCTTGATGGTAAGGATTTATTGGTGAACACAGATGTGTTTGATCACAGTACTTGGAGAAATGAAGCTGGTGCTGATCTGGAAGCATATCTTTTGCTTACTAGCTTTAAAGGTACTGAAGGTGTTATAGAGGCTTGGGAGAAACATCATTGACAGTCTAACCCAGCTGTGTACACCAAAAGCTACAAAAATGAAGGGCATAACAGGACATGACCATGTGTAAAATGATATCATGAATATCAGAGGGTAAAAACCAGGTTCTGATTGGATTTTAACTTATACTATAAATCTGACTAAGATTCTGTAACTGGGAGGTCAAAGGCACTAAGGGTAAGATCACTACCATTAATCTACTAAAGGTACATTATAGCAAGATATTTTGCAAATACTTGTCTCTAAACCCATGTATTGGTGTGGATCTTTGTCCTCATCATGCAGCAACATTTGCAGTTGATGAGTTTAATACAGAAATTTACAATGGTTAAATGCAAAGCTTAAGTGACTATGGAGTAGCCAAACATAAATGAGTCATAGACATTATACATTCTCTGCCCAAGAATCAGAGAACACCATGAAAAAAAGGATTCAGAATTGAGAAGATTGCAAGAGCAGAGGTTGTGGATAAATGGACAAAACAGTGTCTTTTAGACATGTCAGGACTGTTCATAAAATTATCACATCTGGAGTTGAGTGTAGAAGATTATACCAATAAGTATTCTGGAATTGATAGTAGAGGATCACAAAAGCACAAAAGTAAATATCTAATGGCTGCTACAGGAAGGAGGTCAGTTTCCTTTAGTGGTATGACCCTTTATATTGACCTGGCTCCAGTTAAAGCCTCTATACCCTCGTGTATATGAATGGCCCAAAGTGGCCTCAGTGCATTATAGAAGAAGGGAGGAATATGAAATTGGGGAAAGGATGAAAGGGAGGATATGAGAGGAGTTGGGACAGAGTGTATAATCAATATACATTATATATGTATGCTAAACTCTCAAAGAACATATAAAAACATTATATTAAAAGAGAAAAGATAATTTGGGGATAAATTTCATAAGTCAACTTTTCACCATCCAGAATACATTAAAATGTCATTTATAGTAACTTGAAATTACATATCACTCATTCTTTTAACTTTAATTTTTTATTTATTTTACATACTAACCACAGTTTCTCCTCCCTCCTCTCCTCCTGTTCCCTGTCCACACCTCCTTTCGATCCCCTCTTCCAGTCTTCAGAATCAGTAAGGCCTCCCATGGAAGTCAACAAAGCCTGCATACACCATTCTTACTAGAGTCTTTTCATTCCTTAGCTCTACCTTTATTCAGAAAGTAGCATGTCAAACATGGGGGATAATTTTACCAGGAGTCAGCTAGTGACTAAGAGTCACACATGGACAGCAAATGGAAAGAGTAAGACTAGACTTTGTTTGGGTCTTAAGCAAAAGAACAGGGTTTGGAAGAGGGGACAAGGAAAATTAATGCTGTAATTGGTGAGATTATTCTCCATTTGAAAGTGCTGGGCTGAGAGAGTATCCCTCTATGTCGAGTAGGCTCCCAAAGTCCATTTTTGTACTAGGGATAAATACTGACCCACTACCAGAGGCCCCATAGATTAACCAGACCTCCAAACTGACATCCTCATTCAGTGGGTCTGGAACAGTCCAATGATGGTTTTCTAGCTATCAGTCTGGGATCCATGAACAAAAACTTATTTGGAACAGTTGTTTCTGTGGGTTTCTCTAGCTTGGTCTTGACCACTTTGCTCATCACTTCTTTCTCTCTGCAACCTGATCCCAGGAGTTCAGCTCAGTGTTTAGCTGTGGGTGTCTGCTTCTGCTTCTGTCAGCTACTGGATGAAGACTCTAGGATGGCATATAAGGTAGTCATCAGTCTCATTATCAGAGAAGGACGTTAAAGGTAGCCTCTCCATTATTGCTTAGATTCTTAGTTGGTGTCATCCTTGTATATCTCTGGACATTTCCCTAGAGCCAGGTTTCTCTTTATACCAATAATGGCTCCCTCTATTAGGGCATCTCTTTTCTTGATCACCTCTGTTCTTCTCCTGACTCAATCTTCCTGCTCTTTCCTGTCCTCCTTTCCCCACCTCTTCTCCACTTATCTTTCTTGTAACTTCTTCTTCCCTCACCCCATGATCCCAAGTAAATCAGTAGATCTTGTTCTTTCCCCTTCTCTGGGTGACCACTTATGTCTGTGTCTCTTAGTGTTCTACTTGCTTCCTAAATTCTCTGATAGTGTGGATTGTAGGCTGGTACTCCTTTGCTCTATGTCTAAAATTCATGTATAAGAGAGTACATACCATTCATGATGGTTTCTTCTAGTCCCATCCATTTGCCTGTGAGTTCAAGAAAGTGCTGGGGAAGGTGGTGCCTATCCCCTCACTTTGAATGTGGAGTGAAGAGGTGGAATTTAGGTAAGAGGTGGGGAAGCACTGTAATTCTTGGATAAAATACAATATAGAATAAAAGGCAAAATTTCCTAAAGAGACATTGAGAAAATGTAGGAGACCTAAACATTTCCTCATAGTGGACAATGATTAGGATCCTGGATTAAGTGTGACAGACTCCCAGATAGAGGAACTGTCCTTCCCCAAAGGGTGAAATTTGAAATTTTTGTTTACAATTCTGAAGTACTCTCTCCTCAAAATATTCAAGAAAAATAATATACATAAGTTCTGCATTCTGATATATGAATTTTAACTTAAGAGTTTATTATTATGTACATATGAAGGTTATGGGGATTGTTGTCCATATGAGTTTAGATTATTATTCTCTTTATATGGAGTGTGTGGGCCAGGCTGTCTATATGAGTTTAGAATTCATGTTTGTGGAGTGAGCTCTCTCCTTCCATTTTTACTTGAGCTCTTGGAGTTGAGTTGAATTAGGATGTTTGGCACGCATAGTGAGTGCTGAGCAAGGTAAATGCACACAAAATTACACAGAAAAATCCAGTTAGTAGCACTACAGAATATCTCCTTGTGATTGCTTCTAGTCACCAACTGTCCCTTAATATTAACTTTTATGAATCTATTTTTAGCTTTATTCAAATGGGAGAATATACTTTATAATTTCTGGGAGTCTGACTGAAATATTTTGTTCATTGTGATGTTTGTGGTATATACTTACATTGTTTCATATGACAATGCCATGTCACTTCAGACTGAGGGGCCATATGCTGAGGGATGTTACAGGTGCAGAACACTCCAGCCCAAGAGAAGCTATGGGTATTGTAAATAGCACTAATGAAATTGTGGGACACCAAATCTTTTAAATTCGATTTTTTATATTACAAGCTTCAAATTAAGGACATGGGAGTCCAGAATTTGGTGTTTGTGCTAATGGGCTTTAGTTTTGCATTTATGTGATTTTTCTTGTTGTTGCCAAGTTGTTCTACTTTGGTGGAGGAATGCTTAATCTGAATTATATGTTGGATTTCAATGGATCTAATAATTACAAGACTTTTGACTTTAAAAGTATATGCGTTCTTCAACACTTTTGGAGTTTTGAGAGTTAGGCTGAGTGCGTTTTCATGTCATAAGGTAATCTTGGGCCTATGTGACAGTGGGTGGGAAGATATTGATTAAATTGATATGTCTCTTAAATTGCCAAGATATAGTCATGATAATTAGTGTTGTCAACATGATAAAATCCAGAATCACCTGTAGGCAGATTTCTAAGCATGTAATTACATTAGTTGAGAGGGAAGATGTGTCTTAATTGTAAGTAGAGTATTCCCTGACTGATATCCTGGTTTACATAAATAGGGAAAGGTAACTCAGCAGCCCATGCATTCATTCTTCTGTGTTTCCTGATCATTAAGAAGTAATGCGACCAGATGCTACAAGTTCCTGTGGTCCTGACTTCCCTGCATGGTGGACTGTGAATTAAAATAAGCCCTTTCTCCCTTAAGTTGCTCTTTTCTCCAACTTATTTATCACAACCATGGGGAAAGAAACTAAAACAAGAGTCAAATTGGATTTTCTGATTCAAAATTCTCCACAGAATACCTATTATCTGGTTTATGCACTGCTGTTGTAATTTCAGATGTTTTGCAATATGGAAACATACTTGCTTTAATTTTTAATTGTAATTTAATTTCTTTCTTCACTTTCCTCCCTCACAACTCTCCCATCCCCTCTCCCCTTTAAATTTATGACTTTCTTTTCACTAAATGTTATTGTATACATATATGTTTATATGTATATGATCTATTAGTTCTATATAAAGTGATACATATATTTGGTTTTAGTAGAAACTGACACCATTTTTTTCACAAAGTCTTTGTTCCAAGTGTCACTTCTCTTAGAAGCATGCAGAATTCCATCTGTTTCCCTTGTCAACTGGTGGAAACATGTCAGCCATTATCCCAGGTAAGCAAGTCATTCTCCTTGAGCTATTTATTAGCCTCCTGCTCATGACTAACAATTGGAGTATATTTTCAAATGATTTCCCTCATTGAGTTCCATTTGTCTAGGTGTTCAGTGTCCTTTGACTACTGATTAATTTGTCAGTCCCCCATGTAAAGAATTTCTCCATATCAAATAGACAATTGATTTGTTTGCCAGGTGTAGTCAAGAGCTTGCCCAGGTTTGTGGCTTGCCTTCCTCACAGGAAACAGAAAGCCTGATCTCATGAATCTCCAGTGATCTATTTCTTATATTTCATATTTTTAAAGATTTATTTTTAACCAAATGTCCTATTAATCTAATGAAAAAACAGTTGCCTGTATCTCTTTATTTATGTTCATTGCTTATTTACACATCTATCTCCATGGCCTCATAATTGATATTTAGACATGATTTTGAGAATGAAAATTGTTGTTACCATTTTATGGATATCCAATTGATGCAGGATTGTTTAATAGGAAATCATGCCCACTGTGCTATATTGCAAAGCTAGTCTTGCTGTAAATTCAGTTTGTATGTGCTGCGTGTGCGTGCGTGTGTGTGTGTGTTTGCTGCTATGAAAACTAAGGATTTGTTAGTAATATATGTGTATACAGATACATATATGTGTACATTATTAGAAATTAATGAAAAAACACATGAATTTGAAAGGAAGAGGAGTAAAATATATGGGCAGATTGAAATAAAAAGAAAAATATAAATAAATTATAATCTCAAAAAAGTGAAATAGTTTTGAAAAGTTTGTTTTTCTTTTATTCTCAATACAGTTGAATCAGAGGATGTGATTGTCCATCAGAAAACAGTCTAGTATTCCCCTCTCCCTTCCCAACAGTCTCTGACTACTAGCCAGTAACATGAAGGATATGTGTTTGGACATGTACACTGGCTAGAAATTCTAGGTGGCTTGTGGTTAAAAGTTTGACATATTCAGTTACCAATGACACTTAATAAACTCCTTTGCTTTATTTAGAAACATGTTAGAAAATGGTGGCAATAATGATAAAAAAATCCTGATTATGCTGCTTCTCTAAAAGAAGATAAGTGGAAGGGTTTTTGACAGATGGAAGGTTTTGTGAGGTGCTGTGTGTGTGTGTGTGTGTGTGTGTGTGTGTGTGTATGCATGCATGCATATGTGCATGACACATTTTACTGTTTAACTTTTCTTTTGAGATGATAATTATAACATTTCTCCTTTCCATTTCCTCCTCCCTTCAAATCCTATCACATACTGCTTCTTGCAGTCTTTAAAAATTCATTGCCTTCCTTTTGGTTAATTGTTATTACTACAGGCAAATAAGGAATGCTGGATAAGAGGAAAAATCTTCTCCAGGGATGAGTATATCCAATTGGTTACAGAATACCAGTTGTCAGTAACATGATACATACCACGGACACACACACACACACACACACACACACACACACACACGATTTCTATGTTTCCATCAGTTGTCTCTCTGGGCCTTTCTGAATAAACTAATGATATTTAATTTTTGTCACAGCATAGAATATATATGATAAACTATATATTCCTTCATTTACTACTAGAGCCTAAAGGTGTCACTGCCATTCTAGCAACATGGTTGGAGATAGGCAATTATTATCAGAAGTGTGTTGTTTAAAATGGTGTGCCTAAATTATGTCCTCTAAACTGATTTTTAAGGATGAATAATCATTTTATTATGGATAAGCTCATGTTGTAAACATACCTTACCACAGTGTAACTTCCATTTTTTGTTTCCTTTGTGATATTCTATCATTTAAGACAAAATTGCCAATTGGTTTTACTGGATAGAAACATCTTCTGTATGATGAAATTTCAAGGTTGCTGGGAAATAGCTTAAAATGAGAACATTATGCTTCTGTGAAATTATTCAAATTCAAATGCTTCTAATACACTAAAGTCCAGTTTTGATTTATGGAAGAGGTTTATTTTTTTTCTTCTTAACTAAATCTCAACTCAAGAAAATTGAAATACATAGCTAGCTAGGATTAGGAAGAGGCTCTAATGTCAGGAGACATGCTGCATGACATCCTCAGGAATAGGTGTTTATTTTGAGAGCATTGTGTCAACTTCAAGAATGTTTTGTTAAGAATCAAATCCTCAAAGTGAACTGTCTGAGTGCATATTGTTGCCTAGGTTTCTATAACATAGCATCTGTGCATTAGAAAACACAAAGTATGTCAGAAACTGCAAACGCTCAGAGATTTTGTTCAGTATCTAAGCTAAAATGCAAGCTGACTTTAGTTTCATGGATTCTATTAGAAGATACAAGACCCTTGGTTTGGGGCAAGGTACTTTATTATTCATGGCAATAAATAATATGTGCAATGTTAATATTTTTCATACAAGTTGTATGACTCCCACTACTATGGTATGGCTTGGCAGGGGCCAGATGGCACAAATTGTCTGAATAACTAAGAGAAACTTAGAGGCTAGAGAGCATGAATCTTTCATAATGACCAGGATACTTCCATAACCCTGGTTCTCAGGGAGGTACTGTATTATGTTGCACAACTGGCAACTGTGCCAGCATCCCTATATGCTGATCCAGAACTAATAGTACTTTCCTTGCTTTTAAGGTAGGCAGAAAAGCAAGACATACATAGAGAATTGTATCATGCTCAAGTGAAGGTGACATGACACATAGTGACAAAAAAACAGTGCAGTTCTTATTGGTCACCATTTTCTGAATATTTCCACAATTATAAAAATAAAGGCTTTCTAAGTCCACTTATCTTGTGTCCTGATAAGAAATATAGTGTTCTGAAGGGTTGAGGGGCACACAACCATAACAAATTGCTTTGCAGAGTACCATCCTCTATGTATAACAGCATCATGTTCACCAGGCATGATTACTTGTAAGTCACCTTCAAATGATGAGGAGGACCACTGAACCCTCTACTTTTACTCCAGACCCTAGTGTCTGAAACTTCCACCCAGGTGTATATGATTACTCCATTGCTGCATGTGACACCATAATTTGGGGAGATACTAAATTACATAGGTGTGGAAGATTAGCAGAAGAGGAAATTCCTTATATGCAGCTGTGGATAAGTTCCCATCCACACTGCACAGGTTTTTTTGTTATAAGGCTGCTTTAGAGTCACTCGAATCAATAAGTAATCTTCAACTCATGATCATAAGCAAGCCCAATACATCATTGGTTTTCCAAACTGGATTTTGGTGGAATCACATTTTGAGTTGTTCCTGATGCCCTGTAATGAGGGCGTGGACATTTGTTACAACCCCAGGAAAAGGGTAACTCAGCACAAATAAAGATGGCTCCTAATCCAAGCTCAGTGCCTATGCATTGTCTCAACCAGTGTTTCAACAACTTCCTGTACATAATAAACTGTGCTTACTATAGTCCAAAGCACAGTTTGATCACCAACTCCCTGTCACAGTAAATGGTGGCCCCACTATCCTGGACACAAGACCTGTGTGCTGGCAAACATGCAAGTTTTCTACTTTCTCTACCATTTTACTATAAAAAAAAATTGATATTCGTAAAACCAGTTTCCCACACTATTGCTAAGTACTGGTTCAGACCTTCCTCATCAGTGAAGTAGACACAGTGTTCTAAGGGATTTCATTCTAATACTTTGATTTTGTTTTATTTGGTCAATTCTCAGTTAGTGCTTTGCCACTATGAATAGCATCAGATACATTTATCTTTTGACAAAGTTCAGAGTGTGGCACTTAGGATCTCTATGTTTACACGTAACTCATCACCCTCATGTTCTACTACTTCTTTACTCTGCTGCTGCCCTACATCCATCTTCACTTACCTTATTGAAGTTCTCCTTAAATGACATGCTGATATACACTTACATAGCTGGAAACACTCTGTTCCCTTCATTTTAAATGATCTGTTTCTAAGTGAGATCTCAATCCTGTCTCAGGATCCCACAGTGTGGTTGTTTGTGCTGGAAAGGCTCCTGTAAGTGGTTCAAGCCAACCTGTTCCTTTTATTGATGTTTTAATGCACCTTCTATATTATCCTTCACAAAACTTCGGTGACTGTGGAGCCATAAACAAGTGCATGTGTCTGTTAAAAGTAATAGATGATCTAAAATCTATATGAACATACATAAACTAATGTATATATATACTAACTAGGGGTTTGAAGAACATGGTCTTGAAGTTCAGAATCCCCAGTATGCAGAAAACTTGATATATTTCTTTTTCTAATGGAGGATTTTGGTATGTCTTCCAGTTTGCCTAATGTTCCTTGGAACCAGGAGCTGTGTTGCACATATTGTAATCCTTGCAGTGTGGGTACATATCTGGTATGTAAGATATGCTTGATAGTTGTACTGTTATAATTAGAACATATTGGTGGTTCGTACACAGATATTTCCTCACATGCAACCAATGATGTCATTACACAATTTAAGGTTAAATATCATTTATCTATCCTTAAAGTTATCTTTGGTGGTCCTTGCCCTTAATCCCAGACCTCTCAAGACAATGAAGGCATATCTTTGAGGTCAAGGCCTTTCTGGTCTACAGAGCAAGTTCTAGAACAGCCAGTGCTACACAGAGAAACCTTGATTTAAAAAATCTGAAAAATAGAGAAAGCTATTTTCTTTCATTACAACTAAATAAAATATAAATGCATATTGTTAGTTTTCTTTCTCTATTCAGCTACTAATAGACATTTCGGCTGTTTTTGGTCTCTAACTTCTGTGAATAATGCATCAAGAAACATGGATACGAATGCGGTTCGATGGTGAGAACTGCTATACATGGGCTCTTTGTTAGTTCTACTTTCAATGTTTAAAGAAACTTCAACACTGATTCCACAGCAGCAACACTGGTTCA
The DNA here is from genome assembly GCF_017639785.1 of Mesocricetus auratus. Lineage (NCBI taxonomy): Eukaryota > Metazoa > Chordata > Mammalia > Rodentia > Cricetidae > Mesocricetus > Mesocricetus auratus. Next base: position 773,088 of record NW_024429190.1, read on the forward strand.
GACTCTCATGAACTATCAATATGGGTTCCTATTTCTCCACATCCTCACCCGCATTTGTTACCATCTGCTTTCATAATGCTTGTTTTTATCAGAATCAGAGTTACTAGGAGGAGGAAAGGGACAGGGAAGCAGGACCAATGAAAACTAGATAATAAAATAACATAAAAATGCATTAGTTTATGTGTTTTCATAAAAAAATGAGTAGCTATTTTTAATCTTTTTTTCCAAGAGAAAATACCTAGTAGTAGATTTAAGACCTGAAATAAAAATGTATAATTAAAACCTCCATTCATAGGTGATGTATTTGTATTTGATTCTCCCAAACATGCAGTTTGCTCGACAACAAGTTTTTCTGTCATCTAAAGTAATAATGATTAATACTTAAACTATGACATTTTTTTACCTTTCCAATCAATTCTTGAGACTCCAGTTTTAAAATGATTCCAAGATAGTTCATGGACAGATGATACCTTTGCTGTGACTTTTGTCTTTATGAAGCATAAAACTATTATTCACTCAGTGGGTACTTTACAATTTGACCTTTTCTTTAGACTAAAAGGATGCCATATAATGCTCTCACCATGCTGGGCAGGGGCACAGACTGTGCACCACAGTGAATTACAGAATTATGAGGGAGACAATATGTTCCGCAGTGACCAGTGACTCATGCTGATGAAGTTTCAAACTATACTGGGTGTATTGGGATGCAATCTTCTGGTTTTGTTGAAGACTGCCTATATGAAAATGCTGAAGTATCTTGAAAGAACAGCATATTATTTGGAAAATAGTTGTCTAGAAGCAATTTTATTACCAGATTTAAAAAATAGCACTTGAATAACTCCCTGCTTATTCAATCATAAGTTAACAGATTGAGAATTTAAAATTTTATTGTAAGATTGGAACTAGAATCACATGTTAATCTCATGTTTTCTCTATAATATCTTTTGTTGCTAAAGGTTCATAGAAATATAACTTCTGAAATTTTTAGAATGCACACTCTCATAACACCTCATAGTGAAGTGATTCCAAATGTTTATATATAAAAAATGCTTTTTTTTCTTTTTAGTTTTGGATTATTTGTTAAAGGATCAGAATCTGAAGCTATTTAGGAACAGCAGGGTCCCTACAACAATTACACTACCAAGAATGATAGCAGGGAATGCTATCCATTTTGTGTGTGCTGCAATTATTTGCATAATAATGAATTCTATTTGTCACAGGTGAGAAATTCCATTAGCTTTTCCTAGTAACAAACAGGTTAATGTGTTTATCTCTTTTAAAATATTTTAAAATAGTATTTTCTGATTAAGACTCTTAATTTTCATACATGAGCAACTTGTGGCATTGTTTATTCTATGCATGTACTCATACTTGGACACTTTTGTATACCAGTTTCCTTCTACTTGAACCAATCCTTTGAGGAGAAAGCTCATGATTTGACAAGATAACAAACCCCACATGTCTGGAAAAGCTGAAACTTACATGTTTCTCCAAGCTTCCTCTAACTTAACAGAAGCACAAACCACGATTCTGGAGTGAGACTGACCAGTTGTAATGTTCACAGTGGACTCTCTGAGTAGCATGGTGAAAACTGTGCAGAAACCTCCAGAAATGCAGCCTCCATGAGTAACCACATTTGCTGGGGTGCACTATCTTCTGATGCTTTTAAGTCATCTCAACTCTTGTGACACCCCACAGATAGTCTTGAAAGTTACCTAATAAAATATCATTGTTTCATCATCATGGACTTTGATGCAACCTTTTGTCTGTAATGGGCTGGCTCTTTCTCACTGCACACTCATGTGTGTGTGTGTGTGTGTGTGTGTGTGTGTGTGTGTGTGTGTGTGTGTCCTTAAAAATTATGTTATACTATAGACACACAGCCATAATTAAACTGGTTTTACCTTCTTATTATACTCATCAATTTAAGAACATGTTTATTAATTTATTATGGATTTGTAATATTTCCAGTATTAATACTATTGCTATTAAAATGTAATAATTTGAGAATTATTCATTAGGGCTTAGTTAAGTGAGTTTGCCTGGTCTTCACCTACATGAATCCTTACTGACCCACAAATGTATCTCAAAATTTCATGCATCCTGCACTCTTGCACAGTTGCCTATATCTACCTGACTTCATTCTACTTCAGCCATATTTGATCTGTGAGCACAGCTCAACTAACAAAACTTTCATACCCAAATGCTCTGTCTATATCAGATACAAAAATTAGCACAATAACCCCACATTACCAGACCTCATTGTGAAAATACAAATGATATTAATGCTCAAAGAAGTACCCTATCTCCTAAAACTCACCAGACTTACAAATATGACATCACCATGACATCACCTATAGTGAAGGGAGTGGGTATAGGGTGGCAGACTGTGGGTGGTGGGTGAGAGAAAGCTGGGTTGACATGTGAAGCAAGCTTGTTTCTAATTTAAAAATGTAATAAATAATAAAAATAATGAATAAAATAAAAGAAACATTTTGAAAGATGGAAAAAAAGAATTTTTCAATAACCTTCTTCCTTCACCTCAAACATTTGTGTCAATACTCAGTGAAATAGAAACTAATTGAAAGTGTATGAAACAAGAAAAAACAGGATCAGAATGTGTTATCTGAGAATTCTACCAGACTTTCAAATAAGAATCAATGTCAATAATCCTCAAATTATTACACAAAATAGAAACAGAGGTAGCACTCTCCAATTTTTTTGAGAGCACAGTTATCCTGATACCTAAAAACACTAAAGACTCAGCAAAGAAAGAGAATTATAGACCAATTTTCCTTATGAACTTAGATTCAAAAAGTATGATAAAATGCTTGCAATGTGATTTCATGAGCACATCAAAAAGACTATCCACCATGACAAAAATAGATCCAGGAATGGTTCAACATATGTAAATCAATAAATGTAGTCAGCATCAAGCAAAAAAAATGACAATTTCATTATATGCGGAAAATGTCTTTGATCAAATTTAACAGCTCCCATGACTAAATTCCTGTAGAGACTAGAGATAGAGAGGTAGTACCTAAACATTATAAAAGGAATTTACAGCAAGTCATAGCCAACACAATCTTAATGGAGAGAAGCTCAAAGCATTCCTGCTAAAATTAACACACAACAAGGATGTCCATTCTCTACCTACCTAATATATACAGTAATTGACGTCTTAGGTAGAACAATAAGGCAATTTAAGGAAACTAGGGTGATACAAATTAAAAGAGAAAAAATTATATATAAGTGACACTAAAATTTTCAACAGGAATTCCACAGCTAATAAGCATTTTCAGAAAATTAACACAATACAAAATTAACTTACAACATCAGAAGCCTTCCTTTGTACAAATGACAAATGGGCTGAGAAAGAAACTAGGGAAACAATAGCTTTCTCAACATCCTCAAAAATTATCTTTGGGTAGCTCTAACCATGCAAATAACAAACTTATATGATAAAAACTAAGACATGAAAGAAAAAAATGATGATCACACAGAAAATGGAATTATCTTTCATGCTGATGTATCTCTTAGAGGATTAAAATCCTACAAATGTATTCTACATATTCAATGAAACGTCCATTGAAATTCCAACATAATTCATCACAAATCATGAAAGAACAATTTTCAGCTGTATACTAAAAACAAAAAAACCAAGGATAGGTAAAGCAATTACAATTAACAAAAGAACTTCTTCAGTTGTAAACATCCCCAATCTCATATTGCACTACAAAGCTATAGTAACAAAATAAATGAGATTAGTTTAAAAACAGAAATGTTAATAAATTGAATTGAATTGGAAATCCAGACATAAGCCTACACACTTCTGGATACCTGACTTTGGACAAAGTAGCCACAAATACAGTGGGATTAAAGGTGAGTTACTCCTAAACACTGGGATTAAAGGTTTGAGGCACCATTGCCTGGCTCTTTTATATTGGATCGATCTCATATATCCCAGGGTGGCATTGAACTCACAGAGATCCATCTGCCTCTGACTCCTGAGTGCTGGAATTAAAGGTGTGTGCCACCACTGCCTGATCTCCATGGCTAACTAGTGACTACCTCTGTACTCTGATCTTCAGGCAAGATTTATTTGTTAAAGCATAAACAAAATATCACCACATCCAATGGAACAGAATCGAAGATCCAAACATGAGCATACGGAAATTCAGCTATTTAATATTTAACAAATATGTCTAAAATATACACTGAAATTAAATAAAATGTATGTAACAAATGTTGATTGGAAACTGGATGTCCATACACAGAAAAATAAAACTAAACACTTCTTTATCACCTTGCACACATAATAAGTTCAAATGGATCAAAGACTTATATATAAAATCTGAAAAACTGAAACATTTAGAAGAAACATAGTGGGTATCTTGCATCATATAGGTTTAAGAAAAGACTTTCTGAATAGGACTCCATTTGCCTAAAAATTGACAAGTAAGACTTCATAAAACTAATAATATTTTGCACAGTCAAGGAAATAATCAGTCAGGTGAAGAACATTCTGACAGAATGGGAAAGAATATTTGTCAGCTATATATCTGACAGAGGATTGATATCCATATTATAATAAGAATGAAAGAGCTGTCCTCAGAGGTTAAAAGCATTGACTGCTTTTTTGGAGGCCTGGGGTCTGTAATTGGAGTTCTAGGTAGCCTAATGTCCTCTTCTGGCCTCTGTAAACACCAGGCTTGCACTTGGTACTCTGACATCTATGCAGGCAAAGCTTCCGTACACATCACATACACACACTCACAAACACACACACACACAAACACACACATACACACACACACACACAGAGAGAGAGAGAGAGAGAGAGAGAGAGAGAGAGAGGCAGACACACTCAAGATAGCCAAGTGGTGATGACAAATTTCTGTACATATCACATACACACACTATTGTACTTTTCCAGTCATGTGTTTTGTTGCTTTACACACAATATCTAGGAAATGATATAAATAGTCTTCATCTGACAAATGGATTATGAAAATGCCATACATATATACTAACCAGAGAGACAGAGACAGAGAGACAGAGACAGAGACAGAGAGAGTTTAAATAAAATTTCCCCATCTTGCCATCTCAGAGGAGAAATGCACACCAACAGGAGAGGCACTATAAGGAGGTGTGACCTTGTTGGGGGAACTATGCTCAAGGTATACACAGTGTCACATTTCACTTCCTGTTGCCTAAGGATGAAGATGTAGAGCTCTCAGCTCCTTCTCCAGGAGCATGTCTGCCTGCATGCTGTCATGTCTTGACATGACGACAATGAACCACTAAAACTATAAGAAACCCCAATTAAATGCTTTTACTTATAAGAGTTATCATGGTCATGGTGTTTCTTCACAGAAATAGAAATCCCAAATAAGATATCCCTATTGCTGAAGAAACCATGCATTTTATGCACTTTATACAAAGATACCTAGATACCGTGAGTCCAACCTGACCTGAATGCCTTCTGTTTCAGGTCTAGCCTTTATGATACCAGAAGTTGCCATGCAGGCTTCCAAAGGAGGTAAGTAACCAACAGTCCTAGCCAGCTATGATGCCTATATACTGTAATGACAAGCATGGTTATCTAAATCAAGTGGTTTGTCCTGAAATTATATACATATAAGTGACATTATATGGATTGGCCAGATTATATTTATATATTTAGGAATATATATAGATAAACACACAAATAATTAACAATTAAGAAAAAGTGGTCATTAATTTGAAAGAGTGAGAAGTAGTATATTTGTGGGGTTTTAGAGGGAGGAAAGTGAAGAGGAAATGATGTAATTACATTAATTTCAAATTTTTGCTATAATAATAAACCATAGCACCATAGAATCATTCATTTAATCACATTCTGAAGAATGACAGGTTTTTGTTTTCATGACTTCCATGTCAGATAGCTGCTTTCTAAAATTATAATTTATAGAGTTTTGATTGTTATATTTAGACTAGATGGTGTATACTGGTCCCATCTAAGATTTACAGTGGCATTACAAATCTGTAATGCACAACAATAAGAAACATTTCATTGAAAATACTTGGAATGTCTTCTTTCTGGGGAAATTATATGATTTTTCTCAGGGGAAATTTTGCCTTAATTCCAGAAGCAGCATCACATGAGCCATGGTCACAGATGAAGAGAAATTGTCCTCTGGCCAGTGGAAGTAAAAAGACACAAAATTTCCCATATATGCTGTTGAAAATATGGGTGTGCTTCTATGATCCAAGCAGGATACAACATAGAGTGGGAATAAACCTCACAATGGAGGAGCTCAGGTGAGGAAGTGTCATGTTTACCTGTACTAAAATGTTACGGGTATTTCCCCAAAGGATGGAGACACTTGGGCTCTTACCCCTCCACAGAGTAGGTCCATCAAAGTAAGATATAATGCAGAATTACTTTATCATAGTTACTACCTGCATTTTAAAATAACTGAGGAACTTTATCCGGAAAGCATGAACCAAAATATGAAAGAATGAATAACATTTAACATTTGGTTGCTGCCATCTTAATCCTTGGTGCAAACTGAGATCAGATAATGGTGAGTACATCATGCCTACTCTTAATAGTTTGTGTTACAATGAATGCTCACCATATGAATTCCAGTCTCACACCTTCTGACCTATAATGGGCCCTGCAGATGCAATTAATTTGGAGAATTTTTTAGTGAAAGGAAAAGCAGATTGGAGACCACACTGGAAGAGTTCCATGAGGTAGCTTTAACCAAGTGTTCTATTTTATTCTGACAGTTTATGAGGTTGGTAGCTGTTCACCTTTGTGGTATATGACACTCAAGTAAGTTTATAAAAGTCATCTATAGAAATACCAATACCTGTAAATATGTATACAAATACCTAACAAAAGCTTAGATCCTACCTTCAATCACTTAGCACAATGCCTTTCAGTTAGTTTTCTTATCCCTTGCCATGTTTATATTACAGAATATTTGTACTGAATTTTGGGCTAAAACTCCTGCTTCTGAGCATTTATAAATAATTAGCATCCAAATACCTAGGTATTGTATACGATGATTAAATTGTGTCAAATATGTTTCAAAGATACTTATCAAGCTGTTTTCTAAGATAATACAATTTAAATGCCTACAGTTTATCTTACTATAAACAAAAAATGATGTGTTCGCTTAGCTGAAATATAGCATTCTGGCAGGATGTGAAACCTGCCATACGTTATGAAACTAACCATTAGATGTATAATCTAAAATTGCATGGGCTGAACAACATGGATCTGAAATGTGTGAATTAAAAATACAGTGGATGAGCTATATTTTTCAAATCCATTGTGTTCTCTGTGTGGTTGACTAATCTAAATCATCCTAAATAATAAGAACTGTGCATGTCATAAATCATAGGATTTATCACAGCTATAACTTGTGATAGTCACGAAGAATAAAAAGTTTTAATCCCTTGTGACTGGTTATTGAAATTTTGATGCTTGTCATAAAATAAGAAAAAGTTCCATGAATATATTTGAAGATAATATTGGTGGTATTTGAAATTATTATGTAAGGCAGAAGTGCTCCATCAAATATATGAGGAAGTCAGAGAGTTTGAAGTTGACTTGGCAGATATCCTTTGTAAATGTCATAACAGTGTATACCAAAATGAATAGCTACATGCATGCAGTCCCTGACATAAGTGATGATAAATTTTTAAAATAAGCTGAGACATTTCTATTTTTATTGTAGACAAATAATTCATAATTTTAGCAATTTTTGACTGTATTACTGGGAATAGAAATTTTTTCAGGGTAAAATTTGTGCTTATTGATGTTGTTATGAGTATGTTCATCTTTTCATCATTAGCCTGTTTGCAACCAGATGTAATATATATGGTGATCAATTCAATCAGATGTTCAATTATTTTCCATCTGTTCTTCCATATTTTGAGTAAGTGTAATTATTTTGATTTTTAATCTTAGTAATGGAATTTCAAAGAGACATATTAGCTTGAAGAATCTTTCAAACGTTACTAAGATTAGTATATGAAAATTATCAATTTTCCTATCAGAGATTATAATAATCTGGTTTCATTCCTGTAATAGTATGACCATGTACTTTAGCATCTTGAGAAATATTCATTGTTGGACTTTAATTGTGAAGCCACAGCTACTTTGGTGGTTTTCCAAGTATTTTATATAGTTTAAAGAAAAGATGGATACAAAGATTTCACTAAAAACACCCAGGTTCTTTAGTTTTCTTGCAACTGTAAACACGTATCTGGAATGCAGCCCCTGATTGAGTGGTGGTTTGGGGCCTGGTGTTATGGGAACTTGAATATGCATGTTACAAACAAGCAAACACTATGGCTCTCTGGGGCACATGTGCACTTTTAATTTTACAACACTCTGCCTTTCAGCTCAAAGGCATCTCCAAGTCTTACAGCTAATGAGGATATAGGTGCTCCCAGCTGGGTCTGCAGATGTCTGGAATTATGACGGGCATCCTGCAATAAATTTGCTCTGTCTTCTTTCCAGTGTTGATGACACAGAAGCTGCTTTCCTCGGGGAGATTCAATGGGGGCATCTGGATCATCTCAGAAGTGGGTTCAAAATTGGGAACATCAGAGGTCCCTGAACAAACTCCTGTACTGAAAGCTGTATTAGCAGTGCAGTTTTGCTCTAAGAGTCATGCTTCTTAGTGGAACTGACTCATTCTTAAAAGACACTCTTGAATGTGCCAGGTGCTGAAAGGAACACAATGAGTCAGCTGTCCTTATGTGGCCTCTGTGTCTTCTTGTCCTGTAAACTAGCTTTTTTGCTTTCATAGTCTCTCGCTCTCTTTCTCTCTTTTTCTCTCTCATCGCATCCCAACTCTTCTCTTTCCCTTTCTACCTCTCCACTAATCCCTCTTTCCTCTTCTCCCAAGTCTTCCTGATTTCCTACTTTCCCTTAATATTCAGTGCCCCAAAAAGCGTTTTTGCCACTTTAGTGATAACAGATGTGGAACTTCTTACCATGTTGAAAGTCACTGATGAATTTGTGAACTAACTTTCCCTGAAAACGGCTCAAACTGAACCGTCCGCAAAGCTGATTAGCTGGTTAGAACTTTGTGATTATACGGATGTTTCAGGACCCAGAACCTAGTTATTTTGGGCCACCTTCCCGTTGTAATCGTCATTCATTCTCCAACTATGTCCCTAACAGCTTTATCACAATTGTATAAGTAGTTTGGTATGTACAGAGAACTAGCTTCCCTTTGGAATATATTTATTTAGCAGATCACTAGCTTGTCCTCTTCAAAAGTTAACATTTCATTAGACTGCATACAAGGCTTATAGCTGAGGCTTCTCTGCTTGGTTATGACTCCCCACGTCTCTTCCAATATATTTGAAAATATGTCTTAAGGAAATTTTGTTCTTCTTGTACTATAAAAGCTTTGTGAAACTGCTTCCATGTTGGAACACAGAGTTTGGGGCAAACTGAATCTCTGTTTCCCAGCTACGGTCACTCATATTTCCCCAGAATAAACTTTTTCTTATAAACTTTGAGCTGAGAGTTGTGTTTTTAATTTAGCAAATTATGCTTTAAATTAATTTATTTGTTGACTTATTTCTTGTGGTTTTGAGATCATTCAAGTAGGTATTAACATGGAGCATATCATGGTTTTATATAATTCTATAACTTGCTAGATTAATTTTCATACATTACAAACTGAATTTTACCCCCAAATAGTACCAAATAAAATTAAGGTCTCATGGGTATAAAGACAAAGAAAGTCAGTGTTTCCCAGTCTCTGGCAGTAAAGAAACCCTAGTTTAGAAAACAAGGAAGCAACTAGGCATCCTAGACCTACCCAAAACATCAGGTAACTTGATTCTTGAAGTCAAAGGGCCCAGGAAGAAAAACAGCTTACTGAATGACAGATAGAGGCACAGCCTCAGCCTATTGTCTTTAGAAGCCTGGTTAGTTTCCATACTCATTCTGTTGACCTAAATGTTTGCTTTTATGCCAGTACTAATGTTACTTTTATAATTTTATTTCTACATGATTTAAATAGCTTGGCTATTATTAAAAGGTATTTTGTGTTTCTGTATTAATTTTAAGACATTTTTACTTGTCTCAGTGAAAAATTTCACTGGACATTTAATTGGAACTACATTGAATCTGTGTACTCTTAGCAGTATGACCATTGTCACCGTATTAACCTTACCAATCCATGAGCATGAGCTGTCTTTCCATCTTTTATTGTCCTCTTCAATTTCTTCAATACTTTAATGTTTTCTTTGTTGAGTTGTTTCACAACCTTGATTAAGATTATGTTTACAGAAATAAGATATTTCTGATCAATTATTTATGGTGTATTTTATATATTTACAATATATATATTCATATCTTCAACTTTTTTCTTTCCTATTTGAAACCCATTTATTGATTTCTCTTGCCTTATTCCTATAGCTGAGTTTTCCAGTATTATGTCAAATTAGAGTGGAGAGAGTGAATACCCTTGTCATATTGCCGTTTTTTGTGCAAATGCTTTGAGTTATTTTCTCGATTTAATACAAGGTCAGTTGTAGATTTGTCATGCATAGCTTTTATTGTGTTGTGATATGTTGCTTCTTTTAAGATATTTTTCAAGGAGTTTTAACCTGAATAGATATTGGATTCTGTCATGCTCCCTCTCTAAGAAATTTTAGCAGACTATACAATTTGTTACCATTTTATTATTTATTTGATTTATAACAGTTTATTTAATATGTAATTTATATTTATCCTATGACATTATAGATGAAGTGCATTTTACAAATACAAACTAAATACTCAGTGCAGATACTCAAAAACACTCATTATTTTTTCAGCAACTATGGAACTTTCTCTTAACTAGATTATGTATCCAAATACAAAGAATGTTAATAAATATAGGAAATTATAAAAGATCTCTTTATTCTATCTTATCACAGCTGGGTGAGAATTCAAATACGTAAATAAAATAGGTAGTAATGATTTTATGATTGAAAAACAATCAACAGAAAACTTTGTTCAAGTTTCTGGTATATGTGAACTGGAAGAAGTCAGGATAAAATTAGAAAATAATGTAAATTCACATGTGAAAAAATTCTTAAGCAAATGTTTATTGTCAGCAATAAACTGTGGGGGTGGAACTCCTCTCTTCTCCCACATCATCGAAAATCCCCTTGTCTTTCTATCCTGCCTTAAGAAGACATCTGGCCTGAGTGACCTATGTCAGAAACAGAGATGCGATTGTAGAAAACAGGACGATATAAAACAGTACCAGCACATCCTTAGCCATCCGGGAAATGCAAGTCAAAACAACTCTGAGATACAATCTCACTCCTGTCAGAATGGCTAAAATCAAAAACACCAACGACAATTTATGCTGGAGAGGATGTGGTGAAAGGGGAACACTCCTCCATTGCTGGTGGGAGTGCCAACTGGTTCAGCTACTTTGGAAATCAATATGGAGATTCCTCAGAAAAATGGGAATAAACCTACCACAAGACCCAGCAACTCCACTCTTAGGCATATATCCAAAAGATGCCCACTCATACAACAAGGATGTCTGTTCCACTATGTTCATAGCAGCATTATTTGTAATAGCCAGAACTTGGAAGCAACCTAGATGCCCCTCAACCGAAGAGTGGATAGAGAAAATGTGGTATATTTACACAATGGAACACTATTCAGCAGAAAAAAACAATGGAATCCTGAAATTTTCGGGCAAATGGATGACACTATAAGAAACCAATCCTGAGTGAGGTACCACAGTCACAAAAAGAGAAACATGGCATGAACTCTCTCATATATGGATTTTAGTCTGGGGACTACAATCCCATGGCCAGAGAGTCTGGGAAACAGAAACTTCATTCAGTGGCTGATGGAAGAAGAGGCACACTGCCATGGCTAAGCACTGAGCTGAACTCAAGAAAGCCAATAACAGAAGGAGGACTGACGACCAAAGGGATTAAGACTGGGCTAGTTTAACCCCTAGAAACAGCTGACCTGACAAAGGTTAACTCTTGAATCCCAGGCATCAGCCTGGGAATCCAGCATGGGGCTGATCAAGACCCCTGAATCTGGGTGTCAGTGAGGAGGCCTAGGTAATCTATTGAGCCTTGGGCAATAGATCAGTACTCATCCCGAGTATACACAAGGACTTTGGACTCCCATCCAGCAATGTGAGATGTACTCTCACCCTGAAGTCTGGGGGGAGGGTCTAGGCCCTGCCCTGGATGAAATGACAGACTATGGACACCCCCATGGAGGGCCTCACCCTCCCTGGGGAAATGAGGGGATAATGGGGGGGTTGGAGGGAGGGCACAGGAGGAGGGGAGGGAAAGGGAGAGGGACCTGGAACTGACTTGTGAAGCAACCTTGTTTCTAATCTAAATTTAAACTTAAAAATAAATAATAAAAAATGCAAAATGAAGTTCTTCTATAATTTATTAATGGGTAGCCATGAGAATCCCTTTCGCAGCTTCATGAAGACAGCTTTGATGCAGTTCATGAGGCAAGCATCTATGTGACGCAGCTGCCCCCTAGCACAATGCTAGCTGCTCAGGCAAAAACCGAGAGCCTGCCCCTGTCACTGCCGGTTGGAGAGCTACCCTTGTAGCTGCATACTTCTGTGCTGATATTCATGAGATATCTGCCTGGTAGTTTTTTTAACTTCTACTGTCTTCCTGTTTTCTATATACTAAGGATCTAACATCATATGACCAACTGGGGAGCTTTTTTTCCTGGCTGTGAAACAAATATCTTTGAAAGCCACCTTCAAGGAGAAAAGATTATCTTGTGTCATGGCTTCATAACTTTCAGTCCACCATCTCCTTCTTCACTGTTTTGAGGCCCGCGATGAAGCACAGGCGCTCATTGCGTAGCAACCATAAAAGAGAGAGGGGCCTAGAGAGAATAAACCTGCAGGTGACACACAAACCCTGTGAAGAGATAAGAATGAAAACCCGATGCAGACTGACTTTTGTCAACCTGGGTCAGACTTGGGGGAGTCTAATGCCAGGTGGTTCATTGTCAACAGATTTAAAATACAGCACAGTGTGGGAAAAGGTTTCCAGGCACAAGCAGTCCAAGCAGTCCAGTTCCAGGTGCATGATAAAACTTAAGGTGTGGCTACCCAGAGACTGCTTTCCAAAATACACATAACCATGAGAGTGGGTCCTATAGCTAAAAGTCTAGAGTCTAGTGTGGTCTCTGATGGATAGCGTCGAGGTAAGCAGGCCATAAAATACATGTGGCATCTCCCTAAGGATAAAGCTTCTGAGATTTTGGGGGATTTGGGTGAGGTCTGCCTCTATAGCAAAAGATGGGTGAGGTGTGCCTCCACAGACAGCAAAATGGTCATCAGGTTGTTAGGAAAGTCTACTCTGGGCTACTCTGGGCAGGTGTTTAATTTTCATCTCCTCCATTGAAAAGACAGACTGGGTGATTAACAGTCAGCTAATTCTCCCAGTGCTTCTCTGTGAATACACAAACCTCTGTGCCCCCAGCAACACCGGAGGAGACAGAGCCAAGAGATACATGTCAAATTGTACCCACAGGGATACCCTAACTAAGTGCCATCTTCTAGTTTATAGGACCTCCCAAAATGACATCAAATTTTGAGTCTATCTCTGAACCAACCCATCAGTTAGGCCAGAGCCTCCCATGAACCAATAACTGCTCCTAGTGTCACAACAGGAGAACAAGACTTATGACATGTATGTCCCCAGGGCTATTTCATATTCACACCTGTATTTTTTCTCTGGGGGTATGATTTGTAAATACTTTATTATTGGTGATTTCTTTTTGTTTTCTTGTGTTGTGTGTGTGCATGGTGTGCAGGTACTCTTGTTTGTGCTTTGGCAAATGGAAGCAAGATATCAATGTTGAAAGCATGCCACATGTGTGTGGATGTAGCTCCAGGTGGCTGACATGAATGCTGGGAAGTGAACTCAGGTCCTCTGGAAGACTCGGAAACACTCTTAGCTACTGTGCCTGGGATTGTACATGCGGAAGTGCTGATACCTGTCTATTAGCTTTAGTTGCTTTAAATTCTGATCAAATATTTTATTTTTGGTTGAATATTTATACAAATGTTCTACATGCATTTTGGAAGTAAAATATGGAAAACACTGGAAAAAAAACAGTACCAGCACTCACCAGGTGTCAAGAAGCTGTGTTACTTGCTTATGTCTACCACAGATGGAAAAAAAACAAGTTTTGAAAGTAAAGTTTTTTATTCCATTAGCAATTTTATGTAAGAAAAACATTGAAATACATGAGCATATTTTCATCATTCCCTCATTTACCTGTCATCATTTTTCTTAAATGTGTAGAATTTCTTTAAATGGGAAGCACACTTGTGTGAGGAGCCGCCCTCACTATCGCTATCGCCATTAGAAGATGGTGCTGACATCTGCTGTCAGTTGGAGTTAACCGTTTAAGCTGTGCCTCTCCCGTGGCGTCATCTGGGGTGATGTGCAAACCACCAATCCCGGCTCTACACGTCTCACTCGGAGCTCCTAGGCTTATATAAGGGGCTGGGTTTCTTAGCTTGGGGTCTCCCTCTAAGAAGCTGATCATCTATCTCTCAAGATGCATTAAAGCTTTACTGCAGAAGGATCCGAGTGTTCTGCGTCGTTCTTGCTGGCAAGACGGTAGCGCGGGACATCTGGTGCCGAAACCCGGGAACTCTTCAACATCGCCGGCGCCGCGGGAGACCCCTCGGAAGACGGGGCGGATTCAGAACTGCAGGGACGTAAGTTCAGAGAGGTATGCTTTATCCTGAACACCCCCTTTCTCGACTTTGGCCTTAGTTTGTCATCACCGTGGGACGGGTCAGTGGAGGCTTTGGTGCTAGTCCTGTTTGTCCTTCTCCTTCATCGTGGCTGGTGCTGACAGAACGGTGCTGTCAGTCTGGTGCTGTCAGTCTGGTGCTGTCAGTCTGGTGCTGTCAGTCTGGTGCTGTCAGTCTGGTGCTGTCAGTCTGGTGCTGTCAGTCTGGTAACGGAGTTGAGCACCGTTTTTTAGATAAGCCGCTAGCGCGATGGGGTTGTCACAGTCAGTGGTTACTGCCCTACAGACTGTGCTAAAACAAAGAGATCTCAAAATTGCACCACGAACACTTCAAAATTTTGTGAAGGAGGTAGATAGAGTGGCACCATGGTATGCTTGTTCCGGGTCCCTCACTGTGGCCTCATGGAACAAGCTAGGTAAAGAACTAGACAGGAAGCATGCAGAAGGAGATCTCCACTTAGGTACCAAAGCCATTTGGAAGCTAGTTAAAAACTGCTTGGAGGATGAGGCCTGTCACCCTGCTATAATAGAAAGTCAGGGAACCTTAGAGGAAGTTCAGGATAGCATGTCAGAAACTGAACGGAGTGAGAGAATGGGAGCTCGCAAAAGGAAAGACATGTCTAAGAAAAAAGGCCCTCCCCAAGAAGTTAAGAAAGGGGGAGAGAAAGAAGGGAGTGATCATTCACCCCCTAACAAATCTAAGAAAAACAAAAGGGGAGTATTGAGGATGTTCTACCCTCGGTACCAAGAGTTGCTGTATCCATGGCACTTTTTACCCTTAATTTCTTGAACTCTGATGCCCAAGGCCACACTGCGGCCGATCACCACAGTTTAGAGCCTGATAGGCCAAAAGAATTTGTAAAATGGAAAGATGTGCTAACTAATGAATGGAAAGGCCCGGATCCTATTCTAATAAGATCCAGGGGAGCTGTGTGTGTTTTTCCACAGGAGGAAGAAAACCCCCTGTGGATCCCTGAAAGACTCACTCGAAGAGCTCCTTCACAACTCCAGAATAAGAAGGATGGAGGCCAAGTGGGTGATGAAGACTCTCCTACTCGGGATGATGGTTCCTAGTATGATGGGAGAGTTACGGTGGGCCATCATGTCTACCTTCCCCCTACCGATGCCAGTGATGCAGAATGCCCAGGTGTTCCCTAGATTTTTCACAACTAATAGAGAGTTGGGGCTTGCCTTTTTGCCTTTAGATCCTCAGATACAGAGTTTTCAGGATGAGAGAAGCTTGTCATTAGTAGGAAGCTTGTGCTTTACTGTGATTTCTTCATTAAAGGATAATTTTATTCATATGGATCCAGAAAGATCTAATGCTAATCCTTTTGAATTAATGGAAGCTGTACTGATCTTTCTCCTATGATAGTGAGAAGGGACAGATTACTTTTGATTGGAAAGGGGCATTAGGCAACAGTCTGAGTGAGGGACAGAGCTATGGATCATCTGATTGGTCCTCCTCCAATGTTAAGTATACCCCTTTTAAGAGAACTAATTATTCAGCTGCCCTTTTTTGGGTTGTGAGTAATGATACCTTAGGTAAGAATCAGAAAGAAATAAATTGCTCTGCTTAGAATTGTTTTTATGCATTATGCTGGGATGCTATTAAGCACCCTTTTGCTCTGGTAATGCGCATGCCTCGATTTGTTCCAGTTCCTGTTGAGACGCCAAGTAATTTGAGTTTGTTTAGGGAAAAGCGAGATTTTTGGGATCTCTGCTATTATTGTGGGCCTGATAGCCACCGCCGCGGTTACTGCTTCGGTTACCGCCTCGGCCCTTGCACTTTCTGCCACTGTGCAGACAACTCAAACCATTAATGAACTATAGGCCACTGTGACCATGGTCCTAGATAAACAGGCCACTGCCAATTCTCAGATACAAGGAGGCCTGATGTTGGTAAACCAACAGATTAATTTGGTTCAGGAACAATTGGATATATTGTGGCAGATGGCCCAATTGGGATGTGAACAAAAGTTGCCTGGCCTTTGTGTCACTTCAGTACAATATGAGAATTTTACAAGAGCAGCTAACCTGTCACAAGCTCTGTCTCAACATTTATTACAGAATTGGACTTTTGAGTTTGAGCAGACACTCCGTGAGTTGAGAATGGCGATCCTGCAAGTGAATTCGATGCATCTGGATCTTTCTCTGATGGAAGGCCTCTCCTCCTGGATTTCATCTGCATTTTCTTATTTTAAGGAATGGGTGGGGGTAGGATCATTTAGCCTAGTTCTCTGCTGTGGAATAGTGTTGATGCTTTGGATGGTGTGTAAGCTCAGAGCCCAAACAAAAGAGACAAAGTGGTGGTGGCACAAGCACTTGCTGCCTTAGAACACGGAGCCTCCCTGACATTTGGTTAACCATGTTAAAGCAATAGGTCGCTGGCCTCCCGGCTCTTGCACCCCACGAGGCTAGTCTCATTGCACGGGATAGAGTGGGTAGGCTTCAGCAGCCCAAGGAGTTGCAAGGCTAAGCACTGCACAGGAGAGGTCTGCGGTATAACGACTTTCTCCTGGGAGATAAGTCATCTTGCATGAAGGTTCTATGTCATGATCTCCTTCCCCCAGAAAAACGACATCGGACTGGTCAGGGCTCTCTCTGGGGATAAGACCCTGGAGAGGAGCTTTGTACATGTTCCGAATTTGCACATGGGGATTTGACCTCTATCTCCACTCCAAAGTTGTGGGTGTCCTATTGCTTCAAAAATAAATGAATAGGGGGAGATGTGAGGAGCCGCCCTCACTATCGCTATCGCCATTAGAAGATGGCGCTGACATCTGCTGTCAGTTGGAGTTAACTGTTTAAGCTGTGCCTCTCCCGTGGCGTCATCTGGGGTGATGTGCAAACCACCAATCCCGGCTCTACACGTCTCACTCGGAGCTCCTAGGCTTATATAAGGGGCTGGGTTTCTTAGCTAGGGGTCTCCCTCTAAGAACCTGATCATCTATCTCTCAAGATGCATTAAAGCTTTACTGCAGAAGGATCCGAGTGTTCTGCGTCGTTCTTGCTGGCGAGACGGTAGCGCGGGACACACTTGGGCAACCCAGGCATAACTCTACACACTAGTATAGAAGTTCTGAGTTCACAAGCATCAGTGAGAGTAAATTACCCACAAATAGACAGTAGATCATGTAAGTGAGAGCAGTGAAGAGCTCCATTTATTCTTCAAGACTTCCTTTCTGGGAGTTCAAGAGACGAGTGACTCATTGCTAAAGGATGCAATTCAGGAGATGCTCTATCTTGATTGATAGATGCGGTCATACAATAATGTTTCCTGTTGTTTGTGTTCCCATAATGTATACAGTTTTAATCATATGCACACCCAATTATATGCAAGATTCTATCTTAAAACTTTAACAGAGAACATACAATTTCTCTTACTGTTAATTCACCTGAAACCAGTTCTAACAGATTATCCCTTCTATTCTTTCTTTAAACCAAGAAAATTTGAGAATAAACTTGAATAAAAACTTTATAAACTTGACTGTTACTAGAGGAAGAGGAACATACATATTCAGAAAAGGGAGAGCAGAGAATCCAATGGAGATGAGTGGTCAACAGTTTCTGAAATTGCTTGGTATGCCAATGTGTGCAGTGGGATGTATAACATAATATGGGCACATGAAGAAACTAATCTGTCAAGCAAAGGATTTCTACTGCTGTGAAGAGATATCATGACTATGGCAAGTCTTATTATGGAAAACACTTAATTGGAGCAGGCATACAGTTTCAGACGTTTAGTCAATTATCATCAAGGCAGCAAGCATGGTGGCATGTGGGTAGACATGGTGCTGTAGAAGACACTGAGATTTCTACATCCAGATCAGAAGGCATCAGAAAAAGAATGCCAAACTGGACCTGGGATGAGCATATGAGACCACAATGATAGCCCACCTCCAGTGACACAGTTTCTTCAACAATTTCTCACCAATCCAAAAAGTTCACACATCATAATAGTTCCACTTTTTATAAGTCTATGGGGATATTTTCTTCCAAACTAAAATGGAGTATCCAAAACCCCAAACTAAATTGGTTGTCATAATTGTTTGTATGCATCACAGTCAGGGACTGAAAAAGACAGTCATAAGTCAGTTTCCTGGAATACATGGTTTATTCAAGTTCCTTAAATGAAGTGACACACATAATTTACACACATCTTTAGGGAAACAGTGCTTATACTTTGTGGTTTAGTTAATAATAACAAGGAAAGACAATCCATACATGTTCATTATAAGATGGAAAGCTCATATTTTTTATGCAGGTAGTTCATTTCATGGTCATAGACCCCATGAATACAGCAATAAGAATGGCCAGTGTTTTACTTGGGAGAGGACTGGTAGTTCTAGCTTTAGTATAACCCACCAAGGAATGATTTAGAAGCCCATATTCATTGCCTTGGAATGAAGCAATGATCATAGATTTTATGAAGAATTTCTACCTGGAACTTGCTGCAGAGAAAATTGAAGTTAAACAATAGAAGCTACAAAAATATTTACAAAAGTTTTATTTATTTGCATACGAATTTCAAGTGTAATGCATAAAATATTGATTATTCTAACTTATTAATGAAGTGTTTTATTTCTCTCTGTACCCATCTCAGAATATTGATCAGCCTGGAAGAAGACACAGGAAATTATGGCAAACAAGAGAACTAGAAGGAGTAACAATACACAAACAAGATCCCAGGCAGAATGAACACCCTCTGAGTGAGGGCTAACCTCAATGAGAAATGCATAATCAGAAAGCACCCCATGCATCCTTTTCAAGACATCAGGGAGAACCGTTAGGGACCTCAGAACATGCCCTCCTCTGATAATGAGATAATGATGACTACCTTACATGACATCCTAGAAACCTCATCCAGTGGCTGATGGAAACAGAGGCAGACATGCAGAGATAAAAACTGAACTGAACACCTGGAACCCAGTTGCAAAGAGGAGTGATGAGCAAAGGAATCAAGACCAGGCTGCTAACCTAAACAAGGGGGAACACATTGACCCAAGACTAATGACTGAGAGACTAGCATGGGAATGATCCAGACAACCCCCCCACACACAACCTGAGTGTCAGAGAAGAGGTCTCGGCCATTTATGGGACCTTGGAGAGTAGATCAGTATTTGTGTATTTATCCCTCAGATACAAATGGACTCTGGGAGCCCAGCATGGAGGGATGCTCTCTCAGCCTACACACATGGGGGAGGACCTAGGCCCTGCCTGGGATTATATGACAGACTCTGAAAATCCCTCATGGAAGGCCTTATCCTCCTCATGTTCTCTTCAGCATTATTCTGCATTTCACTTAGAGCTACCACTCAGTTTTATCTTCACGGATATGCTTCTAATTCACATCACTGTCCCCTGACTGCAGTGCCACCACATTATCTTTCCTGTCATTTGCAATTGCTGTTTTTTCTCTGTCTGTCTTACAGCAATTTTAATGTTTATTTATTCCAGTGCTATAAGTTCTTCCATCAAGTTTCTATATATTACACATCTAGAGAATTCTATTTTTTGTTTTAGCATTTTGTATCCATTTAACTTTCTCATATTCCACCCTAAACCAAGCTGATTTTCATTCACTGTCTTCTATCTTAATATCAAGGTTTCCTTTCCTTATAGTGCAAATCTTAAGAGAGTGATGCTTAAAAGACAACATGGTATGTTTTCACTCATATATGGATTTTACACATGGAGCAGGGGATTGCCAGCCTACAATCCCACTGTCAGAGAGTCTGGGAAGCAGGGAGGACCCTAAGAAAGATAGGCATGGTAACCCAGAGAAGAGTTACTGGATGAGATCTCCTAATTGGTTTGGGAGCAGAGCAGAGGGGAGGGGAGAGGGACATGGGAGAAAAAGAGGGGGGGGAAAAGGAGGGGAGAAGAGGACATGGGAGAGCAGGAAGGTTGAGCCAGGGCAAAATTAAAGAAGAGAAGGATGAGAGATACCAAAATAGAGGGAGCCATTATAAGTTGGAGGAGAGATCTGGCACTAGTGAGATCTTCACAGATCTACAAAAATGACACCAGCTGACATTAATAAATAAATATTAAAAAAGAGGGTGATGCTTCTGTGAAAATGTAGAAATGTGACTTTGTAATGCAGAAGATCAATAATATCATAGTATATTTTTTCTTTTTAGTAAGAAGAAAATATCATTCTTTGTTTTTAGTATATTTCAAAACTATTGCTCTCTTATTGGCTCCAGATGCTGTGTGAATTTCCCACAGCTTTTCAGGTCCTTTCTGTACTTTGGGTAGAATCCCTTTAGGTGAGATTTGTAGCCAATTCTTTCATCACTGATTCTGGCCAACTATGATGCTTTAGATTCCCATTCTACTAGGTGCATTTCCTCTTAATGAAACCTCAGACAATAGCACTATACAGCACTAGACCACTGTGGAGCCCATTACTTTACTGTGATCTATTAAAAAGCTCTAGGATATGACTTCCTATCCAGTGAGCAACCCACCAGTGTTCACCATCTCTGTGTGATACTAAAATTCTTCCCACTAACATTGTAGCCTGTTTTCTATAAAAAAGGCCTCAGGATTCAGTTGTGTTTAAGCAGTTCAAAATAGACAACCCATATCACAGTGGTATTTGCAAGCTGCTAATATAACTAATCAAAGAAGAAGGAAATATCATTGAAAGTTCTCTCTGTTATATGGGGCTTCCTTGAGAAAGTTTTAAAATAATATTTTCTCACTGTTGGGTAATTAAATAGCTATTTTATTCTCTCTTGTGAAGAAAACTTGCGTTCACCAAATAAACTACAATTTTTAATCAGAAGTCTATAACATACTTTCTCTATAATAAATTTAATTATTTTTAACAGTACTATCTCAGCTTTAATGTACAAAAGAAATGTCTATTTTTAAATTAGATTCAGGAGTTGACATTGTGTTTTGCTGATGATGAATTACAAGATAAGACATTTTAGTGGCTTAATATATATTATAATGTACCCATGTCATTTATCTTCATTTTCTTGTGTAACTTTATCAAGGACAAATATCTCAGCATACTTGCCAGAAATGTTTTATTTGTTTAATGATAATTGAATTTCTTCCAAAGGAGTTGACATTGTTCAGAAACAATTTCTGAGACATACTGAAAGCACACTAAATCATGAAAGATGGGTAAAGTGCTGACAAGAAGTTGCCAAAGAAACCTTGCCCTTATTAAAAACTAAGGCTGTCGATTTAAATAAACACTAAATAGACTGCAAGTCAGTATAATTCCTTCTTTAACATATATAATCAACTTCAGAAATTCATATGTCCAATAAAAACCTGTTACATAATCTCTTTCATCATCTCACATTGTGTCAATTGTAGATGTTTAACTGAAGACCAGAGTGGAGGTTTCATAGCAAAGATTATGGCCAATGTTCCTTTTTTATATATTGTCTTCTCCTTGGATATTCTTCAGTATTCCATCTCAAACACAAGGAAGGAGAGACACTATCTAAGGGTCACCAGCTCTGGAGATAAGTCTAGTTCTGATGACTGAATAGTCAGCTGAGAAGGGTAAGAACTTACTTTCAATTAAGATTGAAGAAGAATGTGGTGGGCATCAATGTGAATAAAATTCCTTCCTTCCTCCTTTCTTCCTTTTGTTCTTTCTTTCAGAATGTCTTTCTGAAGAGACATAGCTAGAATGGGAAGACACTGATGTGTTTACCTGTACATAGATTAAACTGGGAGCACAAGGGGGGAAAAGAGGTAGGAGAAAGGTGAGGGGAGAAGAGAAGAGGGAAGGGGAACTTGAACAATCAGGAAGATTGAGTCAGGAAAGAATAGAGGAGAACAAGAGAAGAGGTACCTTAACAGAGGGAGACATTATAGGTTTAAAGAGAAAACTGGCACTAGGAAAATGTCCAGAGATCTACAAGGATGACCCAAACTATCAATCTAAGAAATAGTGGAGAAGATACCTTAAATGCCCTTCTGCTATAATGAGATTGATGACTACCTTATATGCTATCCTAGAGCCTTCATCCAGTAGCTGATGGAAGCAGAAGCAGACAACCACATCTAAGCACTGAGTCATGCTTCTAGAATCCAGTTGTAAAGAGGGAGGAGGAATGAGCAAAGCGATCAAGACCTTGCTAGAGAAACACACAGAAACAGTGGACCTGACCAATTGAGAGCACAAGGACCCTGGCCATAAAGCTAGAGAACCAGTGTTGGACTGAACCAATCCCTCTGAATGCAGATGCCAGTTAGGAGGCCTGGGCAGCCTATGGGGCCTCTGACAGTGGAAACCAGTATTATCCCTAATGCACAAATAGACTTTGGGAGTCTATTCCCCATGGAGAGATACTGTCTGAACCCAGATACATGGAAGAATACCTAGGCCCTCCCCCAAAAGATGTGACAGACCTCAATGACCCCACATAGAAGGCCTCACTGACCCTGGGAAGTGGATGGAGAGGGTAGGTTGGGGTGTTGGTTGGGGGTATGGGAGGACAGAAGGGAGAGAGAACTGGAATTGATATGTAAAATGAGATTGCTTCTAAGTTAAATAAATTAATTATAAAAGAGAATTAGCAACAAGCAAGAGATAAAAGTTTTAATTTGTTCCACATTGAGAGTAGATGAGCACAGAGGAACTCTCTTATGGCCTGTGCCTCCAGCCTGATGGGTTACTTCTTCCCTGTAGTCACCAAGGATTTCAATGTGTTGTGCCACTGTATTTTAAATTAATTTTTATTTAAATTAAAAACAATTTTATTTTATATAGCAATGCAAGTTCCCTCCTGTCCTCCCATTTGCCCAACCAACCACCCCAATATCACCCTTCATCTACTCCTCAGGTAGGGTGAGGCCTTCAATGGGGGATCATTGGATTTACAGTGATCAGTTTATGTAAGTTCACTCACACTGGGCATTCTGATTTTTATATGAGGTAACAACCCCATTCACACCATCAAGAAAGATCTACCTATAGACATGCCAATGTAGATAAGGGAACACTTACAAGTCTTTAAAGCCACATAAAGAACTACAAGGAACTAAGGATACGAAAGTGAACAATACAGTCTTCCTCAGTGAAGACTACACTAATTGGTTATCCAACAGTAAATGGTCATATGGACATATGAAGTGCTATATAAGCTGAGCAGGTTATATTTTTAATTTGCTTATATATATATGTATATGTATATAATCGTGTATATGTGCATATGCATGCTCATATGCATATATAACAACAATTAGAGAAAAATAAAGGGACTCTCTGGGATCTCCAGGCCTGTGGACTACAAAAATTTCAACTTGCCGCCGGAGGACCAAGCGACCAGGAGCTCCTTAGAGATCCAGTCTACTCCCACACCACTCAGGGCAGAGGGCAGAGGGAGAGGGCAGAAGGCAGAGGGCAGAGGTGAGCTCTAGACTCCCATATTGGTCCTACTTCCTTCTGCTTGCCCTTTCTGGGATCTCCAAGCCTGCAGACTGCAGCTAGCTCTACTAGCAGGTCTATGCCTGCAAAAGAGATGAAGAAGGTCATTTATATTCAACACAGGAAAAATCTATCTGGATGAAAAATCAATAGAGAACATCTATGTCCCAAATACAAAGGTGCCCATGTTTGTAAAAGAAACATTACCAAAACTCCAATCACACATAACACCTCACACAGTTATAGTGGGAGACGTAAACACACCACTCTCACCACCAGACAGAAACTTAACAAAGAAACAAAGGAATTAACAGAAGTTATGACCCAATTGGGTTTAACAGACATCTATAGAACATTCCATCTAAACACAAAAGAATATAACTTCTTCTCAGCACCACATGGGACCTTCTCTAAAATCAAGCACATACATGGCAACATAGCAAACCTCAACAGGTACAAAAAAATTGGTATAACCCTCTGTATCTTATCAGACCACCATGATGTAAAGTTAGAATTCAATGACAAAACCAATTGCAGAAAGCATACAAACTCATGGAAATCAGATAATGCACAATTAAAGACTTCCTAGAATTCAATGAAAATAAAGACACAACATACCCAAATTTGTGGGATACTCTGAAAGCAGTGCTAAGGGGAAAGTTCATAGCACCAAGTGCTCATATGAAGAAACTAGAGAATAGTAACACTAGATAATTAACAGAACAACTGAAAACCCTAGAACAAATGGAAGCACCCTCACAAAGGAAATAATCAAATTGAGGGCTGAAATCAATACAAAGATTCAATGTAATAAAGAATTGGTCTTTGAGAAAATCAACAACATAGACAAACCTTTATCCAAACTAAACAAAAGGCAGAGAGAGAAAGCAAATTGACAAAATCAGGAATGAAAAGGGGGATATAACAATGGACACAGAGGAAATCCAGAGAATCTACAGTTCATATTTTGAAAACCTGTACTATACAAAATTTGAAAATGTAAAGGAAATGGACACTTTTCTGGATAGATATCACTTAACAAAATTAAATCATAATCAGATAAGCAATCTAAACAGACCTATAACCCCTAATGAAATAGAATCAGTCATCAAAAGACTCCCAACTAAAAAAAGCCCAGTACCAAATGGTTTCAGTGCAGAATTCTACCAGAAATGCAAACAAGGGCTAATTCCAATACTCCTCAAAGTGTTCCACACAATAGAACCAGGAGTTTTGTTGATAAAATATTTTTTCGAGGCTACAATTACATTGGTACCCAGGCCACACAAACACACAACTAAGAAAGAGAACTACAGATCAATATGCATCATGAACTTTGATGCAAAAATCCTCAATAAAATACTAGCAAATCAAATCCAAGAACACATCAGAAAAGTCATCCACCATGATCAAGTTGGCTTCATCCCAGGGATACAGGGATAGTTCAGCATATGAAAATCTACCAATGTAATCCACCATATAAGCAAACTGTAAAAGAAAAAGCATGTGATCATCTCACTTAATGCTGAAAAAGCCTTTGACAAAATCCAACACCCCTTCATGATAAAGGTTCTGAAGAGATCAGGGATACTAGGAACATAACTAAACATAATAAAAGCAACATACAGTAAACTAACAGCTAACATCAAACTACATGGAGAGAAACTCAACACAATTCCTCTAATATCAGGAACAATACAAGGCTGTCCATTCTTTCCATATCTCTTTCATATTGTACTTGAAATTCTAGTTAGAGCAATAAGACAACAAAAGGAAATCAAGGGGATACAAATTGAAAAGGAGGAAGTCAAACTTTCAATATTTGCAAACGATATGATAGTTTACATAAGTGACATGAAAAACTCTACATGGGAACACCTACACCTGATAAACATCTTCAGCAATGTGGCAGGATACAAGATTAACTAAATAAAAATCAGTAGCCTTATTATATACAGATAATAAGTAGACTCAGAAAGAAATCAGAGAAACATTACCCAATACAATAGCCCCAAACAACATAAAATATTTGGGGACAATGCGAATCAAACAAGTTAAAGACCTGTATAGGAAGAACTTTGAGTCTTTCAAGAAAGAATTTAAAGAAGATACAAGAAAATGGAAAGACCTCTCATGCTCTTGGATAGGAAGTATTAACACAGTAAAAACGGCAACCTTGTCAAAAGCAATCTACAGATTCAATGCAATTCCCATCAAAATACCAGCACAATTCTTCCAGACCTTGAAAGAACAATAATCAACTTTATATGGAAAAACAAAAGACTGAGGATAACCAAAACAACCCTGTACCTTAAAGGAACATCTGGAGGCATCACCATCCCTGACCTCAAGCTCTATTATAGAGATATAGTCCTGAAAACAGCTTGGTACTGGCACAAAATTGGAAAGATAGACCAATAGAATCAAGTTGAAAACACTAATATAAACCCCCACACCTATGAACACCTGATTTTTAACAAAGAAGCTAAAATTATAAAATGGAAAAAAGATAGCATCTTCGACAAATGGTGCTGCCATAACTTGATATTGCCATATTGCAGATGGATACATGTTTATTGCCATCCATAAAATTTAAGTCCAAATGTATCAAAGATCTCAATATCCATAGAGTGGGAGACCACTTCTTGAACATAAGACCAGTAGCACAGACACTGAGATTGATAATTAATAAATGAGACCTCCTGAAACTGAGAAGCTTCTGTAAGACAAAGCACAGTCAGCAAGACAAAAAAGCAGTCCACAGAATGGGAAAAGATATTCACTAATCCCACATCTGACAGAGAATTGATCTTCAAAATTTACAAAGAACTCAAGAAGCAAGTCTCCCAAACACCAAAGGATCCAATTAAAAAGTGAGGTACAGAACTGAATAGAGAATTCTCAATAGATGAGTCTAAAATGGCTGAGAGACACTTGAGAAAATGCTCAACATCCTTAGTCATCAGGGAAATACAAATCAAAACAACTCACTCCTGTCAGTCAGAATGGCTAAAATAAAAAACACCAATGACAGTTTATGCTGGAGAAGATGTGAAGATACATTCCTCCACAGCTGGTAGGAGTGCAAACTTGTACATCCACTTTGGAAATTCTTCAGGATCCAGAAATTCTATTCTTTGGCATATACCCAAAAGATGCATTCATACAACAAGGACATCTTTTCTTCTATGTTCATAGTGGTATTATTTGTATTAGCCAGAACCTAGAAGCAATCCAGATACCCCTCAACAGAAAAGTGGATAGAGAAAATGTGGTACATTTACACAATGGTGTACTAACCAGTGGAAAAAATAATGTAATCCTGAAATTTGCAGGCAAATGAATGACACTGAAAGGAACCATCCTAAGTGAGGTAAGCCAGGTACAACAAGACAAACATGGAATGCACTCACTCATATATGGGTTTTAGACATGAAACAATGGAGTTTCAGCCTACAATCTCACCACCAGAGAGTCTGGGAGACAGGGAAGGCCCTAAGAGAGTTATTCATGGTATCCCAGATAAGGGGAACTGGACAGCATCTCCTGAGGTGAATAGGAGCATGGGGGAATGTGAGAGGGAGCTGGGAGAAACAGAGGGGTCAAAAAGTAGGGGAGAAGAGGACATGGAGGAGTAAGAAGTTTGAGTCATGGAAGACTAGAGAAGAGCAGGTTTCGAAATGCCATAATATAGAGAGCCACTATAGGTTTGAGGATAGATCTGCCACTAGTGAGATTTCCAGATCTACAAGGATGATACCAACTGGCAATCTAAGCAACAGTGGAGAGGATACATTGAATGCCCTTCCCCAATAATGAGATTGACAACTACCTTTTATGCCATCCTAGTGCCTCCATCCAGTGGCTGATGGAAGCAGAGACAGACACCACAGCTAAACGCTGAATTGAACTCCTGGAAACTAGTTTCAAAGGGGTCAAGACAAGGTTGTTGAAACCCACAGAAATAGCTGACCTGAAAAAGGGGAAGCTCATGGACCCCAGAATGATAGCTGATAGGTCAGCATAGGAC
Source organism: Mesocricetus auratus (assembly GCF_017639785.1). NCBI lineage: Eukaryota > Metazoa > Chordata > Mammalia > Rodentia > Cricetidae > Mesocricetus > Mesocricetus auratus. Next base: position 801,321 of record NW_024429190.1, read on the forward strand.
TGAACGTGGGTGTCAGTGAGGGCATCTCACCATTCTTTGGGGCCTTGGACAATATATCAGTATTAATCTCTGGCATCCAAATGGATTTAGGAAGCCCATACCACTCCCAAAGCCTGGATACATGGGGGCAGGTCTAGCTCCTGCCCCAGGATGATGTGTGACAGACTTTGGAGGAGGAGAATGAGAGGGAACTGGGATTGACATGTGAAGCAAGCTTGTTTCTAATAAAAAAAACATGTAAAATAAAAGAAAAATGAAGGGTCCTTAGAAACACCAACACTGTATTGGTCACTCTCTATCATAACAAAGGACTTACTGTCACACTCTGGCTCTAGTAAGGTTGGGTATTTGCACTCCAGTGGCTATTCAGCCTGGTGTTATCTTAATAATTTGGTACTATGTAGTATATTAGTTTGAAATCCTCAAACAAGCACACTTACTTAGCCATGACTTTTTCCTTTATGATATGTATTATTCAGGGTTCTGTAGAGAAACATAACTTATAATATAGCACTGTTGATATTCTTGGATCTCCCTTTTAGTCTGAAGTTGAGATAAGAGCTATGACTGTTTTGCTTCTCTGATCTTCAGCTTTACTCACAATATCTTTCTCTGTGTTTTTATTATTTGAGCTGCATGACCATTTGAGATGGGAAAGGGTATTCCTTCTTTGTAGGCAGAGCACAGGTTTATTGTGGTAAATAAGCTAGGTCTGATTATTTCAGGGCAACATGTATGGTGAGCTCTCTTTGTGAGTGTTATACAAAACAGATTAAATCAGAAGTTAGGGGAAAGCTTTCCTTCACCATACCACCCAACACCACAATAGACCTAAGCTTGAAGACCATTCATAACAATAGAGCCATGAGTCATCAGCCTGTCTCCCAAGGTTCTTATAAATGTTGGAAGACAGCAAGTAGAGCAAGTAAATATAAAAGTCACTTAAATCACTCTAGACACCCTGATGGTGCACGCTTATAATTTAATCTCCAACAGGCTGTGGCTAGAAGATGTTGAGTTCAAAGCCTTCATAGGATCCTCAATAATATCCTGCAATAAAACAAAATAAAATCAAAACAAAGCACATGGTTACAAGAGGAGTTTTAAACTTCCCTATGAAGCAAACTTTAAGTTTCATTTAATTCATAGACAAAAGAAGATAAACTATCACACTGAAGCACGGTTTCCTCAGTTTTCATTGCCTTATACAACATGCCTGGCTTTCTGAAAGAGCACTAAACTACCAGTTACAAACAGTCAAAAATTAAAAAACAAAACAACAAAAAACCCAGCAAATAATGTAGTTATCATAGCAGAACTTAATGTGATACATATCTTAAAATCATGAAACAGGCAAGTTGAAAAAGCTAAAATTTATTGGTGAAGGGTTTTAATACAAAATATACATGAACAATGTAGGTAATGTAGAGTAAACTGGAAAAATAGGAAACAAAAAACTCAAGGGAAAAAATGGAAATATGCAAGATTTCTATCAATTTCACCCAATAGATTCATTGACTCTTCAGGCCTTCCTTGATAGAGCATGTGCTATCAGAACAGATTTTGCCTGCTACTTTGCTAAGAGTAAATGAGTGCTCTGGAGCCCCTCTGTCAGCTGACAACTAACAGAGTTTCCATGCAGGCTTTTGTGTCATTTGGAGCTCAATCTAAGGCTTGCGTGACAGCAGAGGTCTTTAGAATTCCTCTGTGTGTTCCCACACAGCCTCTTTCCATTGTACAATACCTGTAAGTATGGAATCTAAAGCTACTTAGAGGCTAAAACCTTCAAGAGAACCAAAAAGAATTGAGTTTTACAGTAATATAATAATGATGATATATAACATAAAACTGAGTAAGAGATAATGTTATATAAATAGCAGCAACAGTAGATTATATAAAGGATGATTCATCATTCTTTTTCAATAGAGTATAATAACATAGATGCAAGAGATTATCTCAAAAATTGCATATGAAATTGGAGGAATAGAGTTACTGTTTCTACAGCCATATTTTCCATTTTCATACCACTACTGGGCACCCAGCATAATCGCCCCAATCCAATTATGTCAGTCTCACCAAACACAGTACTAGGCTACCCCTACTCAGCTGGTATTCACAGAGGAAATGCACATTTTTCTCTGCACAGAAGATATTTCATCATATATTGAAATGCTTACTGCAGAACAATCTCTCCAAATTCAAATTTCCTTTCCTAATAAACTGCACATCAGAGTATTTTCACTTACATGGATTTATATTTTAAAAAACACATCTCAAACGTTTTGGAGCTTGAGTTTCTGGAGAGAAAATTATGTAAAGTTACATCTTAATGTATCAGAGTCAGCAACAGACTTAGAAAATAATATTAAATTCATAAGTACTAGGGAGCCATGCAGTGATGAAGCTCTTGATACCAATGTACATTGGCAGATACATTCTGTCTTTGTTTATACAAGCTCCCCATCAAAGGAAAAAGAACACCACTAGGTCATTTGAGCACCATGAGTGTATGTCTGAAAATTGTGGAAGCTACCTGCAAGGATAGGAAATGTTTTGAGATTCTTGTTGAATATTCATTTTATTATTTTCTTGTTGTTAATAAATGATTGTAGAGAAGTTGATTTTCTCTAGAAAAATCTCATTTAATAAAAAATTCACTTGATTTTACAATTCAAAAAATGAGTTAATCATTCAAGCTTACAGAAATTGCTTAAAATCTACATTCATAATACTGGAAGGAATATTTAAATTCTTTAAAATACATAATCTACATTATTAGATGGCAAATTTTTGAAATACCTTAAGAGTGAAATGAAATGCATGTCAGTGTATGATCCCCAGCTTACAATAGGAACACCTTAAGCCTAATTCAAAGATTTTACCAGTATATATCTTTTGTTTTTATCAGACAATATAGCCTTCAAGTGAAATAAAGAATTGAATGACACGATTAATAAAAATTCTTGGTCATTAGGACAGTGTCTATCTAACCATGGCACAGGACTTCTACGATTATAGATGTATCTAAAATAAAGGTTTCCTCTTTTGCTTGGGATATTAAGTGTGCTAGAAGAAGTACTTATTTTACAGGAGAAACTGATGATTAGTTTAGAAAGTGTTCTTAGTCAACTGTTTATGATACTAGCAATGTGAGTTCAGACACATGTTCAGTCACCATGAGGTACCTCTGAAGGACAGCAATATACATCATTGTGTAGAAATCCTAACAGAAGAACTGAAAGAGCTACAAGCATATTCCTTGTATCAAAGGCCTCAAAGCTATAGCTGACATACTGTGGCAACCAAACAAGATAGCAATAAGATTGGCTAGAAATTGGAATCTTTGCTATCACTTTGCCCTAAGTGACAATGAGCTTTGGCTTTTAGTTTATAATATTGTACAGTAACTATCCATTGATCTCCAGAAGCAGCTGAGCTTTCTTGCCCTCGCACCTTTACCTGAGAAGTACATTCCTTAGTGCAATCAAAAGGCTTAGTCCATCCTAGTATTGCAGCAATGTTTGACTTCACAGTTATGGAGGAATCTCTTTCCTGTAATTCCTATTGTAATTGCTACTTCTTTACTAATTTTCCTTCAATTTGATGGTTTTAAACTTCCTTTCAGATGTGAAAGCCTTTGTCTTCATGGTGAGTTAGAGTCAGTCCGAATCTTCAGCACTTTGGACAGTAACGTCCTGGAGTCTGTAGAACTCTCCAGCCATCACCATTGAAAGGTTCCTTTCATGCTTCTTTTACAGGATACATAATTCGTGGTAGCAGTACTGCTGGTGCTACTGGTGGTTATGATGGTTTTCATCTTTTCTTCTGAGATGTTCATGTGCATATATCATGTGCATATACTTCAGCTTCAAAGCTCCATTTTCAAATATCTTCTACTTATTGATTATTTTAAGTTTTGTATCATACCTTGTCTGAAATAGTAAAGCAGTTCTCTCTCTCCTTTTTTTTAGTTAGGGTTTCTTTTTTATTATTACTATATTTGTTTAAATTAGAAACAGGCATGCCTCATTTGTCAATCCCAGCTCTCTCTACCTCTCCCTCCCCTCCACCCCACCCTGCACCACCTCCCCATCCCATCTTCCCTCTGTTCCCCAGGGAGGGTTAGGCATTCCATGGGGGATCCCCAAAGTCTGTCATTTCATCTATCATCGGTGTAGGGTACAGACTCTCCCCTATGTGTCCAAGGCAAGAACATATCCCACCATGTAGAATGGGCCCCCAAAGTCCATATGTCTACCAGGAATAAATACTGATCCACTACCAGAAGCAGTTCTCCTTTCAAGCCACCAATTACTTCAAAATTTACTGGTTACTTATTATTTTTTATAAAAACCCCCACTTATGATAAGTGTGTTAAAGATTTGTGAATTATTATGAATGGTAATCCACATTTTTCTAATTTTATTACCATATTGTTTTTTGTTTGTACAGGATATCTGCATGAAATATAATAAATTATTTTATTAAAAACAGGTACTAATAACTCTATAAGAATTTTCATGTTCTTTGTTTCTATTTACCATATGACCTTTTGATAGGTCATTATTTATAAATAGTGATAAAACTATTGTTTCTTCTAAGTGTGTTCTTTCTTCAATATTGCATAGTTTCCTTTCCATACACTGAAATTTATCACTATCTGTGAGGACTTGCCTTAGCTGTTCAGGCTGTGGATAAGTTCTATCAGTTGATAAAGTCTTGATCTCCCAGGTCTGTCAGGTAACAAAACATGTTCTACTTCCCAATGCTGAGAACAGTAATAACTTGGAATGATGTACATGCATCTTTTGTACAAGATGTTGATAAATGTGTCATTTGTTTCTCTATATGTTTTCATGTACTTGCAATCATTAAAGTGTTGTTGTTGACAGTTTGGGGAATTTGGAATCAAGTATAGTGACCTCATTCAGTGAACCAGGAGTGTCAACTTACTCTTATATCCTTTAAATCATAAAACACAAAGTAAATCTTATAATAACTGTTTCTATTGATATGAATCAACTCTAGGAAGCTATGAAGCAGACTCATTCCACTGATAGAATAAGAAGATTGGAAACTACAATGATGTCACACATATCTTTACTTCAATATTTTTAGAAAGATGCAAAAAACCACACAGATTTATCAACATTTCTTTTCTTTTAGATGAGGATTTTGAAAATAAGCCTTTTTCTCTTAGTTTTGTTCATGTTGTTTTTTATCTATATTTCCAAAGGCATTATTTTTCTCCAGGAACCTCAAACACTCATGAGAAATCTTCAGGAAGAAACAATGTTTTTTTTTTTTGTTTTTTTTGTTTTTTTTACAAATTGGTGTATTCATCTCTTTGTTTACCCACCTACTGTTAGCAGCCATATCCAGGGGATTCTAATAAATAGACAAAGACTAAGGCTTCAAGAACATTGAGCACATTGATTTCATAATTATTTTCCAAGGTTGTCTGCTGGTCTTGTGGCTGTGGAGTAGGTGTTTGCAATTGCCCTGATTCTTCTGGGTCACCACTGGTATGCCACAACCCACTCACATTCTATCCAATGTATTGATTTGTTTTATATTTGATGTAGAGTTGATATTATCTTTCTTTCTTATTAAAATCCGTGGAAATGCTGGCTTTTCTAGTTATAGTCATTCTTATCTTCTAAAAGCTGTACAATAGTTACGAAAAACTACTTTCCCTTTCATTTTAACATGAACATAAACATTTCATGGACATGAAAACAAACTAGTAACATTGGTTTAATCTATTATTTTGAGTAAAAGTATGTTTAGAAACTCTTACATGCCTTTCTGGAGGGTGGTCACTCTATTGTTTTATTAACATGGCAGTAATATGACATTGATGTGGGATATCACAATGTGATATGTAAACTTATAAAAAAAGAAGAGAGCACAAAATTATGCAATGTGAGAGAATTAAGGGTAAATAACAGATGGAGTGCCTGTTAGGCAATCAGAAGTCCATGAGTGAATATTTCTAGTGGAAGTTCTAAGAGCTCAAAAAAGAAGGTAGATAATGAGACAAACAGCATGACCTCAAAGGGAATAACAGATAACTTAAAGTAGATGGGAAATATGATTAGTCCTAGCCTAGATAAGTGGATTTAGTTTATCCAGTGATAAGATGGTCCTACCAATTCCTTGAAGATTTATAGTTACACAACAAAAATAATAAATCAAGACACTTTTTTGAGATTTTAGTCTTTTAATTAAATATAATTTAAATTAAGAACAATCCACTTTTACATACCAATCCCAGTTCCCTCTCCCTCCTGTCCTCTCATTCCCTGTACCATCTCCCCATCCCCCCATTCACTTCTTGGGGAGGGTGATGCATCCCATGGTGGATCATCACCATTAGCAATGGCATCTTTATAAAAATCCATACACTCATTCGTGTTTTACCTATTCTGTTAATTGAGATAGTGCTTAAATCTTTTTTTTGCTCTCATCAATGGTCAGTCTCCCCTTTCACATGCAGAATCAATATTGTGTTGTGACCTTTGTTTTTCTTGTTCTTCTCTATCCAGAGATCTCTTGTTTCCCATTTAATTCAGCCTCTTCCTATTAGAAGTTCACCTTCACATTGATATTAGTACAGCAAAATGACGACTTCTTTGTACATACGTGCTTATCTAGCACAAGAATTAGACTGTGTAGCTAGAACCCTTGTATAAACTATTTTAAATGTTTAATCTTCTAAATGAAGTGCCTGATATACAATAAGCTCTCAATGTTGTTTTCCCAGGAAAGATTCAAAACTGTTTTGCAATCCACCTTATAATCTTATTTTACTGTAAATGGTAGTGGTGAAAAGAAGGTAAAATATTTAGATGACTCAGGACTCAGTTCCTATCTCTTTTGCATATTGTTGGAGAAAAGCACTCAAGGACCAGTTCAGGCTTGAGGAGAGTAGAATCAATGCAAAAGATAAAAAAGCGAGAAATACAGCATAGATTTACTTGTAATAATAAACTAATGTAAAATAATTTGATTATTCATTCAGGTTTGTATAAACAGGATCCATTCTTCAATGTGATCCTATCTGAAAAAATGAAAAATATTTTGCTCTTCTTAGTAAACAAACAGAAGTCCTCTTCACTTACACTTCACCTTAGAGACCATGAAATAGGACTGGGTCTCATAAAAATTTAGTTTTTTGAACATATGTATGAATGTAGCAAGAACACAGGTGCCACATACTATGAGTACTCATGCTTTGGGGTCTGCTTTGCTGTCTCATTATCTGAGAAGACATGTTTTATTCTTTCTTCTTCCACCAGAAACCATAGCTTAGCTTTTACTTGACACTTATAATCAGATCCTTGCCTTAGGACATGGTAAGCAATTCATATTTTTCTCCAAGGCATCATCATTTATGTGGTTTATTGTTTTATTTAACTAATAAGCACTTTAATTTTACTTAATTAAAATATAATTGTAGTATTTTTTTCAAAGCATGAGTGGAAAATGAAAATTTGTATATATATGCAATCCCATTTAGTTGTAAAGAAAGATGAAATCACGCAATTTTAGTGTAAATGTATATTGAGTGTGGAAACCCAGACCCACAAAAAATGCTGCATCGTCTTTCTCATAGGTGGTTCATAGTAATATAGGTTGTTTTGTAATGTATCTCTTAGAGCTGGGAACTCCAACATCAGTTTACTTTTCACTTTCCATAAGGTCTGCTAGGGAAAAAAAAAATCTGTTGAGGAGTGAGTGCTACATTTACATGTGTGTATAAAGATAAGACTTTAAAACACAATTAGGAATTATAATGATTTTGAGAATGGAAGTAGAGAACATACTACTGCCATCTTTGTGGCTTTTCAATTATTTCAGAACTCATGTTAAATTGTTACATGAATTTGCCATAGGATTAAACATGGTAGACCCCAGTTAGCAATCTAAACAATAGTCTGAGAGGCTACCTTAAAGACCCTTCTCCAATAATTAGATTGATGGTTACCTTATATGCCATCCTGGAGCCTTCATCCAGTAGCTGATGGAAGCAGAAGCAGACAGACACAGCTAAACACTGAGCTGAATTCTGGAATTCAGATACAGAGAGGGAGGAGTGATGAGCCAATGGGTCAAGACCAGGCTGGAGAAACCCTCAGAAACAGCTGACCTAAACAAGGGGAAGCTCATGGACACCAGACTGATGGTGGAGAGACCAACATGAGGCTGATCCACACCCCGTGAATTTGGGTGTCAGTGAGGAGGTCTCAGCAATCTGTCAGGCCTCTAGTAGTAGATCATTATTTATCCATGGCATACAAATGGATGTTGGGAGCCCATTGTACCTCAAGCGATGCTCTCTCAGCCTAGACAAATGGGGGAGGGCCTAGTAAAGAGTATCATTTTCTATTTAAAATATGTCATCACAACAGGTCTTCGTAGTTTGTTAAGAGAATCAGTGAGTTTTGATTCATTTTGGTTGTCATGATAATTCAGTCTGACAGGCAATGCTAACTCTGTCAGATAGTTTTTCCTAAATTTATACAATTTATTTGGAAGTGTCTACATCTACACTACCTCACATTTTGACAGTAGCTGTACAATGTAGTTTTATAACTTTTCAATTGAAAAATTATGCAACTAAAATAATATCAGCTCATTTAGATACAATCTAGTGTATGGATTAAATTATTCAATGACATGAGGAATTTGCAAAGAATCATTATGCTTTCATTTTTTGTTGTTGTTGTTTTTAACAGGATCTCATATGTAGTCTTGTCTCACCCAGAACTCTTTAAGAGGACAAAGCCTTGTCAAGAAACTTCTATAAAGTCACAGCATTTAGAAAGTTATCTATGGTGTTTAGGTAAAATCTATTCAGCTGATCACCAAAACTTTCACTTTTTCTTTGTCTTCTTTTTACCCAATTCTGTTTAGCTTGTGCTTCACTTAAAATAACTTTTATGTAAAAATTATAACACATTTAACCTTTATTCTTCATTATTTAATAGTCTGATTAATGTGGAAACTTTCTAATTCAGAGTACTTAAATTCAAATTTTAGTGTTTGGAATGGAATATTTTTGGTTGTGAGCTCAGCTTTTAATGGCTGAGTCATCACTCTAGCCTTTTATTCTGATTTTTTAATATTGCTCTTATGATAAATAGTTTCCTGTCATGATTTATGACTAAAATCACATAAGATGCAACTGTAAAACCTGAAATCTCTATCAGTGAATTTTGTTTTACTCTATGTTCTGACATTTAAAATAAAAAGTATTGATTCTGCATTGTTACTAAATAAAACTACTTAAAAACAAAACAAAAAAGAAACTTATGAGGATTTTACATTTTTTATTAAATTTCATTTTCTTTTTTAATTAACTTTTAATTAAATTTAGAACAATCTTATTTTGCACTCCAATCCCAGTTCCATCTCCCTCCTGTTCTTCCCTGCATTTCCCCACAATCTCACCATCCCAGCAACCATCCAGTACTCAAGGAGGGTGAGGACTCTCATGAGGGATCACAGACGTCAATCATATCATTTGATGGAGATCTGAGGCCATCCTCCCTGTATATAGCCTGAGAGAGTATCCCTTCAAAGGAAATGGACTCCCAGAACCCATTCATGCAGTAGGAATAAATACTGGTTCCACTGCCAGCAGCCCCATAGACTTCTAAATCTCCCCCAACTGACATCAACGTTCAGGGGACCTGATTTGATCTTATGCAGGCTCTGCACCTGTCAGTCTGGAGCTCACACTTACTCAGGTCAGCTGTTTCTGTGTGTTCCCCCAGCATTGTCTTAACCCCTTTGCTCATCATTCCCTATCTACAACTGGATTCCAGGAGTTCATCTCAGTGATTACCTGTGAAACTCTGCTTCTGCTTCCATCAACTACTTGATGAAGGCTCTATGATGACATTTAAGGTAGTCTCCATTAACATGTTGCTGGTTTTCACTGCTGAGTATTAAGTAATCCATTGTGTATGTGTACCACATTTTCTTAATCCATTCTTTGGTTGAGGAGCATCTATGTTGCTTCCAGGTTCTGTCTATTACAAATAGTATTTCAATGAACACAGTTAAACAGAATTCCTTGTTGTATGAGTGTGCATCTTTTGGGCATATATCTAAGAGTGGAATTGCTGGATCTTTAAGGTAGACTGATTCGCCAAACTGATATCCAATATGACTGTGTAAGTTCACATTCCAACCCGCAATGGAGGCGTGTTCCTCTTTCTCCACATCCTCACTGGTGTTATTAATTTTAATCATTCAGACATGTGTAAAATGTTATCTCAAAGTTGTTTTGATTTGCATTTACCTGATGGCTAAGGATATTAACAATTCCTTAAGTGTGTTTCTGCCATTTGAAATTCCTTTATTGACAATTTCTATTTAGGTCTATACCACATTTTTAAATTGCATTATTTGGAGTTTTGGTGACTAGCTTCTTGAGTTCTTTGTATATTTTGGAAATCAGTCCTCTGTCAGATGTGGGGCTGGTGAAAATCTTTTTCCATATTGTAGGCTGCCATTTTGTCCTGTTGACTGTGGCCTTTGCCTTAGAGAATCTTCTCAGTATCAGAGGATCCCATACATTAATTGTTGATTTCAGTGTTGGTGCTATTAGTATTATGTTCAGTAAGTAATCTCTTGTGCCTATATGTTTAAGGGTACTTCCCAGTTTCCCTTCTAAGAGCTTTAGTGTGGCTGGATTTATGTTGAGATCTTTGATCCATTTGGACTTAAACCTTATGCATGGTGATAGATATGGATTTATCTATAACCTTCTACATGTCTGCATCCAGTTTTTCCAGCACCGTTTGTTCTAAATGATTCCTTTTTCCTGTGTATAATTTTAACTTATTTGTCAAAAGTCAGGTGTCCATAGGTGTGTGGATTGATATCAGGGTCTTCAATTCAATTTCATTTGTCTACCTGTCTGGTTTTGTGCCAATACCAAGCTTTTTTCCTTACTATAGCTCTATAGTAGAGCTTTAAATCAGGGATAGTGATGCCTCTGGATATTTCTTTATTATACATGATTGTTTTGGCTATCCTGTTTTTTTTTGTTTGTTTTGTTTTTCCTTATAAAGTTCAGTATTGTTCTTTCCAGATTTGTGAAGAATTGTGCTGGGATTTTGATGGGGATTGCTTTTGGTAAGACTGATATTTTTACTATGTTGATCCTATCTATGCAACAACGTGGGAGATCTTTCCATTTTCTGGTATCTTCTTTAATTTCTTTCTTTAAAGTCTTAAAGTTATTGTAATCTAGGACTTTCACTTATTTAGTTAAAGGTACCCCAAGATATTTTATGCTGTTTGTGGACATTGTAAAGGGTGATGTTTTTCTGATTCCTTTCTCAGCCCCGTTTTTATCATCTACATGTATGGGGGCTACTGATTTTTTTTAGTTAATCTTGTATCCTGCCACTTTGCTAAAGTGTTTATCAGTTATAGGAGTTCCTTGGTAGGAATTTTCAGGTGAGCTATGTCATCGTTTCCATTTTGTATCCCCTTGATCTACTTTTGTTGGTTTATTGCTCTAGTTATAACTTCAAGTGGAATACTGAATAGAAACGAGATGAGACAGCCTTGTCTTGTTCCTCATTTTAGAGGAGTTGAGTTTCTCTCCATTTTGTTTGATGTTGGTTTTTGGCTTTTATTGCAATTAAATGTCTCCCTTTTATCCCTGATCTCTCCAAGACCTTTATCATGAAGGGATGTTGGATTTTGTCTAAGACTTACAGCAACTATTGAGATTATCATGAGGGTTTTCTTTTTCAGTTTTTTTTATATAGTGGACTACATTGAGATATTTACCTATGTTGAAACATCACTGGGTCTCTGGAATGAAGCCCACTTGATCATGGTGGATCATTATTCTGATGTGCTCTTTGATTTGGTTTGCCAGTATTTTATTGTTTATTATTGCATCAATGTTCATGAGGGAAATTGGTCTGTAGTTCTCTTCCTTAGTTGTGTCATTGTGTGGTTTTGGTACCAAGGTAATTGCAGCATCACAAAAAGAGTTTGGCAATGACCCTTATGCTTCTTATTATGTGGGACAATTTGAGGAGATTGATATTAGCTCTTTTTTAATTTCTGGTAGAATTCTGCACTGAACCCTTCTGGCCCTGGGCTTTTTTTTTTTGGTTGGGAGAATTTGATGACTGCTTCTATTTCATTAGGGGTTATAGGTCTGTTTAAATTGCTTATCTGCTGTTTTAATTTTGAAAACTGATACCTATCCAGAAAATTACCCATTTCCATTAAATTTTCCAATTTTGTGGAGTACAAAATATGTGGAGTCAAAGTATGACCTGAAGATTCTCTGAATTTCCTCAGTGTCTGTTGTTATGTCCCCTTTTCATTTCTGACTTGGTTATATTGGATATTTTCTCTCTGCCTTTTGGTTAGTTTGGATAAAGGTCTGTCTATCTTTTTTATTTTCTCAAAGAACAAACTCTTTTTTCATTAATTCTTTGTACTCTTTTCTTTGTTTCTACTTTGTTGTTTTCAGCCTGTAATTTGATTATTTGCTGGAGTCTACTCCTCCTGTATGTGTTTGCTTTTCTTTGGTTCTAGAGAGTTCAGGTATACTGTTAAGCCCCTAGTGTGACTATTCTACAGCTTCTTTATTTAGTCACTTAGTGCTATGAACTTTCCTCTTAGCACTGCTTTCAAAGTGTTCCATAAGTTTGCGTGCATTGTGCCTTCATTTTCATTGAATTCTAGGAAGTGTTTCATTTCTTCCTTTATTTCTTCCTTGACCCAAGATGATGCAATTGATCATTGTTCAATTTCCATGCATTTGTAGGTTTTCTGCAATTTTTGTTGTTGTTGAATTCTATCTTTAAACCATGGTGATCTAGTAAGATACAAGGGACTTATTCAATATTTTTTATATCTGTTGAGATTTCCTGTGTTGATAAGCATGTGGTCAATTTTAGAAAAGCTTTCATAATGTGCTGAGAAGAAGGTATATTATTTTGTGTTTGGATGGAATTTTCTATAGATGTCTCTTAAAACAAATTGAGCCATAACTTCTGTTAGTTCCTTTATTTTTCTGTTACATTTCTGTCTGCTAGTCCTGTCTAGTGGTGTGAGTGTGGTGTTGAAGTCTCCCACTACAAGTGTGTGGGGTTTTATGTATGATTTAAGATTTAGTAATGATTCTTTTACAAATGTGTGTTCCCCTGTATTGGAACATGGATGTTCAGAAACCAGACTTAATTGTGATAGATTTTCCTGTTGCAAATATGAAATGACCTTCTTCATCTCTTTTGACTAATTTTAGTTTGAAGTCTAATTTGTTAGCTATTAGAATATGTACACCAGCTTTTTTCTTAGGTTCATTTGATTGGAAATCTTTTCCCAGCCAGTTACTCTGAGGTAATGTTTGTCTTTGAAGTTGAGATGTGTTTCTCGTTTGCAGCAGAAGGATGGATTCTGTCTTCCTATCCATTCTGTTACCCTGTGTCATTCTATAAGCAAATTGAGACAATTGATATCAAGAGATATTAATGATCATTTATTGTTGCCTCCTGCTATTTTTTATCATTAGTTGGTGGTAGTGTTGTGTATGTGTTTCCCTTTGTTTTTTGTTTTTATGCTTTGTTTTGGTTTTTGGGCTTCTTGAGGTTTTAATAATGTGGGATTATCTATTGCCTGTTTTTTGAGAGTGTAGCTGTTATTCTTGGGTTGCAGTTTTCCTTTCAGTAGTATCTACATGACTGGATTTGTGGATATATATTGGCTAAATATGTTTTTGTGTGGAATATCTTGTTTTCTCCATCTATAGCGATTGAAATCTTTGCTCATTATAATAGTCTGGGCTGCCGTCTGTGTTTTTTTTTTTTTTGTATAGTCCTTATAACATCTATCTAGGACCTTCTGAATTTCAGAATTTCCATTGAGGAGTCAGGTGTAATTCTGATAGGTATGCTTTTAAAATTACTTGGCCTTTTTCCTTTGCAACTCTTGCTTGGAACTTTGATTATTATACAGTGAAGGGACTTTTTTGTCTTGGTCTAGTCTATTTGGTCTTTGGTAAGCTTTTGGCATTTTCATAGGCATGTCCTTTAGGATGCTTCTTTGATTTTATTGGATATGTTTACTTTCTCTATACTTATTATTCTTAGGTTTGGTCTTTTCACAGTGCCCCATATTTCCTGGATATTTTGTGTTAAGGATTTGTTGGACTTAACATTTTCTTTGGTTGATGGATCTATTTCCTCTAGGGTATCCTCAACACCTGAGATTGTTTCTTCCATCCCTTTTATTTTCTTGGTTATGCTTGCATCTGTAGTTTCTGACTATTTACCCAGATTTTCCATTTTCAGCATTCCCTCAGCTTGTGTTTTTTTTAATTGTCTCTGTTAAATTTTCAAATCCTGAGCTGTTTGAACTGTCTCCTTCACCCCTTTAATTATCTTTCTTGGCTTTTCTTGCTTTCTCTAATGGATTTGTTTATTTCTTGCATTTTTGTGTATCTTTTCCTCCATTTTTCCCAATTATTTTTGCTTGTCTTTTCCTCCCTTTCTGTAAGGGAGTTCCTCTTTCCTTTTTAAGACATCTATCATCTTCATAATGTTATATTTATGATCATTTTCATCTGCTTCATCTGCTTTAGGATGTTCAGGTCTTGCTGGTATATAGTTCTGAGTCTCTGGTGGTGTCATAATACTCTTTCTGTCATCTACTCATGTCTTCTTCCAATTGGTGCAAGTGGAACCTGTGATTCAGGGGGTCTTTCTTCCTCTAATTTGTGTAGGTGGTGTTTGTAGCTTAGGTGGTCCCTCTTCCTCTCTCATTGGGGGTGGGGCCAAGTCTCTAATGGTGGCAGATTCAGGGCTGGATGGTTTAGGATGTGAGGAGGCTTCCCCCAGGTTCTGGGTCTTCAGTGTGCAATGTGTCCAGTGTGATTAGTGACTATGGGTTAGGAGGCTCCAGGTGGGAAACCAGGCACTCATCTCTCCCAGGAGGATAGGGTCAAGGCTCCAATGGCAGAAGATGCAATTCTGGGTGGTTTGGACCTGCCTCCATGTCTCTAGGTATTCAGTGGGCAGGATGGGGTAATATGCCCTGGTCAAAGGCATGATGGTGGGCATGATTTCACATTTCTAATCTCAGTAATTCATTCTCTTACTAGTCTTTATTATTTCAATGATTTTACATGTTGTTGATAATATTATTTGCATGTCTTATGAAATGCCACTCCATGGTTGCTATTGACACATGTCATTTCCTCAAAAGGCTTTCTAGTTGTCAACTATTATTTTGTTGATATATTCCATAAAAATGACATTTGTTTTTACACAGACAAAAAATTATTTTTCCGCTGTGTGGTCAAATTTTCAGTTTCTCAGTTGCATAGTTTATGAAGAAATGTCATTAATTTAATGTAGTTTACCAATCTCTTTCATTATAGTAAATTTCTTCGTTATCCTTTGAAGATATCTCTTCTCACCCCAGATTGTTAAAATCTTGTCTATGCTTTACATTGCCTTTGATAATTTTATCCACTATCAGTTCTCTGTAGATTTATGAGAACAATGTAAGTTAGACAGAAATTTATTTATTTATTTGAATGTAAATATTCAAGAGATCATGGGATTTTCTATACTTCCTGGAGTGAATATTATGGAGCTGAATCACAACATCTGCCTGATAGCCTAAAGAGCAGATGTCTTTGGATTTTCAAAAGTGTTAATATGAGCAGGGCATAAGTAGCAAACATTTCTGATCTAGAAAAAGCAATTCACCACAAACAACCTGCCAAAAGTAGTTTTGCTAGTACTTGAATTCAAAATATTGTGGCCAAGACTCTCTCCATACATTTACATTTAACCAGGTATATGAATCTTTTATTATGCTTTATGATTCTTTTTGTCTCTTTGGGACATTACATACATTAATACTAAGGACATTTTAATTTTGTTTTTGGTGATATTAAGTTTTAATATTCATTTTTGCCTTAACATTGTCTTCACATTTCATTCATATTTGCATTTCCAAATGTGTTTTCAAACAGTTTAAAAATTTCCACAAAAAATTTGTTAGGGTATTTGAATTTGATTATACTGAACCCTATGATCAGTTCACAGGAAGTAAAAATTAATATATGAAAGTTTAAAGTTAATGAACATATCAGTACATTTACTTAGACATTTAAAATATCCCCTTATGCTTCATCTTCTTCTATGTAAAGTCTTTTACAATTTTTATTATATTAATTCTTTAGCATTTTTAACTTAACTTTTACTTAACTTCCTGTTGCCCTATACTATGCAAGAAATAACTAATTTCTGCTACTTTTGGCAGGTTGTTTGTGGTGAATTGCTTTTGCTAGATACATTCCATGAGAGACTAATAGGATTCATCTGTAAGTTGTGCAACCTGGTTCATTCTGCAAAATAATTCTTGAAGTTCCAAATAAATACTGGGAATTTAATTAAGACCGCTCAACCATCTAAGGTTCTGAAGTCTAATTCAGATGTCAGCAAAAGTCACACTCCCTGCAAAGGCCACTTTCGCATAAACCCATATCCTTACTCCCAGCCTGAACACCAACAATTCATACAACCTGTACTTCTAATGATTTAAGCTGTAACCAAATTACATTAGCTCCTTCCTGGATTCTACTCTAATACTAAGGAAACACTTTAGTTGCTACATGTTTCTTAAAGGGAAGTTTATAAAGAGAAGCAATGGAGAACTAAATCAAGATGAACACAGTATTAACACCATAGCCAAAAACTGGGCAGTATCAAGAGACCCTGCAGAGGAGGGGGTGGAAGGATGGTAGAAGCCAGAGGGGTGGTGGACATGATCATAACAAGGCCCACAAAGTCAACTAAGTGTAGTGTTCACAGAGACTGAAGAGAAAAACATGGATCCTGTGCATGTCTGAGCTAGGTACTATGAATACATGTTATGGCTATGTAGGTGTTTCTTCTTCCGGGGCTCTTAACAGAGAATGGGGTTTCTCTGACTCTTTCACTTGGGACCTGTTCTCTCCCACTGGGTTGCCTCATCCATCTTTAATATGAGGATTTGTACCTCATCTTATTGTAATTTGTTATGCCATGATCAGTTGATATCTCTGGGAGGACTGCTCATTTTTTGAAGGGAAACAGAGGGGCAGTTGATGTAGGAAACCAGGAACATACGGGAGGAGCTGTGTGGAATGGAGAGAGAAGATGCTTTATTTAG
This sequence comes from Mesocricetus auratus, assembly GCF_017639785.1. Classification (NCBI taxonomy): domain Eukaryota; kingdom Metazoa; phylum Chordata; class Mammalia; order Rodentia; family Cricetidae; genus Mesocricetus; species Mesocricetus auratus. The sequence goes on from NW_024429190.1 coordinate 818,532, forward strand.
ATGTAATATATGAAGGAATAAATAAAAATAAATCCAATACAATGATGCTGTGCAAGGACTTTTCTTTCTCCTAGGTGTGGCATGTCCAAACTCCACAAATGGATTGATACATTTTGTGACACTGTCTTGTGGAGATTTGGAGGAAGCTACCATTACACAGTTATAATTGATTAAACCATTGATCCTAAATATTTAACTCTGAGTTTAGTTGCTCTGTTCTCCATGGAATCTGAAGTGAGGCTAAAAATTCAAGTCTTAGACACTCATAGATATTATAGTTACCTCAGTTACCTCTATACTTTTTATGGTTATATAGTCCTATAGTTAATCTTTTGATTGAAGCAGTCAACATGCAATTTAGTGCTTGGCATAAAACATTCATGCTCTATGTGAATTTAGGTATTAGGTATTCATTAACCTACATGCACATTTGCATTTGTAGTTAGAAATATTAATTACAAACCTGTTCTTTTAAACTCTGATAACTGCCTTTATTACACTACAACACTATTACCATATGTTTTTATATGAAGTCAGAAATAAAAGTTACTTTTGAATACTAGTTGGAAGTAAGCTGCTGTATAGTAAATACAAACTAAAGCTTTAAACTGAAGAAGAGTTTTGTTAACTCCAACTATGGGAACAAAATTATGATTTTATATTATTATGAAACGGCATGATTTTTTTGAAGAACAAGACATATTTGGTAGTGATTACGGATTTTCTCAGCATGTGATAAACATGGATTATATAGATGCTATTTTTGTTTGAAAACTATATATTCAAGATAAGTGTTATTTACTCTCAACAAATAAAGCCTGTTTAATACAAGTTCATAAACTTTACTTAATTGCAAATTTTTATAATAACTGCAGTCCAGGGCAAACAGAAGTCTTTCTTCCATCACCAGTTTATACTTGTCTGTACTTCTTATCTATGAATTTTAGCATGAATGAATATGACCATTAAATCATTAAATTGTATTCTACACACACACACACACACACACACACACACACACACACCTTGGCTCAGATTCCATTGCAAATGTACTGTAAAACTAGAAAGGCATGTAAATAAGTCAAAAAGGAAGTAAGGACAAGAAAAGGGAAAAATCACTAAGGTAACTGAATACCAGTCTCCATGAGACACAGGTTTCAATTCCTTCATGAAGCCCCTAATAACACAGGGAAACTCCAAAGGGACTTCACTGGGAAATTCCCCCTAAGCACCCTGACATTCTCTTTGTATTAAATAGTCCTCTTGTTTGTCAATATTTTTCCTGTTGGAGATATGTTTGAACTTTTTGGACTGTGACATTTGACATTCTTGTCAGTTGCTTAAGAAGCCATACTTTTCTCATGTTTTCTTTGCTTTAAGATGTGATATCTGAACTCATCTGGAAATGACAGGCAAAATGAACAGGGGATGTCTAGCTAGCCACTGTCATTGGCAGAACTTCACAGTGGCTACCTGGGAGAGTAGTCTGGAGTCAGGTAGAGGACATCCATTGACATCAGTAGAATCGGTGGACAGGGGCTTCTGTAAGCAGAAGCCCATGGCAGAACAGGGAGATGGAGACTAACAAAAACAGATGTGCTTTTCTCCTGAGCTAATTCTATTCAAGTATTCATTGCACATAAGTGTATTATTTCATGAAAGATATATGCTTCCTAAAACTACATATTATTCATCATGTAGTTAGTATAGTTGAAAGTGGCAAGCTGCAATTTTCCATTCATTCTCTGAGATCATGTCTTTGAGATTTTGACCTCTTGAGGAAAATTACTTTTTAGTTTTGTAAATACAAGTTAATCTAACTCACATCAATAAATACTGTTTGTATGCAAATTGCTCTCTTCTACAGTAGATTTTCCAAGCTACGCAAATATAGCAAGAATGAAATGATACTGTCAGTCTCTTCACTTTTTGATGATTTTATGAAATCGGGTTAGTCACTGTCAAAGATGCTGACTCATAACTTTTGAATTCAGTATGTTTTTAACTTTCTCTTAGCATATGTCATCTGTCAGATTTGATCAACTAAGAAATTATCTCATCAGCTCCATTCCTAGTGTTCTGTTCAGGAGGATGCAATTTCCCTATCTACATTGCTATTATTAGTTTTCTCTAAAGAAATCTTTATAATTCTAGCACAATACTGTCTGAAAAAACATCAAAATATACAATAGATTGCTCTAAAAATCTTTATTGATAACTCTAAATGAATACATTTTGGAAAAACATAAAAACTAAAACATCAAAATATACAAAAAAACCTATAATTCGAATGTATGTGAACACTGAGTGCATGTTTTTGAGCTCCTTTTTTCCCCTCATATCTATCTAGCTTTTCTTTTTATTGACTGTCTTCTAACACCCAAGTTTCTCATTTTTTAATTAAAAGAAATAATCCTTTTTCTAATTTCTCTGCAAAAAATATTGTTTGGGCCTGGTGGTGGTGGCGCCCACCTTTAATTCCAGCACTCAGGAGGCAGAGGCAGACAGAGCTCTGTGAGTTCAAGGCCAGGCTGGACCGACAGCCTCGAAAACAATACAGAGAAACCCTGTCTCGTAAAACCAAAAAAATATTGTTTGAAAATTTAACTTAGTATGATAATGATAATCATTTGTTTCAAAGGACATAGTTGAAGAACCTTCCAGAGAAGAGACACAAGTACATTTATGAAAACAAGAAGAATGTAAATGAAAAACTTTTGTGTGTAAAATTCATTTTTGGCAAGACGTAATGTTTAGAAAGTTTGAAAGGATACGTTTGAATTCATACATCCATCAGCTGTTATACATAGACTAAATATATGACATAAACAAATTCTAAAAATAATGTTTTTCTTCACCATATTATGATAGAACTGGATAGTAAATGTAATATGGACACATATTATATGAGAGCTTTTGAACTGAATTTTTTTAAATCTTTTAATCTTTAGATAAAAGGAATGCCAACAATCTATACTTCTGAGTATTTTGATAGGCATGTCTCTTGTCTCACAAAAGAACATGTCAAAGTACATGATAGAACATATTAGAACACTCAGAGATTCAGTCTTCAAAAAAGGAACCAAAATTAGTAACAAATTAAGAAATACAATTTCAGAATAAATTCAAATGAAAATTACCGGGAATATTGCAGGTTTCCTCATACATTTCTCAAAATAGTATAAGTGAAAGATTTTCTATGATTCTTGTATTAATTTTATTTTAAAATTTATTTTTCAATCATTGCATGCAGGTTGCAATTTCTCCTTCATCCATTCCTCCCATCTCCACCCCACCAAAGTCACCTCTTCCCTAGATTCACTCCACCTCCCCTTTCCCTTTAGAACAGGCCACCCATGGATATCAACCAAACAGAACAAGTTTCAATAAGTCAAGGCCCAAACCATCATACCAAGTTTGGATGAGGCATAACTGCATCATCTCAACCTTTCTTCCCCCAAAACCTCCCTATTAAAACCCCTTGCTCTTTTTCAAAATCATAGCCTCTTTTTTCTTCACATATATCCAATCCCATATGGATCTGCCAGACCCTCTAGCACAGGGTAATGAATAAATTGATCAACTATTGATAGAAAATGTGCTAGAAGCCTCAGAATTGCATAAGAAAAAAACCACTGTGTCAATAACAAAGGCTTGAAAAAAGACTTTTCCAGCACTTGGCATCAAGTCAAAGAAATGTCATACATTTTCTTTATACAGCAAAACTCCACTACCTGCAGGAAGTAACCCACAGTGATGTGGGATAATGTCCTTGTTCAATGTAAAGATTTGACACTCATATTGGTTTTCTAAAACTCTGATTGATTGGCCAGTAGCCAGGTAGAACAGATAGGTGGGCCACCAGAGTAGGAGAATTCTGCAAAGAAGAAAGGCAGAGAAGCAGTTGCCAGCCAGATGCAAAGAAAGCAAGATGAGAATTTGACTAAACATAGATAAGAATTATGTGTTAATTTAAGTTGTAGGAGCTTGTTAGTTGTAAGCATGACTAGTAGGCCAAAGAGTTCATGATTAACCCATGCCTCTGTGTGTTTATTTGGGAATAAATGGTTGCAGGTCTGGGCAGGACAGAAACTTCCATCTACAATTCAGGGTACTCAAATGAAATCTGGCAAATGGATGTATTCCATTTTGTAGAATTTGGAAAATTAAAATATGAACACCGCACCAATGATACCTATTCAGTCTTTTGATATGTAACCACTTTAAATTTGGAAAAAGCTTATTCAGTAATTACACATTTGCTAGAAGTTAGGACTATTATGGGTATACCTGTACAAAGACAGATAATGCTCCAGAAAATGAAGCATTTTTTTCATTATGATATAAAGTATATTACAGGCATATTACACAATTCTACAGGGTAGGAAGTTACAGAAAGATTAAATTGAATTTTAAAGGGTATGTTAAATAAGCAGAAAGGGATGATAAAGAACCCCAGAAATAGATCATGTAGTACTTTATTTACTTTGAATTTTCTGAATGCTAATGAGAAAGGAAGGGCTTGTTTTGTTACATTGAAGAAAAGGTTTTGCTTTTGTTTCCATAAAAGAATAAAGTATATGGATACCATTAAAATTGATAAAGACTGTATTTGGACAAGACACCTCTTAATTAGAAGAGATAATAGTTTATCAAGCAGCATGGTCATTTAACCTAAACCAACAATTTTTTTTCATTTGATCATATATAACTTGACAAATGAGAAACTCAGCAAAATTAAGACTAGGAAAGGGTTTTACTTTTGTCTTTTAAGAAGAACAAAGGTATCCAGCTAAGGAATTCAGAGATCTCTGGACAAATGGAACATCTGAAGAAAATTGAGGAATCATTCAAAAAATGTCACAAGAAGAAGAGTAAATTGACCTATTAATATATCACATTTCCAACAGAATAAAATTTCAAATGTTGTTTCAGATTTTTTCTACAGACATATAATTCAAATGGTCTTTTGGTAGTCCTAATCAAATAGCTGGTTTCAGACTTAGAGTGTGGCTATCTCCTTCTGAAAACCAAAGCATTGTTATATTAAAGTAAAATCCATAATTTCTGTCTCGTGGTAGAAGAGCAACCTGGAATGGTAAAGAAGAAAAACAAAAATTAAAGGACTACTGTATTGCCACTAACATCATAATTTTGGGTTTTTTTTTACTCATTGAAGGTTTTCTTGAGGCATATTTATATAGAATTTTATAAAATTTATACATAAATATATATAAACTAATATATATATACTAAGTTTTGTCATGATACTAATGGTCGTATAGAGTACTAACAAATTCTACAAAAATGTTTCACCTACCATCCTGTACATGATTTGAGTCTAAAGGAGAATGGGCTCCCACAACAACAATTTAACCAGGACTATGATAACATCATTAAGCTGAAGAACATCAACTAAAGATTGGCTTTGGACTACACACTCCTCAGAACAATTTTCAGATAGTTAGCTGAGATGATCCAGCCACAAAGACACTGCTCAGGACTATTTCAAGGAGTTCATCAGAGATGATCCAGTCTCACAGAAATAGCTAGGACTTTAGACAACCCCTACACTTTCCCATAATGCAGAGACTGGCCAAAAAAATGATCCACTTGACAATTAACCCATTTTTTTCAAGATCACCTAAAGATGTTGTCACCTTCCTCAACAGCAGGAAGTAACTTAAGAACATGTTGTTCACATTCCCAAGAAGGTGGGTAGGTAGTTTCAGTCATCCAATAGGTTATAAATATTTGTCATTGTTCAGGGGGATTGGTTACAAGTTGTTATTTGTCAAAATAGGGGGAATATAGATATGATAGGATAAAAAGGGTAGATTGGTAAATTTACTCTGAAAAGAAAAAGGGAGGAATTAGACATAAGATAAAAAGGTAAATTATTGAATCTACTTCTAAAAATCAACTACTAGTTTTAAATATTTTACATTGAATTGGACTTCTGTATAGTGTATATAAAAATTGCATGCTAATACAAGTTTGAGATTACTTTTGTTAAAACACATAGAACATATGCTTCTGATCTTATTCAAGGTATTGTTCCTATATAGCCCACATATTTATCAATGTTATTGAAAACTTTCAAGGTCCTTGACTCGAAGTCTTTTTCTCAGGGTTCTAAAGGAAATGCCACACTAAGTATAGAATCTAAGTCTGATGGTTCTAGAAAAAGAATCTTCTCACACCACATTCATTGTAGTAATGTGCTCTCTGTTGTTCTGATTTACTTTAGCAATCCTGTCCTGCTTCTAATTTCTCCATGTTTCTTCTTCCTCTTCTCCTTTATTGTCTTACACACTTGCTTTTCCTACATTCTTATTCTTCTATATTTATATTAATTTCTGTCAGCTTCTACCATTAGTTATTACCTCTCTAGTCTCCCCTTCTCAAAACTCTTTTCCCCCAGAGATTTGATGCAAAGGATAAGAATTGCAGAGTTAGGTTTTCACTGGTCAGGAGCACATTTCTAAACTAAGTGATGAAGGCAGAGCTATTTCATGGCAACATAAGGTCACAAGGCCATAGGAGCAGCACTGTGACTAGACAGGGAAGACATAGTACCCAATGACAACTTTAAGACCAGATCTACTGTTAGTAAACTGGCAATTGAAGAATAGACATGATTCAAAGTTAATTTGAGGTTAGCATGGGGCAGCACTTTCCTATTTGCTAATAGAGACAATTCAGGACTCTCTTGCTCTATATCCCTTTGAGAGATGTGACTCAACAACTTTAGAGACAATTCTTGTCCTTGGGCATCTGTGAATGTCTCAATAGAATTATCTTTGCCTGGAAATAAACACTGACAATATGTCTGCCCATGAAGCTCACTTCTTGGTGGCAGACTTCTAAGTTTATACAAAGACTTGGTTGAGAGAGTAAGACTATTGATTGTGATTACTTTCTTGCAAGAAGTGCACATTGCTGAAGGGAGTTATCCAATATTACCAATGCATAGGAGGAAATGTACACAATAAATGACTAATACAATGCTGGAATTTTCTAAGTGAGTCCCAGCACAGAAAGAAAGTGTCATGGCTTCACAGAGAATTTACAGTAAGGAAGTGACTATTCATAAAGCAAATACTCCTACCACTCTATGTGTGGGCCTCCTCCATCAGACAATGATCCTTGTGGGATAACTCCACGATTTGTCAGCTGCATTCCCACTGCATAATTCTGTGATCTGTAGCACAATGTAATATAAATTTCTAATCCTTGAAAATTATTGCCAACTATGTAGGATAACAAGGCAATGCAGGTTAGTAATTCGTTACCTAGTCACATAAAATTTGTTTTCAAAGTCAAACAGATGTGTTTTATAAAGACAGGTCATCTTCAAACACTTCAAAGATCTACAGAATATGATATTTAAGAGGTTTTAATAACATACATTTTCTTTTTTTATGTCAATACAACTTCTGTGTTGCTCTCAGCACCAATATATTACAAAAAAGATAATGGGCATCAAAGACACTCCACATGCAGGCTACTTTCCTTGTGGAAGAAGTAAGCAATTGGACAATAAAGTTTTCTTGCTTCAACTGACAGTATGCTGTCCTAATTGGACATGAAGGACATGAGAGAGTGACTGCAAAACTTCCCAACACAAGGAGGATAGTACTTCAAAAATCCTGTTTCACAGAAAAGTCTGTCAGGTATGCTAGGCCTGTAGTCTGAAGATGGATGTCTCAATGTTGCAGAAGAACCTTGTGTGACTGTCCAGGCAACCAGCTGTTTTTATCATTTCTCATGTTTTTTGAAGTCACTTGCTCAAACTTCCTTCTAAGTAAGTTAATATTATTTCCTCCTAGGGTCTCTGAGGGAGTTGAAGACTAGATAGTGATAGTTATCTTTTCTGTGTTTACCAGACTCAAGAAAGAAACTCACTAAAGAGATGTAAAGTGTAAAAGTTTGTAAGATATTAAATGATAATTTTATAGAGTAAATTAGAATAAAAAGTGAATTAGAGACAAGAATTTGTACTCACTAAGATATCATAGATAATTGAGTATTTTCTCTGAATTTGTCAAATCCAAATGGACTAGATATTGTTGATGTACTTATTGCCTGTATATATTATACATATACTTATTATATTTCTTGTACATGGTTTTTTATATTAGTTATAGCTTCCTTTTTGTATTAGACAAAAAAGGGAATTGCGGTGATATATTGTTTATGTTCTAATAAAGACATTGTAGATCAGAATGTAAAGCCAGCCATACTAGTTAGCTATAGAAGCTGAGCAGTGGTGGCACATACCTTTAATCTCAGGACTCAGGAGACAGAGGGAGATGGATCTTTGTGAGGTCAAGACCACCCAGGCATACACAACAGTGATTCAGTCTAAAAGAGATCATGCCTTTAATCTCAGCCCTATAGAATATATTAGGAGTTTAGTGCAATCTCAGAGAGCATTGCTGTCTAGAATTCTGTGGCTTTGTGGAGAGCAGTGCAATCTGGAGACACACTCTGAGTTTCTGTAGATCATCTATTTTCTCTGATCATTGATAGAGGTGAGAACTCTCTAGAAGGCGGCTGCTTTGATTTCTGGTCTTCAGTTTAAACCCCAATATCTGTGTCTGGGTTTTTATTACTCATGTTACAATATTAAGATTGGATCATTTGTCTGGGCATTCATCCCTGGAGAGAACTGATTCTCCTTCTCTCAGATGACATCTATCACCTGTAGTATATAAAGCTTACCCAATCCATATTAATATTCTAATGAGGGCTATCATTATGCAACTGTATTTTTAGCAATCCTGTCATGCCTAGAAGACATTATCAAGCCACAAAAGCAAGATTCTCTGGCACTTGAGTGTTTCCCCATTGCCCTTATCAAATATTCTCTGAGCTTGAGGTATAGTGAATCAATAAAGGTTTATTCTATGTAATTTGATCACATATGAATCTATATATCAGCCTCTATTTGTATATAAACAAACTGACATGATAAAGGGTGAGAATCATATTTTTATTCCCTATAATATTAATTATTTAGAATATAGTTAAAATAAAAATTGTTTTAGAGAAATGGCCATAGTAGCTTCTCCTCTAGAGTTTATGATCTCTCAAGTCATAAGTAGTGCTCTACCTCCCACTATAAGCTCTTTGCTACTGAGCAGGTCTTAAATCCAATTAAAGCTCTTGTTTATCTCCATGGTAAAAATGCCACAATTGTACTATATGGAAAGGATACATTTACAGGCCAATCATTGTGGTTCATAGATTTTAAAGACTCCCTTTTCCTCCTGGCAGTTGACATAGCACCTTTTGTTAATATGCAAATTATTTCATAGATCACTTCCAGTTAAATTTCTCCCAGCTCAGAATCTGTCATGTATAGATTCTTCAGTAATAGGGTCTCACCTCAATTTTTGTTTCTATATTTTCATTTTTTAAGATTTAGTTCTGAATCTTTACAATTCAGTGTAAAATGAAGCAAACAAATTAACAAACATGGAAGGTAGAGAAATAGAATGATAATATTTCCTCAAAGAATCACAGAAAACATAATAGAAAATCTCCAGTGTCAATTATTGGGAATACTTTGGGTCATTGCTAAGGAGAAACAAAAGAGACTCCCAAAATAAAACAGGCTATGCTATTGCATTTTTTTATTCTGAGACCTTGAAACTTAGAAGATTTTGTTACTTAAATATTCGAAGGTATAGAAAAGCACATAATATAAAAAGTATATGTTGTCATAAACTGGAATGTAGAACTCAAATGCACCACATACATGCAAACACATATATACATGTAAAAAGAATACCTATGCACAAACCATTAATAAAACATTAATACATAAAATTAAATTGAATATTAAACTAGTATTATTCCATGAACAAAAAGAACACACACACATACATACACACCACCATACACAAACTAATAACAGTTTCACTAATCAACTAATTTAGTTTAATGATTTATTTGTAGTATATATTTATTATTACTAGTTTTAATTTTTGATTACCTGGAAGGATTCTGGGAGTCTCAATGACAGATTATCTAGACTAACTCTGGGGATGCCTATGGACATTTATTTATATTGATTATGTTAATTGAGGTAGAAAGATGTGTCCACTGTGGGTGGCAAAATCCCCTGGGCAGCAGATTCTAGGTTGTCTAAAAATGGGAAAAACAAGCTAAGCACAAGCATGCATGCAACAATCCACTGTTTTCTCATGTTAACTGTACAAATTAATATTTCTTTATACTGCAAGCTCTGGAATATTGACATGGAGACTTTTAATTAATTATGATAGCTTGGCTTAGCTTAGGCTTGTTCCTAATGAGCTCTTAAAACCTGATTAACCTGTTTATATGAATCTATGTTGTGTGACATGACTTGTTACCTCTCCTCAATACCCAAATCTCTTCCTGCAGTCTTACTGGCAAATCCTCTGCTTCAGAGTCTTTCCCAGAGTTTCTACTTTGCCCCAGAAGACCTGATTATCCTCTCCTGACTAGCTATTGGCCATTCAGCTCCTTACTATACTACTCAGAAGGTGCTTTAGTCAAATGAGGAAGGACATAGGCACATCTTCATATAGTGTACAAAAAGATTACCCAAAAGATTGTAAAAGGGATATAATTATTTTACTTTCCTGCAGAATGGACTATAACATCAAGTTATGATCTAAATATACCCTTTCTTCAGTAAGTAGGGGTTTTTCATATTATTTATCATAGAAACTGAAAAAGAAACTAGATAATAATTAATTTAGGATATTTTTTACAAAAGCTTTCAAAGCATGTATAGAGATATATACCTATTATCCTAACTCTCATGAGACTGAGGAGAGGGGAATGTTATAACATAGGGAGTGAACTCAGGGACTACATAGTCAGACTCAAGCAAATAAACAAAGAAAATTAAGACTTTATTCACCAAATTGTATAACATACTTTTGTTATGTTAATAGATTTATATTATGTGACAAGTGTTGTGAATTGAAGAAATTACACTTCTCAGTGCAGTATATTGTAAATAGGAATGTACATTTAAAATTAGGTTCCTTCATTTCCTTCTACCCTATTTCTTCCTTCCTGTCTACATCTTATCTGTCGCTTTACTTTTTTCTGTTTTTTCCCTTCATATTTTTTCTTTCTCCACATCTTTCTTTATTGCTTTCCTTCCTTCCTTTCTTTTTTATATCTTTTTCTCTTTCAGGTACTTCCTATATTGCCAGATTTAATGACTCTAGGCAAACACTCCTCACTGCTCCATACTTCCAGCCCTTCATATCATGCATTAATGTAACTTAAGTGGATAATCTGACATTTATTTTCACAAAGTAGCAGTTTGGTAAACAATACAATGTTTATGAGCCAATGAAGTTCAATGGGTCCTCTAAAACCATTCCTGAAGTTATTTATAATTCATTTTAATTAACTCCAAATAGTGGCAGAAGTCTACTTTGTCGTGACATCAGAGGGAATATTCAACCTTCATTTCATATATATATATATACACACACACACACACACACACACACACACACACACACACACACATATATATATATTGGTTTTACGAGACAGGGTTTCTCTGTATTGTTTTGGAGGCTGTCAGTCCAGCCTGGCCTCGAACCACAGGATCTGCCTGCCTCTGCCTCCCGAGTGCTGGGATTAAAGGCGTGCGCCACCACCGCCCGGCTCATTTTATATTTTAAGAAGGTAAAGATTGTTTAAAAGGGCATCCATTATTTAGAGAACCATATGATCATTAAGAGTATGCATGTTTGAGTCCTCTTCCTCTCATTGCTATAACAGAATATCTAAGACTGAGTGATTCAAAGAAAAGAAAACTTTATTTAGTTAGAATGAAAGCTCTGTAGATTAGAATTCTAAGATCCAGTACGAACATGTAATTGTTCTATGGTGAAGGCTTCATGATGGAAAAGGAAATGTGTGTGGGTGAACAAAATCACAAGCAAGAAAGGAGGTGAGAGATGACAAATATGCTTTACTTGCTGTCTAACACGATCTTGCATCAATAATCAGTTCTTCCTGAGAAGGAATATTATAATAATACTTCATGAAGGCTCTGCCCCTAGAATCCAAATGATGCTCCATACACACACTAAGCTCGAGGCTTCTACAAAAAAACTAAACCTCAATATGTGTTATGGCGGAGACAGATAGTGTTCACTCCACAACATGAGATGCCTGTGGACAATTGTGTACCCAATGTTCTTAGATATGTTCAACCTAGACCTGATAGCTTGTTTGTGGAATATAACTATATAGGAATTTGAATGACATACCTCCAAATTATCATTATATTTTTAAAGTTCAAAATAATAAAAAAAAAGGTACTCAGGATTGAAGCTCTAAATGATGCTGTAACGATAAACAGCACACTTACTGAAAGTAAAACTAAGTATTTATTGTAGAAATTACTCACAAGATACCAAACAAGTAACACAGAGGAGCCCAGTAGTTTTCCCACTGCTGAACCAGAAGCCGAAATCCGGGAAAAGAGACCAAGACTTCCTTTGTGCAGTCTTTTATGCCTTCCCCCGTAACGCCCCCCTAGCCATGCCCAAAAGTGGGCCTGGCTAGTGACGTAGTTCACCGCCTATGTATGTATACGTCTTTACGTCCGTCCGTATACGTCTTTAGTCATGCCTAAAGTGGGTGTGGTTAGCGGTGTGGTAAACTGCTCTTTTATTACCTCATCTGTATGCGCCTCTAGTAAGTCACATGGTTAATGGCGGCATACAGGCTTCCTCCTACACAGGATAACAAAAACAGAAGTATAGGCCTATTTCTCTTTTATTTTTCTTGTTATTGACTTAATGTAAAATCAGAGGAAAGAAAATCAGTTGAATTTGTTTGCCATTGAGCTACTGCTGTGAGAATATTATACTTATGAAATGACTTTTGTCTCATTGATTGCATAGAGAAATTCTATTTAACAAACACTTAATGACTTTTAATACTGAATAAAGTATTGTGTAAGCTTATTTTATCTTGAAGAAGGCATCACACATCTGTCTCACAGGTTAAAAACTCCTACTGAAGCTGAGCATTGGTGGTGCATGACTTTAATCCCAGCACTCAGGAGGTAGAGGCAAGCAGATCTCTGTGAGTTTGAGGCCAGCCTGGTCCACAGAGTGAGTTCTAGGAAAGCCTCCAAAAAACAATACAGAGAAACCCTGTCTCGGAAAAAAAACTCCTACTGAATTATATATGTAAAGTTGTTGTCATGTTTTATTTAATTGAACTCTTCTCCAACTGGCACACAATTTTCCCCTCTGTGAATTTTAACTTTAATCAGTAGATGACAAATATCCAACGTGTTTAATGTCATTTCAGCATTCACCCAACTGGAGTTTTCTCGAGGTCAAATCTGATCTAAATTACATTATATTGAAAATATTTTGCAAAGAAAAACAATGGCAGAAAGAGTTCCATTCTCCCCAGGTTTTAAAAAATGATTCTTAGATGAGATAGCAGGTTCTGATCATAGAAAAATAAAGATCTTCCTACTGACCACCACTTCTAGGCCCAGCACTTAGGAATCAGAAGTACTGCAAACTGGAGACCAAACTGGGGTATGGAGGGAGGTTGTTTCAAAACAAGCAAAACAAAGCCAAATTACTGCTGCTTTGTACAAGCACAGTGTATTGATGGCATCATCCAACTCAGGACCAAGCACTTACATTATATCATGTAATAATTTGCATACAATTCTTCCAAATGAGATTTGTCTCCTAGGTTCTCTCTCTGTTGCCCATTGTTTTTTAACAGATGCCAAGTTATGTTAATCTCCATGTTTTCCCTGTATTTATCTTTTAGACTGCATTATAGAATAATGTATGTTATATCAAGAATGGGGCAAAGGCAGTTTCCAGTCAACAATGAAATAAGCCAGCAATTCAAAACTCAAAGTTAAGTTAATCAGATAGTACACCTTGCTCTTAGTTATTTGAGTAACAAAGCTTTGTAATTTGTTTTTGAAAGTACACAAAGAACCTAACACTGGGATGTTGAAAGCAAGTTACAGAAACTTTATAATAGCCCTAAATGGAAAATACTATAAAATTGTTTTTTCAGAATTATTTAACTTTATTCAGATTTGATCATACTAAAGCCTCATCTCAAGTTGTGCTTATTACTGTAAATTTAATAAGTTTGGACTGTTCTCTCCAAGATTATGAAGACATGCAGCAGTCAAATTATGAGGAGTATGGGGTCTGATCCTTATCATGCCATCCTCATCACAGAGTCTAACTCCCATACATTTTGCTGAAAGTAGTCAATTTAAGTTCAACTCCTATGTTTGGACATTAGGTGTATAGTTTTTAAAAGTCAAGGATAGAAAACTGATGTCCATTTTTAAAATTTGTCTTTGAGAGTTTTGAATATAAAATTCTGTATTAAAAATCTGATGATTTACAATATATTAGGCTACTTCCAGAGAAAGTAGAAAATTGTTATGGCCCAGATATCATACGATTCTATATGTCATTTATATAAAGTAAACTCTCTCAGGTAGAGTTTTGTGCATAAAGACAAGGTTTTACTGAGGGTACTGCGGTTCCCAGATGTTGCTGTGGTTGGAGGTACAAAAGTAGCCTGAAGGAAGGACAGACAGCTGGCTCATATGGAGAATGTGCCTCTGAAGTAATCTTGGAGTTGCATTGGCCCATAGAAGCCTCTGAACTAGATGGTAGCTTGGACAGCTGCCACTTTCATCAGGGACAGAGATCTCAAAGCATAGAGTGGCCATGATCACTCTGCTTATACGTGGGAAAATGAGAAATAGCACCAGTGTCTGTGTGGCAATTCAAGGTTTGGTCAAAGAATCCCAAGAAATGTCTGTGTCTTACTTCCAAATGGATAACTGTCAGAGTTGGTGTCTTGTCATCAAGTTTTAAGGGATTTGCCAAAGCATGCAGACCTGAGTTTGGATCTCCAAAGTGGCAACTGGGAAAGAAGGAACAAGGCAAAAGGAAAAGAAAAGATGAACAATTTGTCAAAAGTTTTGTCATTATTTAGCCTCTACTGAATGCCAAGCCCTATGCTATCACAGGTTTAGGAACATCTAACTAGATGATTCAGTTCTTATCTGACAGGTGGTATATGTGAGAGGTAGATGGAACTTGTATTAGTCTCTTTTAGCATGCTCCCAATCTGTATCTTCTAAAAGAATATGCAAAGGCAGTTTCCTAAAGTACAACAGAATTGTAATTTAAAGTTTGATAAATAAACCTTTAAGAAATGCAACTAGAAACAATGAAAGAAAATGAGAAGACAATGCTTTCATTCTTTATTTCTTTAGTTTTTAGTGCTTAAAACATTTGTGACCAGGCAAGCTGGTTTCAAACGGCCAATTCTTCTATCTTAGCCCTCGAGTAATACCATGTAATACTATGCAGGGATCAAAAGCAAATGTTATTGAAAGCAATTTAAAATTATAGAGATTTTTTTAAAAGCTTAAAAATAAATTATTTGTTAGAAAGTGAAAAGAAAGCTATTTCTTTTATATTGTTGTGCTTTAGATTTTATAGAGATGGGGCAATATGAAAGTAGAAAACTCTTTATGCATAAGCAAAGTACACCATACACAACATTTCAAATACGCATCTCCCCATATACCAAACAGCAAACAAACAACAAAAATAACAAAACAGAGATCATTCTGGACAAATCAAAGACTCGTGTCTAAGTTGCATTATTTTAAAGAGTGCTAAGAATATACATAAGAAGTGGTTGGTCTTTCATCAATGATAATATAAAAAACTAGCTAGCAAACTTTGGAAGTACCAAGTAGAAATTGAGTTGAAAACAAACACTGGCAAAAATAGAAAAGCCTGTTGTAGTCACACACGTTTAATTAAAGTACTTCAGAGGCAGAGGAAGGTAGTTCTTTAACTAGACACATGCCTGGGCTAAATAAAAAGATACTTGTTTATACATGATGCATCCCCAAACAAAAATGCCCAGAAATTTAAGGTTAGAGTTAACTGATGAAATATTGAAGCAAAATATACTTTGTTAAACATAAAACAGCTATATCTACATATATTAGACACATTGTATAAACAATAGAATATTTTATATTCCTAAATAAAATTATATCAGGAATATATTTTGATGTAAATTCTCATTAACAGGAAGGTTAATGTATCTTTTTATTATAATTTTAAAATTTCATTTACCTTACCACAAATTGTATAAATATTGAGAAATTAGTGATGATACTCTGTGAAGGGAAATGTGCAATATGAAAAAAATATTATTTAACTTTATCATGGAATTGAGAATTGCATGAAGCTGGAGAGACTTATAATCCAAATGGGTAATGTTTAAAGCATGAGTCAGCTGACTGCAGACCTGACCAAGCCAGCTAAGAGAGTCCAACTAGTGTGCAACAGCAGCTGTGGTGGCTTGTACCCACTTTGTGGCTGCAAGTTTTTCTTCTGTTGTGACTCTGTCTTGGTCTCAGAGCCAGTTAAAGAAACCTAAATGCAATTCTAAACCAGTTTAAAGATGCCTTGTTTCTTGTCTGTACACATGACCAATTGCTTGTCAAATCACATCTGAATGGCCTCTCCACAGACCATTAACAAACACCTCTGATATCTCACCTGGCTTGTATTTCTCTACCTTGAAAATGGTGGGTGATTCTTTGCTACAAGTTGTTCTACATAGTATTCATTTGTTCTCACTTGAATGATTTTTTTGTTCACAGAAAACACTTGTATGTGATAAAGGTCAAAGGAATTCTGAGACCAGCACTTAATTTCCTTGGAAGTATCTTTATTTCTTATATGTTGAGTTCAGGGATCATTTCTGCTATCTAATTTTCAGGTATGCAAGCAAAGTTAAAATGATTATTATGTGCCGGGCGGTGGTGGCGCATGCCTTTAATCCCAGCACTCGGGAGGCAGAGGCAGGCGGATCTCTGTGAATTCGAGGCCGGGGCTGGACTGACAGCCTCCAAAACAATACAGAGAAACCCTGTCTCGTAAAACAAAACAAAACAAAAAAAAACAAACATATTATTATAAGGATATTGACTTGACATGTGGTCTTCATTTTCTCTCCCTGGCTGCTTCCTTCTCCCACTCTCATCTCTCTCACCTTACTCTTCTTGGTTATGCTTCTCTCAACAAAAAACAAAAGTAAGAAAAGAAAAAGAAACACTTAAAGAACTCTTACTGTGAATCTCAGTAATTGTGAGAGAAACAGACATTTCTCCACTATGTGACTTTGTTTCTGCTTGCTTCACTTTTCAAAATAATCTGAACCTAAAACTCATTTTATCAGTTTCAACTGTTCTGACTTTTCCTTTTTATTGAGGATTTGCGATGCAATGTCCTTTTTTCTCCTGAAAGGCAAATGGCAACATTTCAACCCTTTTTAAAAATATTTTAATACTCTACACTTACCATATAAAATTGAACTTATTGTTGTCAAAAGTTTTGCTCAGGACTTCCCTAACAATTCTTACACCTGTCATGTACTCCATGTTCTGTTTCGGCTAACTCCCCCATGAAACACTTATTTCTTATGTCTTATCCAGTTTAGGGCAAGTTGGCCCTGCCCTCACTTGGTAAGGAAAATATTCTCTGTTTCTCTTTTAATAATGGGTGACATTGCATTAATTCTCTCACTGAACTTTGGAATTTCCTCATAATATCACCACACAGATATTAGTGTATTTTCTGTCCCTACACTAAAATGCCTCAGGTAATTCAAAGGAGAAAAAGTTTATGTGAAATCACGATTGAGATTCTACTCCTTTGGGTCACAAGTAAGGCGACACATGGTGGGGGAAACACATATTATCTAGGAAACAAAGAAAATCATGATCTCATGACCTTTGAGGTCATGAACTAAGGAAAACCTTCAATGCTTTACCTTCTAAAGTGTGGCACATTCTTTCAAAAGTCTACAGCCATAATATATCTGTTAACAGAACTTTGGGGGACATTCACCCAAATCACAGGACACATTTAGCCTCAGTGACTGTTCAAATACTAATTATTGCCAAGATACTCTTGATCCAAAATTGGACAAGTCACATGTTTGTTTTTAATGTTTAATGTTTTAATTGTGACCTCGGCTCTTCATTTGCCTGAGGATTCAAAAGGAATACACAAAAGTACTGTCAGAATGAACAGGCAACTTTTTGATTCTTCATTTGGGTTCTCGGTGTTGGAGAATCTCATAAAATGTGATTTTAATTGTCTTTGGGAAATATATATATATATATATGTCTATGTGTATATGTGTGTGCATGTGCCTGTGTGCGCGTGTGTGTATAAATAGAATGTGTTGCAATCATGAACAATACTGTGCCCTTAGCATTTTAAAAGAATTCTTTTTAAATCACATATAGATTTGAATTTCATCAAAATGCATTTCCTTTTTTTTTTGTTTTTATCTCAGGAGGGCTCACAGTTCATACTGGAGACACTGGTTTATTCAAGCATCCTCTTAAATAGCTTTCTAAAAGTAAAGGTACTTGGGAGAAGGGATCTATTATCATGTCCATAGGACTGACTAGGAAACACTTCCTTTAACCATAGAGATGGTCCTAGAATGCACATACACAAACCCTCAGACCTCTTGTAACACAAGTCTCACTAGTCCTCAGGTGTGCCTCACTGGCCCCCAGGCATGTTCTCATGATCAGTGTGGAGCCCAGGTCTATTGTAATGCAAACTGGAAGTCATTCTCCATTGTGACCAGGCCATCTGCAGCTAACCAGCTGACATCTAAAAGACAATAAGAGATTCCAGCTCCTGAAATTGAGCTGAGGCCTATATTGGAACATATTTGGGCCCAGACAATCCAGAATGTCTCCAGCTGATTTAGTTGCATAAAAATCCAAATTACAAAATTTATTTCTAAGGAAATAAACCACAGTGTTTATGTCCTCTTTCTATGACTGCAAAATTTTATTAGTTTCATACTGTTTATTTAAAATGCATATAGTCTTGTATAATGCATATGTTAAACAAAGCAGTAAAATTGGCACCTGAAATCTTGCCATTTAAAAATATTAGTAAAGGGTGTTTTCTAGCAATGGCAAAGCAGAGAACATATTTGTGAAAGTGGGTGGACAATGTATGGTAGTACTTCAGGGAACTAAAGCGGGACCCCTGAAAGGCAATAGCACACACTGTCAAGTCAAGGTGGGGATTCCTCACTAAAACACAGGGTGGATTCCAAGGCATTTATTTCCAGTCTTGAGCCAGAGGAAACTCTGTTGTTCCCATACTTAGGAGGAGAGTTTAACTTTACATGTAAGTATAAATACAAAGAACACACACACACTTAATCCACTTTTTCTATAGTTTTATTTCTAGGAGGAAAATTTATATGCATTTTAGTTATATAACTTAGATTTTATTTTCAATAATATATTTGCATTTTGTTAAAAGCATGCCCATTTGCGTGGTGATATATAGTTTATGATTTATTAAAGCCATTGGAAGAACGGAAAAGCAAAACATCCATCCACTAGCTCTTACTTCTAACCTCAGCTCAGAAAAAGGGGCAATTCTCAGACTGCTCCTGACTTTACTGCTCCTTAGATTTACTCCGACTGCTACTTGGCTAGAGACTAACTCTCAGACTGAATGCATTCACCATTTATGTCTCTCAAATTCTGTGATTAAAGGCATGAAATTTGATTCACGTTCCAGTAGCCCAGGGTGGTCTTGAACTCAGAGATCCCTCTGCCTTTCTCCTGAGTCCTGAGATTAAAGATGTGTGCCTGGCTTCTATGGCCAAATAGTGTGGGCTGCTTTGCTATTTTGACCTTCATTACCACACGTATCTATTATGCTGTTGTGATGTTTAGAGCCCATTATTTTTGTCAAGGACAGGTGTAGATAGGATTACTATTCATCACCCAAACAATTTCACTTACATGGCATTTTGTTATAACACATTCATTTGTTAACAAACTATATACAATATTAAAGTTCATTGATGTGGTTTCCATCTTTGTTTTCTTACCAGTTCAGATGCCAAATGTAAAAGAACCTGATCTTGTTAGTATCTTAATTACAATAATACCATGGTTTCTCCTTTTTACTATAAGTTAAGTTGTCACAACTTGAAAACCACTGTCTGATCTGATCCCTCTCCAACTCTCTTGGGATGTCATAAAAACAAGCTCTCTTTCAAATCATATTCTCCTGAAGCAACTCCTCCTTCTTTCTATGTATCATTTCCAACCTGGCCCACATCCTTACATCACTATGTCCACTGTGTGCCCTGTTAGACTTTAAGGTTCAATCAAGTTACCGTTTAAAACTCACTTGCTCTTTGACTAGCCGATGACTAATTTATTCACTCCCTTACTCACCAATCAAGTGTCCATGTCCATATTTTGTACATAGCATCAAATTCTGCTTCCTTTACTTTCATACTGTGCTGAGATCTTCATCATAGCTTTTACTTTAAATATGAGATTATTCAACACACATCTGTCACTCTGCTAAATTATGCACACCCAAGGGAATTCTTTATCTGTCTGCTATGACTCACCATCGCAGCATCTGCCTCTTAGTACAGGGTCTGATAGATGCAGTAAAAACAAAATTACAAATGTAAGTTGCATTTTATGTTATAGTTACCTATAATAGGATGTTGCTTACTTATGAGAATCAGATCTTTGACCTCTATGAAGGACAATGACACATACTTAGAATGATTTCATAGTGAACAGCTCTTTATTCAGAATTTTAGGGAACATGGCAAAGCTTTGATTTTGAAGAACTTTCCAGGAGACAAGTGAATCATGGACACAAGACTATTTATCATACTCACAAGAATTCAACTTTCAAAGAAGTGCAATAGGAATGGATGAGCAGGATGCTTTTTATCTTTCTTAAATATTCGCAAACAATGAATTATTCCCAGGGAAGCAGGTTACCTATGCTGGAGAACAAATTATAGTAGCTTCTTTGTCAGAGTTCATGATTATGATTGTGCTCACAGTGAAATTAAGCTGGAAGATAACAGTACATATAAGTCTTACCTGTGACCATTTGTTGTCACACCATTTTTAAGTGTGTATATAA
Source organism: Mesocricetus auratus (assembly GCF_017639785.1). Classification (NCBI taxonomy): domain Eukaryota; kingdom Metazoa; phylum Chordata; class Mammalia; order Rodentia; family Cricetidae; genus Mesocricetus; species Mesocricetus auratus. The sequence continues at coordinate 839,618 of NW_024429190.1, forward strand.
CCTAATTCTTTATGCTTCCAAAATGAAGTGAATCAAACATGTTTTATACATATAAATTTCTTACACAATTGTATTTTAGAAGAAATAACAAAAAAAATAGAAATTACTTAATACAATTTGAAATTATTGACGTGTTCTGATTTGCAGATTAGGCCCCTTAAGCACTCATAGGGAACCTCTGTGGCTTGGTGTCATTCTCTTTAAATTGGCTATTTACAAGAAATACACATCAGAAATTGAATGAATAAAAACACTCATGTCTTTTAGATGTACCCCTGGGAAATTCACTTTCATAGTGATGACAGAACAAAAGAAAGATGTCAGAATGTTCAATTTGCAATTACTGAAGCACTAAAACTAATTTTAAGGCATTTATGTTTTCAAGGAGGACATCATTGTAGTCATTTTAAAACATCTACTCTTGAATAAGTTGAAATCACTAAAATCTTAATAACCATTAAAGAAAAGAAAAAAGATGGTCTTGTCTAGTTGGCATTAGTTTTTTGTTGCTTTAATCTATCTGGCATGATGTGCACTGATACAATGTTTAGCTGGTGTGTGTATGTGTGTATGTGTTTGTGTGTGTGTGTTCATAAAGTGACTGATACAAAGTTATATAAAAATTTTATATCTGTGTAATCTAAAGATAATTTAAAAATGCTAGAGGTGAATCTTCCTGTGACTTGAGTATCTCATGATGGGTTGCTTTGATTGTCTCTGTAAAGAGCACCAAGAGAATGTTTTCAGGGTACGTGAAATAAAAAGATTCAGAAACTATATCATAGGTTGGTAAGTGTGTGGTCTGATGAGGTGGGTCAAAACAGAAAGCAGGAATCCATACTTCCTCACCTAAGTCCCTTTTAGGAATGCCTGAAACCAGTTTAATTCCAGATAAATGTTTTTCAGTTGCTAATATATATTGAGTATCATTGTGATTGATTCTTGATGTGTTATGATAAATCTGGCCATATATGTTTCTGTAATCACTGACAGTACAGGCTTGGTGTCTCTCTGTTTTACTATACTAGCCTCGCCCCACAGGGCTGGCCTAGTCAAAAAACTATGTTGCAGTTTCATCCTGTAGACCTATGGCATATACACTCCACTAAAGAAAGTCAGAAACAAGCCTGTCAAACCATAATAGTAACATTCCAGATACTTGCAAAGCAACTGTCACTTCTACAGATAGAGGTCATTCATAGAGGCCGATGACAGAATCATTGGTGGGTGGCCTTTTTATTATGTAAGGTTTCAAAAGTAATTAATACCTCAGGTATATATATTACTTACTAGTTCCTCCATCTCCATTCTTATCTATTTTCTTTGCATATCTATAGTAGTTCATTCTTCTCTGTCTAATGTGCCTCTGGAACAGTTTGAACACATATTTTCTATAGATCACATGCCTGATGAGAGTTGTCCACCCTATGTCTCTTACTCTGTGTAGCTGAAGTGAATACTTGTGAAGGCATAGCAAGTACACATGAAAATTAATGCAGATTAAGAAGGGGAGTAGAGGGGAAAATGCATTGAGGTAAGGAGCTGTCTCTGCTTCCATGAGCTCTTGACTGTTCTCATGTAACTTACAGAAAGTTTGCAGCTGAGCAGATGGTGAGAAGTTGCGTCTATAAGAGTGTATGAGTATTTAAGGTTGTAGAATGAAATATGACTGCTGGCAGGACTGTAGCGAGGAGTATGGCCTAATGTTGCTTGTACCCTCCAAAATGCATGTGGGTATTTGGTTTCTATAATGTAATAGTATTAAGAGATGGTGACACCTTGAATACTTGTTTTTTTTTCTTTTATTTTTTGACAACAAACCTCCATGTGTAGCAAAGAGCATACATATTAAATAACATGGTAATTGAATGACTTAATATACTTTTAAAGAAAAGAATAAAGAGAATTCTTTCAGGTAACAAAACCCATCCCCTCAAAACATTTTTTAAACAAAATCACTTATTCCTAAGTGGGTCAGTGTAGCAAATGTACTTCAAGAATAATCATTTATAATTCCTATTACATTAACAGTTATTGGAATTAATGAAAACTCAACTTTCAGAATCCTGGAATTAAAGACATAATGCATGGTACATTCTTCAGAATGCATGAATAGGACTTCTTATATTAATAGCCAGAAAGCAGAATTCACATATCCACCATGAAAAAAAACAAAAACAAAAAACAAAAGTAACACAATACAAAACAAAAGAAAAAACAATAGCACGGAACTAGAAAAAATAGCTTTATGTTTGTTTCTAGAGAAATGTGCCTTTTGATCTCTATTCTTCATCATCTAATCACCTTATTTTCATCTTCTTTGCAAAGTTTAGATTATGCTCACACTTAGCACCTACTATTTTACATACACATACACAACGTAAGGAAGGCCAACATATACAACATAAGCTAGGCCAGCATATGAAACATAAACTAGACTAACACATGAATTATCACAACACCTGAATTATATTACACTACAGTTCTATATTGACAAATACAGCCTGGTATTAGCATAAAATAGGTGGTTAAACCAACTGAACAGAATAGAGGTCCTATAGAGAACAAAGCTATGGCCATTTAATTTTTGTCAAAAGCCACAAAAGCAACAAATGGAGAAAATGCAATCTATTCAACAAATGGTCATAACAGAACTGGATACCCAGCTTCTAAAAAATTAAATTATGTCCATATCTTCTACATTGTACAAGAATCAACTTAAAGTGGGTAAAAAAAACTTTAATTTGAAACATGAAGTAAACATAAAGAATACTCTTCAATATGTTTGAGTAGTGAGGAACTTTCTGAACAGACCTTGAATCGCATAGGAACCAGCCCGCAGATTCAAACAATGGGACTATATGAAATTAAAAGTTTCTGCATGGAAAAACCTATCAATATAGTAAATAGATAACACACAGAACAGGGGGAAGTCTTTAGCAGTTATAGTTCAGATATGGGGCTAATATCTAGAGTTTACAAAGAACTGCAAAAATTTAATAAAGAAATAAAACTAACAGTTAACAATGGGATAATAATATGACAGTTCTCAAAAGAAGAAACACAAATGACCAATAACTATCTTGAAATGTGTTCAACATCCCTCGTTATCAGGAAAACGAAGATTAAATCTACCTCATCCCAGTCAGAATGGATGTCATTAGGAAATTTGAGAACAAATGCTAGAAAGGATGTAAGAAAAGAGGCATCCTTTGTGAAATTTAATTATTTCCATGCCCACATTCAGTCTGTCAGGACGGAGCTGACATTATGAAACCGCTATAAATTGAGGTTCCAAGCCAAAGCAGAGCTGCTACAGAGGTCCATGGGGGAAGAGGTGAAGTAAGACTCTAGACCTCTGTTCCTGGGTCTAGCTGGGACCCTGGCCATTTTTCTGAATATATAAACCTGAGGATTTCAGAGCCTGTCTCCCAGTGTACTCACTCACCAGAGAAGAAATTTCCCTGAAAGATTCACGGAAAAGTTCGCTGTACACCAAGCTTCTTTCTTTCTTAGGGTGTTCACGTTGACCTGCAGGACTCTAGCAGTGGCTACAGGCAGAATGACTCTCCCATACTTCAGCCACTAAGACTCCACACTAGCCTAAGATGCAGAGGGCAATATGTCCCTGCAGCTGCCTTCAGACCTCCTACTCTTGGCCTGCTAACACGTTCTGTGAAGGACTGTTCCTGGGTCGTACCTTGAAACCCCCAGAGTGTTTGAGCTGTAACGCTTGTTGCTGCCCTACTTCTCAGAGATGTAGTGCTTTCAATTGGCATTCTGTTGCTACCAGAAGTTAAAACATGTTTTATTTAAATTCCACAAGTGAAGCTTTTAAAAATGTTTTGTTGTGTTTCAAACTTGTTAATTCATAATTGGTAAACAAAATACCTCCCATTTGGCACTCTTTGTTCTTTGCCTACTCCACTCTTGGAGGAAGGTGGGACAAGAACAGAGTTGTAGGTAAAAAGATGGTCTGTAGTGGTTTAATTCAGTTGGTAACATACTTGATCTAAGTATGAATATTCCAATTCAATCTAAAGCATCTACATATATAAACTGGGCAAGGCACTATACATCTATAATTATAGCCATGAGGAATGGTCGTAAAGGAGAAACAATGAATCATGAGGCTTGCAGATCTACTAACTTAGTAAATCAGTGAGGTGCAAATTCAGAAGAAATTCTGTCTCAAAAGTTAAGGTGGATATTGATGTGAGCAGATACTGGACTCTGACTTATGATATCTACATGCATTCATGATCACGTGAGCAAATACATATACAGGTAGAAAATGACAGATTTCCTACTATCAGATGTTTTATTATACAATATGAATTATATTAAGATGATGTGGTTATTTTAATAGGAATGTCACTACAGGTTCATATATTTTAATGATTAGAGAGTATGATTAGGAATTGTGACCTTGTTGGAGTACTGTGACATTGTTGGAGGCAGTGTGTCACCAGGGGGTGAGTTTGAGGGTTTCAAAAGATGAACCAGTCCCAGCATCTACCTCTTCCTCCTCCCTGTGGATCTGGATGTATAACTTTCAGCTGCCATGTCTGCCTGAGTGTTGCCATGCTCCCTGTCATGAGGATAATGACCTACACCTTGACAATGTAAGCAAGTCTCAATAAAATGTTTACCTCTATAAGAGTTTCTGTGGTCATGGTGTCTTGTTGTAGCAATAAAACACTGACTAAATAAGGTGTTATGAATATCCACTGGGTCATTGGAATATGAGTCATTTTATCATCTCTATTTAGGGGCTCATATCTAACCCATATATCCATTTGCTACAGGTCAAGATTAGACATGTGTAAGCCATTTCTTGCTTGGCTACAGGGACAGACCTGACTGGGATATAAAAGTAATGAAGAATAGACAGACAAACCAACAGACAGAACACAGGGAAGAGAGAGAGAAAGAGAGACATAGAGAGAGAGAGAGAGACAGAGAGAGAGAAAGAGTGAGACAGAGAGCACAACATGGACAGACTGAAATGCTGGTATTAGGTGGTTTGGAATCTCAAATGGAGAAACCAAAGCACCTTGGCAGCTCTGCATGTCTATTATATAGAGTTGAAGAGGCAAGCATGCTTATTGCATACAGCTGAACAAGAAGGCAGGGTTTAAGGGTTACATACAGCTGGATCAAGAAGACAGGCTTACTTCATCTCAATTGGTGCAGTCTCTATAGGAGACCAGACTTCATTCTTTAAGTACCCAGGAATGAGAACTCTATGGTGGACATTTTTAGCACAACTTCAACACTTTCATGTCGCACCTGCTGGGCAGCCTGCATCCGAGAATGTAGCGAGGTGGTCGGGATAGATGACACAGAGACTGGACGGTTGCTTTTAGAAAACTGTATGCTTCCCAAGTCAGCTTAGGAGGAGACCCCAAGTCCGCTTAGGAGAACTCCCAAGAAAAAACGTTTCCCTCTTTAAAGACTTCTCCCATCCATCTACATACAATTCTTTCCAGACTTCTCACCCTCCTGGCTGGTGGTTTAATCTCCAGCCCCAGAATCGGGGAGAAACAGCAGGGGGAACAGGAAGAAGCATCTAGCCGTAGGGGGTGTCAAAGTCATGGTGTTTCGAGCCCTTATCTGAGCCCTATCAAGAGCTTTATAGCACTGAATTGTTTTCAGTAAACATTATCTCACAGCTGCCTGCTCCCAGGCCGAAGGGGAAGTGGGTTTCTGTTCAAGGTCTGGTGTCCCCACACTTTCACTTGGTTAGACACTTGAGGAAAGCTTTGCCATTCCTTTCAGTCTGAGGCTATGGTGTTCTTGAAATGTCTATGCCTATGTGAATAATACATATTCATTCAGGACCTCCTTTGATCCTTGCAGGTGTGTATGTTAGAAAACATTTTTCCAAGAGCAGTTAACAGGGAATTAGTTTTTCTTCCTTTTTATTCTTCTTGGCCAAAAACCTGGCTTGATATGGGATATTGAGAATCTCCCCTATGCAAACCTCTCAAGACAAAATTCCTCATTATTTGCTATCTTAGGTTTAAAGGAAAATATATAACTTCTGAATTTCAAAATTAATCTGCTGGTTCATGCATATGCCTATTTGGAACTTCTTTTCTTAGGTAAAGCTGAAATTAAAGTGAGGGGTTTGTGAATTAATAGTTAAGATAAAAATCACAAGAACAGTCTTGAGTCCAGGACACTGAACTACTCTTACTACCTATGCTAGATCTACTTTCCTGTGGTGTTTTTAGCTGCTTTTTCTTACACATCACACACACATACACACACAGTCCTCTAAGATTTCTACGATTTCCTCTAGTTTTCAATGTATTTTTAGAGTTATTACTCCTTTAATTTCACTTGCATTGTTTTATGGAAGCTGACCTGATTTTGTCTTTGACATTTTTGTTTAGGAGTAATATATTTAGTTTTATACAGAATATTTTAATCTCAGAATATGGATCCAGAGGAATATTTCAAATCTTTAGAGGTGTATGTTACTTATTTATAAGAGTTCCACAAGCTGTAACCAGGAAATTTTCTGATTTCATCCTTGATGTATTGACATTTACCTTTGACAAGCTCTTATTTTGTTCTGCTTGTATACAGTGCTACTCTCTATAGCCATCACAACCTAGAATGCTGCTCTCAATGGTTTCAAAACAGTCTCAGATGTTGTAGATTGCGCTCTTATGCGGACATTTCAAAGAATAGACTACTTGAATGAATCATCAGGAACCCATAGGAAAAAAAATAGCCAGGTATAATTATAACTTGTCAGCAAGAAAAATAATAAGCTCAATCTGTACCATCTCCTTCTGAGGTGCTTGACCATGGACAGACAACAATTTTACCTGTCAGAGTATAAAGTATACAGGAAATTACAAAAAATATCACATCTTACTATTTGAAATGGATTTTCAGAGATTTCTGGGAACTACTGTGGGCCCACATTTGCAAATGAATATTTACTTCTCAGAAGTGTGGATGAAAACACATTGGAATTAGTGAAACTAGAATATTTTTTACTCAAAATATTGTATCTACCTATAAATGATATGGCAGAAACTATAAGCTTAATTTCATAGTTTCATGAGACTTATATTTCACACTTATGAAAATGTTATTACTTCCAGCATATCTTTAATCTTAATACATTTTTCCTGAAGCCTGATAAGAGCCAAGGAAGTAATATAAGTCCATATTTGAGCAAATTATTAATATTAAATAAAATATGCTTTCCAAGTGTAGCATCAAGGCATGTAATCTAGAGAATAACTTTAGATTTAATATTCTCCATTCCAGTGTCTGTGGAAAATATTGATCCAATCTCAGTATGGATTTTTTTATTACTGAAGGTAGAAGAATGCTGGACCAATTTCCACACTGCATTTGATTTTGTAGCAATTTTATTAAATTCAATGAAATGCATTCCATAGTTTATTAATTCATTTTATTCATAAAATTATGACTGAGTCCCATTTATTTGAAGAAATTATTTACTTCTTTGTTTTCCAATCCTTCAGTTTCAGAAACAGCCAGTGATATTTGTGGAAGTTAGATGTAGTGTTATTTAGGTGAGTTACCCAGAATCACACCTTTTGGCTGTCCATTTATGGTTTTATAAGATGCAATAATCGAATTCCCCATATTTTAGAAAAATCTGTGACCATGAGACTGCTGAAACATATGATCCTATAACCTTGCTTGTCATTGTATTAATGTTAAGTTAAAATATCTAGTAATGACCTGTATAGAGATATGGTTAATATTCTGTCTCCTTGCAGATGAAATACACATAGACCTTTATTTGAATATGTGGTGTAAATATGTTCCTATTAAAAGAGGAAAATATTGTAAGATTTCAGGATCTAATTTACATTTCAAAATCTGTACTAGAATCTTAAAGTGGATGCTAAAAACAAATTGTTATCAGATTCTGGGCCTTAAACACAAATGAACTACCCAAGAGGGTCCTAACATGGGCTTTTTTATGCATATGTTTTGTATACCAATCCAAGAGCATCCTTGCTTCTAACTGGTGTTTTGTTTCTCTACATTTGTTAGCTAAATTATACACCAGTCTTACTCTGGTCTCTAAATTACCATCTTTTTACAAGTTAAGTTTTCCTATTTATGAAAGTTACTTGTGCATACTGTTGTTCAATTTTCAGAAGGAAATTTTATTACCTTATTTACAAATTATTGAGGAGTATATGTATATATAGCTCATGTAAATGATTGCAATGCCGTCTTTTACATGCACGACTAGTGATATAAAAGCTGAAACAAATACAGTACATCAGTATAATTTGTTCAGTAAACTTACCTTCATATACTAATGATTTTTACATAGGTTCATTGCTCCATTGGCATGTATTTGCTGTGTGTTGAATTATAATTGAAAAATAAGAATGTCTTTCTTATGGATTTCATCTGATTATTCTATGTGAGAAGGGTAACTCAAACAAAATGTTTTAATATCTAAAACTTTCACTAGAGGTCATGTGTAAACCCAATGACATGAGGAAATAGAACTCCTAGCCATTTAATTGTGGCCTCATCTCTTACTAACATCCTGCTCACAATTATAGATTTGTCAAGACAGGATCCTGGCCATACCCTATTATCACAGCACAAGGGTTATGAAGGTATCTTTTCTGAAAAAGAGTATCATTTGAAATTAAAACATCATTTATTTGCTGATTTCTTCATAATACTGTTAAAATACACTGTTTCCTTTGGAATCAATGTTCCATTTCTTTAGTGAAACATCACCTTTTAAAGAATCAGTCACTTTTATTTGACATTCTAGAAGTTCTCTGTGCTTTACAGTGCGGGATCTTTTTTGTTGTCGTTCTTTTATTATTGAAATTAGAAACAAACCTGCTTGACATGTCAATCCCAGCATTCTCTCTCTTCCCTCCTTCCTGCCCTCCACCCCATGTTCCTTCCACTCCCCAGAGAGGGTGAGGCCTTCCATGGTGGATCTTCAAAATCTGTCATATCATCCTGGAAAGGGCCTAGGCCCTCCCCAATGTGTGATGCTCGCCTTCAGGTGGATCTCTATGTGTTTGAGACCAGCCTGGTCAACAAGAGCCATGTGCTGGTTTTTAATGCTTCTGAAAACTCACACCTGTGTGTTCAGTGTGCCTCTCCAGACATCCTTCACAGCTCTTTTACATTTCCTGTAGGTGCGCATATCATACCACTCTAGCAGAGAATGTTCTGCACGTCAAACTCCTGGAGGTATTATGATGATGTGGCATGCCATAAATCTGCATCCTAAATTATTATCTTTTTTTGCTCCTGGAAATGACAATATCCATCACAGTATGCAGACAATTAAAGTAAGAAAAGTATTTTACAATAGTGGCAAAATATAATCCTCTCCATCTCAAATTTTCATGAAATATTAATTAAATGGATAATAACAAATGATACATTTTCTTACATTCTCAGTGTACATTTATAATCAATACAATTGAATTAAACATAATAAAAAGACCTAGGACCATGCAGCAAATAGATGCACCAATTGAGGCAGCCATTGCTTGTGGTCATAGTTCTATAGAAAATTTGGTAGACTTTTACCAGTATTAGGGATGAATCAAGTTGAAAGATGAAAGGATTGATCACTCAATTTGTTTTTAACCAAAGAACAACTTTTCCAGAAGTACAAAAAATGAGAAACTTCCCTCAATCATGTAAGAGAATTGGGAAGAAATAATATTACTAATTATTATATTAATAATAATAAACCACAGAAAAACGTAATGCTATGACTACAGTTTTGCATACTAAGACTAAGCTATACCCTTCCACCCACCATTGTGTAATAGAGCATGTAGGCTATGTAGATATAATGTTTCCATAATTCGGTACATGAACTTCAAGAAATTAAGTGACCATCTTACAGTTTGTGTTCTGTTTTCAGTTGCTTTGACATAGACTAGTTTTTGAGTCAGAAGAACTGACTCAGTAAGTCCTAGATAGGCAAACATGAAAAGCTTAGTTCAATCACCATTTAAAAATCAGTATGTCTAATAGCAAAAGCTTTCAACAGCAGTGGTTGATGTTCAGAGAGAAGAGGCTTCTAGGGACTGTTGTCCAACCAGTTTAGTTAAATCTTTGAGCATGAGTTTCAGTGAGAGAGCCTAACTCAAAAAATAAGTTGGAAATTGTCTGATAAAAACAACTCTGACTCAACACACACACACAGACAGTCACACACACCAAGAAAAATATGAAAGTCTACATCTGATGTCTTTAATCTCCTTACTCCTCCCTATTATTAATATTTTTCTTTGCTTATTTGACGATTTGTGAGAGTTTTTTGTTTGTTTGTTTTTTTTTTGAATTATTGACTTTGTTTTTTGACAGGGTTTCATTGTGTAGTATCTTTTGGTCTGAAACTATTGCTTAGCTTGCCAATTGGTGTTATCCCTTTAGATCACTCGAGGTCACTCTGGTGCCTGATCTATCTTCTAACCTATGATTCCCTCTTCCCCCTATTCTATCCCCACCCACTCAACTTCCTGTTCCCCCATGACCTACTCTCTCTTCCTCTTCTCCCCCTCTCTTCTTCCCAGCTCCCACTCCCCCATCCCTCGCCGTGTTCCCCATCCATTCAGAGGATCTTGTGTCAATCATCTTCTCTTGGCAAGCTAAGCAATAATGGAGAGACCACCTCGAATGCCCATTCCTGATAATGAACTTGATGTCTATAACCACCTGGGAGCCTTCATCCAGTGATTAATGGAAGCAGAGGCAAACACACAATTAAGCACTGAACTGAACCCAAGGAACCCAATGACAGAGAGAGGAGTAATGAGCAAAGAATGGGCTGGCAAAACCAGCAGAGACAGCTGACCTGAACAGGGGAGAGCTCTTGGACCCCAGACCAACAGCGGGGAGGCCAGCATGGGACTGATCTGGACCCCCCAAATGTGAGTGTCAGTGAGAAGGCCTGGGCAACCTATGGGGCCCTGAGCTGTGGATCATTGTCTATCCCTGGAATACAAACAGTCATCGTGTGCCCACAGCACAAAGAGGAATGCTCTCTCAGCCTGGACTCTTAGGGGAGTGCCTGGATCCTACCCAGAGTGAAATGACAGACTCTAGACATCCCCTATGTGGAAGGATTTGGCAATAGGGTGGGAGGCTGGGGGGAAGGGGAGTATGGGAGGAGGGGAGGGAGAGGGAACTGGGATTGACATGTAAAACAAGCTATTTAAAATTAAAATAAAAATGATAAAAGAAAAAAAAGCTCTATCTGTGTATATTTACTTTTCTTAATTTTTCATCAGTTTTCCAATTTTCATCATAAGAATTAGTTCATGTTTTTCCGAGTTTAGGCATCATTTGTTACTTTCTTTTGTTGATTTGTCAATGTATTAATGCGAAACTGACAAAGGGAATGGGAGGATATTTATTCTGGAGACAAATGACTGATCATGGCCAAGGACAAAACTCTGTCTTCCAAATAGTTAACAGTTTCAAAATGTTCTTATAAAATTAGGAACAAAGAAAGTTGAAAATCAAAACAGTTTTCCAAAATATTGGAGAGTATTTGATACTTAGTTTGCAGTTAATCAAGGGTATTTCTGTTGTAGTCCTTACTTAAAGGTTGTGTGGTGACATCCTTATCATTTGGTAAAGATAGTGGCTTGCTGAATACACAATTTAAAGGTTTTCAATAGTCAAAAAGTTTTATGTTAGACATAGAGTAAGACAATAAATTACTTTTAAAGACAGTAAAGTAGTCCAAGATTACTTGGTTTTGATTATAAAATATTTGAAATATCGATAATCACAAAATTCAGTTACCTGGCCTTGTAGAATCTTTAACACAGTGTGGTTCCCTGTCACCTCAGGAAGTTAATGGACATACAATTGTTCATTTATATATATATATATATATGTGCATATATATATATTCTTTTCTAATGGGAGCACTAATGCAAATGGTGGTGCATTTAAATTTCAGGCCCTGTTGTTCATTGGTCAATAGAAAACCATATTACTTCTGTGCATTAACCCAGATCTTCTGAATTTTGTGAGTTTTTTTTTGTTTGTTTTAGATGTTTTTCCCTGACTTCACATTGTCTAGGTAGATAATCATACCACTATCTCCTCTCACTGTTTTCTTTTTACTTGCTTCTTCTGTCTTATTGAAGAAGGTATGTAGTTTCCTAGCATTCTGGTGATGTGAGCAGGTTGCTCTGTACATACTGTTTATCAAGTTGAAGAAATGGGATTTTCCTCTGGAATTTGAATGGCTGAAAAAAATGTCTGTCTGTCTCCCTCCCTCCCTCCCTCTCTCTCTCTCTCTCTCTCTCTCTCTCTCTCTCTCTCTCTCTCTCTCTCTCTCTCTCTCTCTCTCTCTCCCTCTTTCTGTCTCTCTCTCTTTCTCTCCCTCTTTCTGTCTCTCTCTCTCTCTGTCTGTCTCTGTCTCTCTCTGTGTCTCTGTCTCTGTCTTTCTCTCTGTCTCTCTCTCTCTCCTTTCTCTCCCATTCCAAATTATTGCGGGAGGGGAGATTGGAAGAGTGAAAGGCCAGTGCTCTGATTAATTCAGGGCTTCTGCTGTGCCAAAAGTGTTTTGCATTTAGCTTGGTCACCAGCTCAGCTGAGCCTTTATCCAATCTATTAGTGTGATTTTATGATCTCTCGTCTGATATTCTGATAAACTGCAGTGCTTGATTTTCTAATATTGAACAGAATTCTGCCCTGGGATAAAATTTACTTGATGATGCTGATTACTTCTTTTCACAGATTTTTTAAATGAAAGCTGTCAGTAATTTTGAATATTGTTTATGTGCATGTTCATGAAAAACTTTGCTTTTAAATTTCTTTTCTTTTTCTGTCTTTGTAATGTTTTGCATGGTTTGGATCTTATGTACCCACAAAAGTATGGAGAATATCTTCAATCAAATAATTTCGAGGTCTGTAATATGTGATATATTTACAGGGTTAATTGGAGTCTTGGAAAGATAGTAAATAGTTAATAAATAATAACTTGTTATAAATGGTAGCACTGTCTTGTGACATGATTTATATTGCTACCAAGTACTTTTAACAATATGTTCTTAAATTTGGCATAAGACTTTAGCGTCTACTAAGGAGACAAAGTCCCAATTCCAAAAAGGGAGCAGGTCTCTTATCAGGGACTTTCCATAATACAATCCCTGTGTATCAGGCATTCCTAATAAACAGTAAAAGAAAGAACTGGCTCCATTCTGGCTATATCAATCATAAGCAGAAGAATTACAGGACTAAGCCTAGGCAATCAAGCTAATTAAAGCATTACAGTAGAATTGTTTTCCTGTAAGTCTTCCCAATTTTGACCCTCTTGAAGCTGATTGTGTAATAGAAAACAGAAATGAGAGGACAGTCTGTCCCAAACCATCTGATTTGGATCTGAAAACCTGACTGGTGTAGCAAGAGAGTGAAGAAATGATAACCATACAGAGACATGAATAACAAAGCTGGGGTCAGGTGGGCTCTCCGTGTTGATGGAGCTACAGTTACTAGTGTCATTACCCAGAGCTTCAGAATTTTCATTTTTTTACAGCACAAGTGGAAGAGATAGCCAGTCTTGGTAGGAAGTCCCTGTAGATGAGCAGTCTTAGGCTATAAACACTGTAAAAGAGAAAGCTGTATATGCTTCTATATGCTTGGTTTTTTAAATATAGTATTCAGCAAAGACTCATTTTTGGACCAAAAATAGAATACTTTGCATATTCCAAACATGAACCATATGGGTAAAACTTTTGCCAGTTTCCCACAGGTCTAAGGCCTTAGTTTTTGTGAAAACTGTGCAAATGTTAAGAATGCATATTCACACAGAGCAATTACTTGGGGCTTTCTCTTCTCCCTAGAATAGCTCAAATAAAAGAAGCTATAGCCCATTATCTTAGAATAACAGTTCTTGTATTTCTGTCACTTCCTGTGCTGCCTTTGGTGTTCTCAATAAACTTCAGCTTTTTCAGGCTGATAAGATTTATTTTTTCTCATTCTTTCCCCCAACTCTGATACATGAAAATCACTGAGTAGGCAGAAGTTCTCCTTTAACAACATTTCACATTATTAGTTGTCCAACCAAGCAGGTTAGTACCTATCATTAGTGCAACTTTTTAGTGAAAGTGGAATTGATAGCAGGAGTGGTAGCTCACTCCCATAACTCTAGAATTTGGAAGATTGATGTGAAAAGATGGAATGTTCTAGGTTATCTCATTTTGCATGATGAGACTATTGCAAAAATTCTTAAAACAAAAATAAGAAAGTACAAGAAAATAACAAAAACAAAGACAGGAAGCAACACTAATATCAGTCCCATCTATGAAGAGTGCTGTGAAGATAGGAATATGGTACCCCTGTCATAGACTCATCATACCAGAAGCCCTAATAGTGAATAGAGGAAGAAGTTAGATTTGATTCTATCACAGGTTTGGTGTGCTAATTTTTTTATAATAGGATAGGGAAACAACATGAAAATTTTGTTTCTATCTTAGCTAAAACAGACAATAAAATACCAAAGTGCCCTCATAAATTGCTAGATTTCTAGTTGTATACTTCTGCATTATCACTTTATTTAAATAAAAAGCACCTTGTAGGCCTCATGAAAGCATAACTAGATTGTAACTGATGATAATAATGCTGACTGAGATTATCATGATCCTTTTCTACTATCTTTCTTCTTCAAGGGGATGAGGAAATGAGTTTATTTTAATTAAACACATGAAATCAAATGCTTTACTTTCAGGGAGAGTGGTAAGCTTTCTGTGGTCTATTTGGACGGTGTTATAAAAGGATGTTCATACTCTAAAACATTCTACCTGCTAATGTCTCTGATTCCTGCCAATCACAATCACTATCAGCTCACTTTAACAAATTGGTCATATTGAATGATTGATTTTAATTATACTGATGTATTCTAGCATTTTGTCTGATATTTTTTAGCTATAAATAGCATTACAGCACAGTATGATAAAAGTAAGACGTTTATATGCATCATACATAGAAATAAAGTTTGAAAATAAAAATTTTAATGTTTTTTCCATTTTTGATTTTTCATTTCATTTTACATTCCCAAATACAGTTCTCCCTCCCAACCCCCTCACATTATCCCACCCTCCCTAACCTTCCCCTATCCACTCCCAGTCCACTCCTCCTCATGGCTAAGGGCTCCTATGAGGAGTCAGTATTTTCTGGTACAATAGGGTGGGGCAGGGTTTGGGCCCTCTCCCATGCACTAAGACTGAACATGGCATACTAACATTTGGAATGGGGTCCAACAATCTAGCTAATTTACTGGGATTATATTAGGTCTTACTTCCTTTGAGCATGGCATATTACTCTAAGGAATGGGCTTCGACACACTAGCTTGTATACCAGGTTTCTATCATGGTCCTACTTCCAGGGGTCCCTCTGATAGTCCACACTTCACAAATTTCTCCATTAACTGGAAAGTCTAGTTCGTTCCCCTGGACCATCCACAGCTGTAGGTTTAGAGTCCACAAGTTTCCACCAGCTTGGTTCAGCTGTCTCTATAGATTTCTTCATTAAGATCTTGACCTACCTTGCTCATATGAACTTCTAGTAAATTTATATTTACCCGAAACCTGAAAGCTTAGACACTGAGGAAAATAAAAACTTCATTTTGCTGTGGGTTAGTGACAGGAAGATAAAGCCTATAACAGCACTAGGATGACTTCAATCTTAGTTACCACAATTTCATGAGTGTTCTTCTTTGATTTCAGTAGATCATGAGCATTCCTTCTTCAAAACATGCACTGTAGAACTTTCTTACCTGCCATTCTTTTTGGTGTTTTGCATGGCTGTTTCCAAATCTTCACACACACATGCTATACACACATTTTATATACAAATATACACATATATAATACAAAAAATTTGTTTACATATTGAAAAAAATTTAAAATAGGGCTGGGATAAAACATGGTGATTTTTCTTTCATATATATATACATATATATTTCATATGCATATATATGTTTAGTGCAAAATGGTTAATTTTCATTCTCTTGCTTGGTATTATTTTTAAAGTAATTCAACACAAAGTTTTCCATGGAAAGGGGAAATAGCCGAGATTTCTTGGGTAGACTAGGGGTGGGTGGGGATTGGAACTTGAGTGATCAAGTTGGAGACTAAGGGGAGCAGGGAGAGTATTGAGAGAGATGACTGAAAAGGAGGCTCACTTCCAAGTCAGGTAGAAACATGATGCAAGAGAATCTCCAACAAATATATAAGGATGACTTCAGCTAAGACTCCTAACAATAATGGATATGTAGTCTGAGCTGGCCATCTCATATGATCAGACTGGTGACTATCCCAGTTGTCATCAGAGACCCTTCATCCAGCAGTTGATGGAAACAGATGTAGAAACCCACAGCCAAGCATTATCCTGAATCTGAGGGGAGCCTTGTTGAAGAGCTGCAGGAAGGGTTGTAGGAGTCAGAGGAGTCAAGGACATCAAAAAAACCCCACCAAAAACAAAAACTAAAACAAAAACACAAAACAGTAACCCCACAGAAACAATTAACCTGGCTCATAGGTACCTTTAGAGTTTGAACTAACAACCAGGGAGCCTGCATGGGACTGAGCTAGTCCCTCTAACTGAATTTGACTCTAGTTGGTCTATTTGTGAGGTTCCTAACAATGGGAGTAGGGGCTGTCCCTAAAGCTTTAGTTGACTCTTGGGGAGGTGCTTAATCTTACTATTACTTGCTATGCTATGTTTTGTTGATAAATGTCCAGTTGTGAACAGAAACAGCAGAGGAGCAGATTGGAGGGGTTGTAAATGTGGTGTGGAGGAAATGGGAGGAGATGAGGGAGGGGAAATTGTGGTCCAGATACAAAATAAATTAAAAAAAGCAATCCAAAGAATTTTACCCAAAACTAGTATACTCTAACAAACTGTTTTGTACATGGCATCTGTACAAGTGTAAGCAGTAATTTATCTAGAATTTAACCCTTAAATTGTGTGTTTGCTTGAAGACAATGGGGTTAGGGATAAAAAAGTAAGCAAATTCAGGATATATTTGCTTATGGTTAAGAGTGGTTGGTTATTTAAATGAGAGATAAAAAAGAGAGATAGTTTTAAAATATTTATTGTTAAAATATATCAGAATTAAAATATGAGAATACTCCTCCGAGGCTGGTGGGAATGCCAACTTGTACAGTCACTTTGGAAATCAGTGAGGAGATTCCTCCATAACATGGGAATGAATCTATCACAAGATTCAGCAATTCCACTCTTAGTCATACACCCAAAAGATGCACATTCATACAACAAGGACATCTGTGAAACTATGTTGATTGCAACATTATTTGTAATAGTCAGAACCCTGGAGCAACGTAGATGCCTCTCAACTTAAGAGTGGTTAGGGAAAACATGGCACATTTATACAATGGAGTACTGATTAGCTGAAAACAACAACAACAACAACAAAAAACCAAATAATGGAATCTTGAAATTTGCTGGCAAATGTTTGGCACTAGAAGAAACCATCCTGAGTGTTGTAATCCAGTCACCAAAAGACAAACATGATATGTACTCACTCATATATGGATTTCAGACATGGATCAGTGGAGTGCCAGCCTACAATCCCACTGCCAGAGAGTCTGGGAAACAGGTAGAACCCTAAGAGAGACGTACATGGTACCCCAGAGAAAGGGAATGGAATAGGATCTCCTGAATGGATTGGGAGCTTGGGGCAAGGGAAGAGGGAACTGAGAGAAAGAGAGAGGGAGAAGAGGAGGGGCGAGGAGGAAATGAGTGAGCCGGAAGATTGAGTTGGGGTAATAGAGGAGAACAAGATGAAAGACACCATAATAGAGGGTTAGTATAGGTTTGAGGAAAGACCTGGCACTAGGGAGATTTCCAGAGATCTATAAGGATGACACACAATGGCAATCTAAGCAATAGTGGACAGGTTACCTTAAATGCCCTTACCCTCTAATGAGATTGATGACTAACTTATATGCCATCCTATAGCCTTCATCCAGTGGCCAAAGGAAGAAGAGGCAGACACCCACAGCTAAACAATGTACTGAACTCACAGAACCCAGTTGCAGAGAGGGAGGAGTGATGAGCAAAGGGATCAAGACCGGGCTGTTGAAGCACACAGAAACAGCTGACTTGAACAAGGTGGAGCTCATGTACCCCAGACAGATGGCTGAGAGGCCGGAATGGGAATGATACAGACCCCAGAAATGTGGAGGTTAGTGAGGAGACCTCAGCAATATATGTGTTCTCTGCTAGTGGATCAGTATTTATACCTGGTGTAGGAATGAACTTTGAGAGCCCAATCCACATGGAGGTATGTGCTCTTGGCCTGAACACGTGGGAGGACCTGGGCCATGACTGGAATGATTCCCCCATGGAGTGTCTTACCCTCCCTGGGGAGCAGAAGGAAGATGGAATGGGGGGTTGGTGGGGGATGGGGGAGGAGGGGAGGGAGAGGGAGCTCAAAGTGACATATGGAGCAGGCTTGCTTCTAATTTTCATTAAAATTTAAAAAAATAAAAAGTTTAAAAGGATCTATTATCCTTTTATATAAAACAACAATAAAATTCTTACAACCGTGTATTGACTTTTATATATAATTCTATATTCTTCTATGTACTTTTAAAGTTAAAAATTAAATTTATAGTGACAAAAAGTCACTATACTAGATACAGCAAATCATAACACCACAACAAACCAGTAAGTTCTAGAGTTTAAACACAAATCATGCATTGCTTATGTGTGTTTGAGAAATAGAGGCAAGCTTCCAGCAACAAAGCTTATAGCATAAACACATTGCTAAATAAGATTATATTCACATGTTTTGTTCTCTGTCTCATTGATAACAGATAATTGGCAAAATTTCAAAGAAAAACTAGCAGATTTGAAAAGTGTACTTTTGCAAAATTTGAGAACACACATAAAGTATTTTATATATTTTAAGCAAATATTGATCCCATGGTAGAAGCAGATAAACCTGGAAGAGCAGTAAGGGAATTGGTGCCAAACAATATGTGCCAGGAATAAAGTGTACAGACACATTTTCACACTGTGAGCAATTAAAGGAGAGTGGTGCTCAAAAGTGGAACTTATGAAGGTCATTCTCCTATGTCAGGAATCTTAAAACATCCTGTCTCTCATATTGAGATCCTTGGAAACACCTTTTAACAAACTTTTGTCAACTAAAAATGGATGTACTCTCTGAACTGTCATTAATCTTGGTAGGAAATGTTACCAAATATAAGATTTTTCACTTTCTTTAGAAACAGTAGCAGATAGGAAGGAAACAAGTATCTTCAGGTAAGTAAGGAATATTAGTTTCTGTCTTGAGAAATTGTGTTTTTGAAACTTCCTTCTGTGAACATACACATGATGGAGTTCTGGGGGAAATGGAATGTATTGGTGCTGAAATCATCTTCAGTCACAGAGGACACACAAGGAGAATTGACAGGCTATAGGTTAGAGCCAACTATGACATACACTTCTTTATTCCACTCTTAATATTTCTTCACTGTTCAGAGCTTTGAGATAAGCAGAAAGATAGCCAAATTTCAAAAGTGAATAAAAGGTTGATAACAACTTCTGATCAGTTTTATCTGGTGTAAAACATGAAAGGGATTTTCTAGATTAAAATATGTATTTGTAGTTGAATTCAATTAATAATTGATATTAGGTAAGAATCAGCCTTGATTGACCAAATATTCTGTAAAATAGCAGCATCATTATACTGAACAGAATAATATCTACCATTCATCTTACAAGTCTACATAGATTTCTTTGCAAAACAAAACACAAAGTTACTATACTGAGAAATATTTACAAAGGAATAGCTTCACAACCAATCACAATAACAGCAATCTTCCTTTGTGATATGGCAGAATTCCAGAACAAAGAGATAAAGAACAGTTTAGCTAATATTCCTTGATAAAAGAATGAGATATAGTATAAACTATACAACATGCACTTGCTCTCTGATCCTTTTAGACTTGCCTGTATTATGAATTGTTTTAAACTTAAATAGCTCAGTTACTTAACCATCTATGGTTAAAGCCACTCATTTCCTATTGGTGGTCCTGGTATCTAAGATTGACTGTACATCCATTATGAAAGGGACAGATTTGAATCTAGATGCTTCTGGAACTCACCTTGATGCACTTGTCCCCTCTGTCAAGATATTGGCTTGAATCCCATGATAACTAAGACATTTAAGAGACTAAGATTAACACATCCAACTCAAGTTCAAGTCCGAAGCACAGTGATGTAGATTGTGAGCAACTGCAGTCTCAAATGAATTGTCTATCAAATAAACTTGTTTGCATCTAGACTCTTCCTTATTCCTCTAAGTAAGAAGCAACAGTGAGTTTTTCTCAATTTAACAGTCAACATTGTACTGGGAAGGGAGTACCGTGTCCAGAGTGTTTCAAAACTTGGAATAGCAAATAACAGATGTATAATACTGCTCTTTAGATTGTTGAACTAGAATCATGTTTATGTTGCATCCAACTCACTTTGTATAGAATGGAGAAAGCATCCTGGAAATCACTTCTCCGCTTGTCTTCAAATCTAAGAAGAGACATAGGAGTTCAGAGAAAGTTCCTGAGGATACCATGGGTTTGTGAGATGAGGTGACACTGTAGATGACCTTCAACAGTTCATCAGACACACGAGTTACTTCTTAATAGACAACTTTAAAACAAAATTAAGACAACTTTCAAAAATAGGAGTGCACTGTAAAATCTATAGCAATTCATCCAATAAACATAGCTATAATAAGATATGGTGATCTAAAGTGTGGAATATGCAAAAGAAAACAATCTGTCAAGCCATTAAGTTTATCAAAAGATCCAGGATAGCCAAAACAACCCTGCTCAACAAGGCAATGTCCGGAGGCATCACCATTCCTGGCTTCAAGCTCTATTATAGAGCTATAGTCCTGAAAACAGCTTGGTATTGGCACAGAAATGGACAGGTAGACGAATGGAATCAAATTGAAAGCCCTGATATTAACCCACACACGTATGAACATCTGATCTTTGACAAAGAAGCTAAAAATATACAATGGAATAAAGAAAGCATCTTCAACAAATGGTGCTGGCATAACTGGAGGCTGGCATGTAGAATAATTTGTCCATGCACAAAACTTAAGTCCAAATGGATCAAAGACCTCAACATAAATCCAGCCACACTGAACCTCTTAGAAGAGAAAGTGGTACAGGAGACAGCTTCCTGAACATAACACCAGTAGCACAGACAGTGAGATCCACAATTAATAGGTGGGACCTCCTGCAACTGTGAAGCTTCTGTAAGGCAAAGGACACAGTCAGCAAGACAAAAAGGCAACCCACAGAATCTATGGGGCCTTTGGTAGTTGACCAGTATTTATTCCTGGCATACAAATAGACATTGGGTGCCCATCCCACAGTGAGAGATGCACTCTCACCCTGGACTCTTGGGGGAGATTCTAGGCCCTGTCGTGGATGAAATGACAGACTATGAATTTAAATTTAAAAATACAATTTTTAATGTAAAATAAAATGGTAGTTTTCTAGTGGCACATTTGATGCAGTTTATACTGATTATCAGTAAATTTCTGAGTTGAATATGGAGATAAGTTATTCACTCATAACCATTATAATAGTCAAAAGTTGGAAAATATACAATAAAGATTTATAAATTATAAAAGGGAATTCAAAACAATGAACAGATTAAGCAATGAAGAAACATCAAGATAAAAAGTATTCAATTATTAATTAGGGAAATTTATAAAAATGTTAATGATCACTGAAAATCATTGGAATATGTGTCTAACTCTTGTGTGAATTTCATCCATGGTGGCAATGAGAGAAATTTTATGAACCGAAAAATAGCTAGACTTGGAATATTAAAATAAACCAATAACTATACAAGTTCAGAAAATCTTCTGATTATGCAGAGGTATACTCATACCTCAACAGTGAGAATAAATATGCTGATTAAGGGTCAGAATATGGGAGACTATGACACACTAATATGGTGAAGAACCAGCATGGATACATCCAACACAGGAACATCACTTTAGACACACTGCTTTCAGAGACTGCTATCACCACCTTAAAGACCCAAACCCCACTTGCTTCCATCTTATCAGTTCTGACTTCACTCCAGGTACCTGGCACATATGACCTCCAGCACCAAGTTTGAGAATAAACCTCTTAAACTTAAATTTCAACACAGATTCAGAAATCTCATTGAGGAACCCAATTCATACAGTCCCTAACAGCTAATAAGAGAAATATGTTTCCTGTTTCTACCCCTTCTATCTGACTTTCCTTCTTCACCCTGGTGTAGGATGTGTCACTAGACAAGCCCACATACTGTGACTTTGTACTCAGGACTCCCCCAAACTATCAAACATACTGCTTCTCCTCAGTTGTGCACATAAAGTTCATGTATCAAAAGACACAATCAATAGTATACACCAAGGTACCTAGGCCCAATCACAAAAAATAAGCAACAAAAATGTTTTTTTATAAAATATGTCCTCCAAAATTCACAGTGCTATAGTAATGATACATGATGAGAACAATGCAAATGAAATTGAAGACATAGAATTCATATACAAAAAATTACAAGTATTTTTCAAAGAGTAAAGGATCCAAGGAAGTCACTGTCATAGTAACAGTAGCTGTTGCTTTGATAAAAACCATGAGTAAAAGTCACTTCAGGAGAAAAGGATTTATTTGTCTCACAGTTTCATATAATGGCTGATCATCAAAAGCAGTGAGTGAAGGAACTCACACAGGGAAGGAACCTGGAGGCAGGAGTGGATGCAGAGGCAACAGAGGCATGGTGCTTTCTCTCTTGTCCCCTGTCACTTGCTTAGCCTGCTGTCTTAGAGACCAAAGATGGTTCCATCCACAATGGGCTGGATCCTCCCTATCAATAACTAATTAAGAAAATACCCTACAGCAATATCTGCAGTATGATTAGATGGAGGCATATTTTCAATGAAGGATCTCTCCTCTCAGATGACTTTTGCTTCAGTTAAACTGACATAAAACTAACTAGTACATACATGAGTAAACACCTGAACAAACTTTTGGAGAATTATAAACTGATGGAAGATCCCATGCCCACCTTAAGAAAAAAAAGTCTTTGATAAGCATTAGGAAGATTGATTGGAATCAAATTGAACACCCTGATATTAACCCATACATGTATGAACACCTGATCTTTCACAAAGAAGCTAAAATTATACAATGGAAAAAAGAAAGCATCTTCAACAATTGGTGCTGGCATAATTGGATGCTGGCATGCAGAAGACTGCAGATAGATCCATGTCTATCGCCATGCACAAAACTGAAGTCCAAATGGATCAAAGACATAAACATAAATCAAGCCACACTGTGTCTCTTATAAGAGAAAATGGGAAGTGCCCTTGAACTAACTGGTATAACTGAAGAATGGATAGAGAAAATGTGATACATTTACACAATCATGTACTACTTAGCAGAGAAAAACAATGGAATGTTCGAATTTGCTGGCAAATGAGTGATACTGAAAGAAACCATCCTGAGTGAGGTAATCGAGTCACAGAAAGATGAGCATGGTATTTATTCACTAATATATGGAGTGTAGACATGGAACACGGGATTGGCAACCTACTGTCCACACTGCCAGTGAGGCTGGGATACATGAAATACCCTAAGAGAGACATGCATGGCACCCTGGAGAAGGAGAAGGGGACATGAACTCCTGAGTGGATTGGGAACTTGGGGCATGGGGAGAAGGAGTTGGGAGAAAGAGAGGGGGAGAAGAGGAGGAGAGAGGAGAAAATGGGGAAGCAGGAATATTTAGTTGGGGAAAGAATAAAGAGCAGGATAAGAGATACCATAATAGAGGGAGTTATGAGAGGTTGAGGAGAGACCTGGCACTAGGGAGATTTCCAGAGATCTACAAGGATGACACCAGTGGCAATCAAAGCAGTAGTGGAGAGGCTACCTTAAATGCCTTTACCCTTTAATGAGTTTGATGACTACCTTATATGCCATCCTATAGCCTTCATCCAGTGGCCAATGGAAACAGAGGCAGACACCACAGCTAAACAATGAACTGAACTTCTAGAACCAAATTGCAGAGAGGGAGGAGTGATGAGAAAAGGGATCAAAACCAGCCTGGTGAGCCCATAGAAGTAGCTGACTTAAACAAGGTGGAGCTCATGGATCCCAGACTGATGACTATAAATCTAGGATGGCACTGATCTAGACTTCCTGAATGTGGATGTCAGTAAGGAGGCCTACGCAATCTATTGGGCCTCTGGTAGTAGATCAGAGTTTGTCCCTAGTATCCAAATGATCTTTGGGAGCCCATTCCATGTGGAGTGATGCTCTCAACCTGGAAACATCGGGGAGGGCCTAGACCCTGCTAAGGATGATGTGACAGACTTTGGATATTCCCCATGGAAGGCCTCACCTTCCCTGGGGAGAAGAGAGGCTATAGGTAGGGGTTGGTCGGGGGCATAAGAAGGAGGTTAGGGAGAGTGAGCTGAGGTTAACATGTGAAGCAGGTTTGTTTCTAATTTAAATAAAAAAGAAATATATTCATTCTACTATTAAAGAAATTAATATGCACCTGCAAAAATAAGATTTAATTCATTTTCCAAATAAAAAAATTGTCTTGATATGTATTTTTAATGAATTTTAAAGAGTACAAGATTAACAAATGTAAAGTAACAATATCTTCAAGGAAGTTTGTTTGTATAAATATACTGGTATATTCAGATAAGGGCTTTCTTGACAGTACAGACTTGTTCATAATATACACAATTTTCAACATATACATGTGAATAAGTATGCAATATTTATATCAGAGGTATGAAGACCTTAGCAAACTATAGCAGCTAACTCGTCATAGAAAATGCTTAGCAGAGAATAGTCTCTGTAAAGCAGATAGGAGTAGAAAAAGTGAAGACAACATAGAAAATCAAGAATTTATGAATCAAAATGTCAGTGTTACAGGCCAAGCAACATGTTTTTGGGGGGGGTTATGAGACAGGGTTTCTCTGTATTGTTTTGGAGGCTGTCGGTCCAGCCCGGCCTCAAACTCACAGAGATCAACCTGCCTCTACCTCCCGACTGCTGGGATTAAAGGCATGTGTGGGAACACCAGACCTTGAGCAGAGACCCACTTCCCCTTCTGCCTGGGAGTAGGCAGCTGTAAGACAATGTTTACTAAAAGCAATACAATGCCTGGGGGCATTAAGTTCCTGGAAAAGGCCTGCCCACAGAAACCAC
The DNA here is from genome assembly GCF_017639785.1 of Mesocricetus auratus. Classification (NCBI taxonomy): domain Eukaryota; kingdom Metazoa; phylum Chordata; class Mammalia; order Rodentia; family Cricetidae; genus Mesocricetus; species Mesocricetus auratus. The sequence goes on from NW_024429190.1 coordinate 864,907, forward strand.
CCTGAGCTCGACCTTGTCCAGAGACTAACCACCTCTTCTGCCATGCCCAGATCAGTTTCTGGGGTCAGAGCAGAACCAGCCAGGAGAGAGGAGAGAGCAGAAGCTTCTCTGGTGGGGGCCTTTCTTAGGAAGTTTTCTTGAACCTTTTTGGGGCCTGCTTAAAGTTTTCTTTACACCGTTGAACAAGTCTCTGTGTTGTCAATCCCCGACACCCTCCGCACGTTCTCGGACACAGGCCACGCAGCAGACGCCACAGGCATGCACCACCAATCCCTGGCCAAGCAATATGTTTTACCTACTGTGTCTCATGAAAGCATAGTTCATTCAGGCTCCATCCTTGGCTGCCCAACAGAGTAACCACTTTCTGTTGTTAGGTCAGTATTAAGTATGTTTATTTATGAAGACTTGTGGTTTTCCTTCTTTTTTAATTGAAATTAAAAACATATCAATATCAGTTCTCTCAACTGCCTATCTTTCCTTGTTCCCCAACCACCCATCCCATGCCCCATGCCTTCTAACTGACACCCATATTCAGGGGGCCTGGTTCAGTCCTATGAGGTTTCCCCAGTGGTCAGACTGTGGTCCTAAACTCCAACTTGCTCAGGTCATCTGTTTCTGTGGGTTTCCTCATCATGGTCTTGACTCCTTTGGTAATCACTCCTCCCTCTCTAAAACTGGGCCCCAGGAGTCTCATAACATTAACAGACTTCAGTAATCTCTTGTTTTATTATCTAAATCTCATCAATACGTCTTCGGTTTTTGGTTTCCCAGCACTTTCATAACATAGGGTTCATAAATAGAAATTAAGGCACAGAAAGGTTCCACACAACTTTAATATCAGCACTTGGGAGGCAGAGGCAGGCAGAGATCTGTGAGTTTGAGGCCAGCCTGGTCTACAAAGTGAGTGCTGAGACAGCCAGAACTGTTACACAGAGAAACCCTGTCTTGAACAAAAAAAGAATCAAACAAACAAAAATACCCCAAAAATAAGAAAGAAAGAATTCTAGAAAGTAATGAAGTTCTCAAAAAGGCCTATAGAAAGTAAATCCTTGGAGACACTGCCTGTCCAGTTCTGCTCTCCTCTCCAGCGATGTGTTCAGTGTGAGTCTTTCCATCTGTTACGTTAGGTGTTATATAAGAGAATAATAAAGTCTCAACTAAGATATTTTTATCTAGTTCAGCACATATATCAATATCATCAGAAGTTCATGGTTTTGTTTAGTTGTCAAAAAAGACAAGCATAGTAATTTCACAGTATAAATGAGTCCAGCTTCATAGTACTTTGATCACCTTTTCCTCTGGTCAAGAAACATTTTAAAGCTAAATTCAATAATGGTCATAGTCAGCTGCCACTAATTATGCTTTTGGATGATGAACAATCTTCTGACTCACTTTAGTGCTAGTCAGGTACCTGGCTTAAGAATGAGTTTGTTACCTACACAAATCAATGACTGCATGCCCACAGAGACATTTTACTTTTACACACATACTCATGTCATACATACTTAGTACAATGAAAAAGAATTTTTGAGAATCTTCAGTTAAAACCAGTTCAGGATAGTTTTAAAGATGCATTATCAATGCTGCTTCTCCATATGTTACTAAGCTTAATAAATTTTTAAAAAAGAGCCTACTCTGCTCTTGGATTTCAAAATTGGTATAGGTGTAGCATTAACATACAATTTCTGATATTTGAGGAAGATTCAAATGGAAATGAAAAATATGCTACATACAGTGACCTCTTTCAAACAGTTTTTTTATACCTAACACAGCAATATACCATCAGCCTATAAGACTGATTTCAATACATTTAGATAGTTTCAATGCCTAGGAATCTGTTAATGGAAAGGAATTATAGATCTACACTTAAGAATGAATAATAGGACTAGATATGTAAGACACAAAACTACTTTCTTAGAAGATAGCAGCAAAACCAGGATCGTCTGGGTTTTCCAACAAGGTTTCATGTCCTACAACAAACAAATACCTTAGATTGTGAAGAGAAACACTGACAAAATTGGTTTCACTATGATGAAAATATTCTAAGGAAGATTTTAAAGACCATGAGAAGACAAACTGAAATGGAAAACAACGCCTGCAACACATGAGTTCTTGAATGTCAAATGTATAGGAGACAGCAATGGGAAAGTGATGACACCTTTAAAAATGGGCAAGAAATCTAAATATGCTCCTTGACATACACAGGGGGAGCATAAAGTAAGACCCCCACTTCATATGTCATAAAGAAATTGCTAATGAAAATAATAGTAAGAAATATCACTGCACTATAATATGGTTAAATGTGAAATGCAGATCTCTCAGAAATGTCAGAAAGAAACTGAACTTGCAGATATTCTTAGGGTGAAAATACAGTAAAGTAAAACATTTTAGAAAAAACATAAAATTATACAGAACTCTGCTATCTCTATGTATAAAGTATATATATATTGATATATATAATTTATATAAGTTATATAAAGAATTTTCCCTATATAAATGTATTTTGGCTCATATAATACATTCTGACACCAACCTCCCCTCTACTCCTCCCAGTACCCCCCTCTGCCCCAGATATACAGCTCTTTATTTCCCTTCAGAAAAGAACAGGCCTCCCAGTAATATGAACTGAACATGGCATAACAAGATGCAATACATTTTCACGTGAAGGCTGAATGAGGCCACCCTAGTAAGAGGAAAAGGGTCAAAGGAGCAGGCAAAAGGATCAGAGACACCCCACTCCCATTGTTAGGAGTTCAACAAATATCCTAAGCTAAGCAACCACAGCAGGTGTGCAGAGGGCCTAGCATAGACCCATGCAGACTCCATGATTGTCTGTTTGGTCTCTATGAGCCCCTATTGAGCCTTACTCAGTTGATTCTCTGCTCCTCTGTTCTCTTGCTGTCCTTGATCCTCTAGTTCCTACAATCCTTTTCTTCTGTGGTGTTCCCCATTTCTGCCTAATGTTGACTGTGGGTCTGTGTATCTTCTACCATAAACTGTTCAAATAAACCTCTGTGATGACAGTTGGTCTAAGTACCCATCCTATGGTACAGCAGACTTTTTTTCTCTAAATTGTCATTTATTTTTTAAATATTTTTTATTTAACTTTTTCCACATGTTACTTTCAGTTCCTTCTCCCTCCCCTCTTCCCCCACCCCCCAATCCTCCCAACACCTAACCCACACTCCATTTCCCCTCTGTTCCCCAGGGAGGGCAAGGGCTTCCATGAGGGATTTTCAGAGTCTGTCACATCATCCCCGGAAGGGCCTAGGTTCTTCCAGAAGTGTACAGGCTGAGAGAGCATCCCTCCACGTGGTATGGGTTCCCAGAGTCCATCTGTATGTCAGGAATAAATACTGATCTACTCTCCAATGTCCCACAGATTGCCAAGGCCTCCTCTCTATCACCCAGGTTCAGTGGGATGGATTTCTGGATCAGTCCCATGCTGGCCCCTCAGTCATCAATCTGGGGTCCACATATCAGCAGAATTTTATCTTCCTTTTATAATTTAAGTTAGAAACAAGCTTGCTTCACATGTCAATCCCAGATCCCTCTTCCTCCCCTCCTCCCCTCCACGGCACTATGCCCCCCAGTCCCCTACCCAATCTGCACTCTGATCCCCAGGGACAGTAAGGTCCTCCAGGGAAGGATCTCCAGAGTCTGTCATTTCGTCCACGGCAAGGCAGGCCTTCCACCAAGAATCCAGGCTGAGAGAGCATCCCACAATGTGGGAGGGGCAGCCAAAGTCCATTTGTATGCCAGGGATAAACACTACCCAAGGCCCCATAGATTACCTAGGCCTCCTCACTGACACCCACAATCAGGGTGTTTGGGTCAGTCTTACCATGCCTTCCATACAGCCATCATTCTGGGGTTCAAGAGTTACCCCTTGTTCAGGTCAACTGTTTCTGTGAGTTAAACCAGCCAAGTCTTAACCACTTTCCTCATCAGTTTTCCCTTTCTGTTACTGGATTCCAGGATTTCAGTTCAGTGTTTAGCTGTAGGTGTCTGCCTCTGCTTCCATCAGTCACTAGATGAAGGTTATGTTTCCCAGACTCTCTGGCAGTGGGACTGTATGCTGACATTCCCCTGACTCATGTCTAAATTCCATATATGAGTGAGAACATACCATGTATCTCTTTTTTTGAGGGCTGACCTCCAAAACTTACAAAAACTTCAAGAAGCAAGTCTCCAAAAAATCAAGGGATACAATTAAAAAGTGGGCTACAGAACTAAATAGAGAATTCTCAATAGAGGAGTTTAAAATGACTGAGAGACACTTGAGAAATTGCACAATATCGTTAGCCATCAGGGAAACGCAAATCAATCAACTCTGAGATACCATTTTACTCCAGTCAGAATGGCTAAAATCAAAAACACCAAATGACAGTTTATGCTGGAAAGGATGTGGAGAGAGGGGAACTCTCCTCCACTGTTGGTGGGAGTGCCAACTCTTACAGCCACTTTGGAAATCAGTATGGAGATTCCTCAAGAAAATGAGAATCAGTCTATCACAAGATCCAGGAATTCTACTCTTAGACATATACCCAGTAGATACACATAGTTCCACTATGTTCATAGAAGCATTATTTGTAATAGCCAGAAGCTGGAAGCAACCTAGATGCCCCTCAACTGAAGAATGGATAGAGAAAATGTCATTCATTTACACAATGGAGTACTAGTCAGCAGAAAAAAAAACAATGGAATCTTAAAATTTGCCAGCAAATGGAAGGCACTAGAAGAAATCCTGAGTGAGGTAACCCAGTCACAAAAAGACAAACATGAGACTTCATCCAGTGGCTGAAGTAAGTAGAGGCAGACACCCACACTAAACACTGAACTGAACTCCTGGAAACCAGTTGCAGAGAGGGAGGAGTGTTGAGCAGAGGGGTTAAATCTAAAGTCTTAATGTAAAAAAAAATCAAAATGAACAACTCGCAGCCAGTCCAGCTTCAGGTGAGATTGGGTCTCCAGCGGGGACCGCCCACCTATCACCCATCCCCCTTGATCTTCCGGGCTGCTCCCAGCATCCAGAAGACCCGCCCACACAGGAAAGACATCAGCCCTTCCAAGACCCCAACCCCAGCGAGTCCAGCTTCAGGAAAGACATCAGCCCTTCCAAGACCCAACCCCAGCGAGTACAGCTTCAGGAGACCTGCCCACACAGCAAAGAAATCAACAGTTCCAAGATCCCAACCCCAGCGAGTCCAGCTTCAGGAAAGACATCAGCCCCTCCAAGACCCCAACCCCAGCTAGTCCAGCTTCAGCTGCAGGAAGGAAGCAGACCAGTGGAGACGAAAAGACCCATCAGCACCCACTGGAAGAAGAGATGGGAAGAAGACAGAATAAGAGATCACTCAGCAATAGAAACACCAACATGACCCCACCAGAATCCAGGGATCCAACACCAGCAAGACCCAAAAAGCACTACATAGATGAAGAAGAGGAGACAGACCTTAAAAATTATTTCATGAAGATGATGGAGACCCTCAAAGAAGAAATGAGGAAATCCCTTGAAGAAATAGAAGAAAAAACAAACAAAAAATCCACTAAATGGGGGAAAATTCCAAGAAATAAACAAATCTCTCAAAGAATCTAAAGATCACCAAGAAAAAACAACCAAAAAAATTAAGGAAACAACTCAAACAGTTGAAGGATTGAAAGCTGAAAGAGAAACGATAAAGAAAACACAGAATGAAGGGATGCTGGAAATAGAAAAGCTGGGTAAATGATCAGGAGCTACAGATGCAAGTATCACCAATAGAATACAAGAGATAGAAGAGAGAATCTCAGGTGTTTAAGACTCATTGGAGGATATAGAGTCGTCAACCAAAGAAAATCTCAAAACCAACAAATCCTTAACACAAAATATCCAGGAAATATGGGACACCATGAAGAAGCCAAACCTGAGAATAATAGGTATAGAAGAAGGTGAAGAAATTCAACTTAAAGGTACAGAAAACATATTCAACAAAATCATTGAAGAAAACTTCCCTAACCTAAAGAAAGATATGCCTATGAAAATACAAGAATCTTACAGAACACCAAATAGGCTGGACCAGAAAAAGAAGTCACCTCGCCATATAATAATCAAAACATCAAACCTACAGAGTAAAGAGAAAATATTAAGAGCAGCTAAAGAAAAAGGCCAAGTAACATACAAAGGCAGACCTATCCGAATTACACCTGACTTCTCAATGGAAACGATGAAAGCCAGAAGATCCTGGAAAGATGTCCTACAAATGCTAAGGGAACAAGGATGCCAGCCCAGACTACTATATCCAGCAAAGCTCTCAATTACCATAGATGGAGAAAACAAAATATTCCATGACAAAGCCAGATTTAAACAATACGTATCCATGAATCCAGCTCTACAGAAAATGCTAGAAGGAAAACCTAGAGCCAAGGAAGATAACTACATCCACAAAGACACAGGCAATATATAATCACACTTTACAAAACACCAAAAGAAAAAGGGAGAAGAAACTACACAAAATAACTTCACTAACAATAAATCAAGCACAAACAAGGATCACCAATCAATGGTCATTAATATCCCTCAATGTCAACGGCCTCAACTTGCCTATAAAAAGACACAGACTAGCAGAATTGATACGAAGACAGAACCCTTCCTTCTGCTGCATACATGAAACACATCTCAACATCAAAGACAGATGTTATCTCAGAGTAAAGCGTTGGGAAAAAATCTTCCAATCAAACGGTCCCAAGAAACAAGCAGGTGTAGCAATCCTAGTACCTAACAAATTAGACTTCAAATTAAAATCAATCAAAAGAGATGAAGAAGGACACTTCATATTCATCAAAGGAAAAATACATCAAGACGAAGTCTCAATTTTAAACATCTACGCCCCAAATACAAAGGCACCTACATTCGTGAAAGAAACATTACTAAAGCTCAAAATGCACATAAAATCTCACACACTAATAGTAGGAGACTTCAACACTCTGCTCTCACCGCTAGACAGGACCTCCAGACAGAAACTTAACAAAGAAACAAAAGAATTAATATCGCCTTGTACAAAACTTAATTCCAAATGGATCAAAGATCTCAACATAAATCCAGCCACACTGAAACTTTTAGAAGAGAAAGTGGGAGATACTCTTCAACGAGTTGGTACAGGAGACAACTTCCTAAGCATAACTGAGATCGACAATTAACAAATGGGACCTTCTGAAACTAAAAAGCTTCTGTAAGGCAAAGGACACAGTCAAAAAGACAAAAAAGGCAGGCCACAGAATGGGAAAAAATATTCACTAACCCTACATCTGACAGAGGGCTAATCTCCAAAATTTACAAAGAACTCAAGAAACAAGTCACCAAAACACCAAAGGATCCAATTAAAAGGTGGGGTACAGAGCTAAATAGAGACTTCTCAGTAGAGGAGGCAAAAATGGCCAAGAGACACTTAAGAAAGTGCTCAACATCCTTAGCCATCAGGGAAATGCAAATCAAAACAACTCTGAGATACCATCTTACTCCTGTCAGAATGGCTAAAATCAAAAACACCGAAGATAATTTATGCTGGAGAGGATGTGGAGAGAGAGGAACACTCCTCCACTGCTGTTGTGGGAGTGCCGACTCATACAGCCTCTTTGGAAATCAGTATGGAGATTCCTTAGGAAAATGGGAATTAATTTACCACTAGACCCAGCAATTCCACTCTTAGGCATATATCTAAATGAGTCAAGTTCATACAACAAGGGCATCTGCTCCACTATGTTCATAGCAGCATTATTTGTAATAGCCAGAACCTGGAAGCAACCTAGATGCCCCTCAACTGAAGAGTAGATAGAGAAAATGTGGTACATTTACACAATGGAGTATTACTCAGCAGAAAAAAAACAATGTTATCTTGAAATTCGCAGGTAAATGGATAGCACTGGAAGAAACCATCCTGTGTGAGGTAACCCAGTCGCAAAAAGACAAACATGGTATGTACTCACTCATATATGGATTTTAGACATGGATCAGGATAGTGCCAGTCTGTATTTCCACTGATAGAGATTCTGGGAAACAGGAAAGAACCTAAAAGATATGCATATATGCATAGTACCCAAGAGAAGAGGAAGAGGATTGAGACAAGATCCTCTGAATGGATGGGGAACATGGCGAGGGGTGGGGGGGAGTGGGACCTGGGAAGAAGAGAGGGGGTGAAGAGGAAGAGAGTTGGTCATGGGGGAAAAGGAAGTTGAGGGGGTGGGGGTAGAATAGGGGGAAGAGGGAATCATAGGATCGAATACAGATCAGGCACCAGAGTGACCTCTAGTGATCTAAAGGGATAACACCAATTGGCAAGCTAATCAATAGTGGAGAGACCACCTTGAATGCCCATTCCTGATAATGAACTTGATGTCTATAACCATCCGGGAGCCTTCATCCTGTGACTGATGGAAGAAGAGGCAAACACACAATTAAGCACTGAACTGAACCCAAGGAACCCAGTGACAGAGAGAGAGGAGTGATGAGCAAATTGGCAAAGAATGGGCTGGCAAAACCAGCAGAGACAGCTGATCTGAACAGGGGAGAGCTCTTGGACCCCAGACCGACAGTGGGGAGGCCAGCATGGGACTGATCTGGACCCCCCAAATGTGAGTGTCAGCGAGAAGGCCTGGGCAACCTATGGGGCCCTGAGCTGTGGATCATTGTCTATCCCTGGAATACAAACAGTCATTGTGTGCCCATAGCACAAAGAGGGATGCTCTCTCAGCCTGGACTCTTAGGGGAGTGCCTGGACCCTACCCAGAGTAAAATGACAGACTCTAGATATCCCCTATGTGGAAGGATTTGGCAATAGGGTGGGAGGGTGGGGGGGAAAGGGACTGCGGGAGGAGGGGAGGGAGAGGGAACTGGGATTGACATGTAAAACAAGCTATTTAAAATTAAAATAAAAAATGATAAAAAATGAACAACTCAAATCATTTGTGAGTATCACATGATTGAAGGTCAAAAATGGCTAGAGACTACACAGCCATATACTTCCACTTGCTTTTTTGTATTTGACAGGTTCCATAGATAATCATATTTGTTCCCTTGTCACCTCTTTGGTTTCTACTTAACGCTGTTTTAGAGCAAAACATCACAAGATGCTGTAAGGTATTAATTATAATACTTTTGGAGAATTATAAACATCCTCTTGGAATTTTAAATCTAGAGTCCTCCATGTTCTTCTCTAATGTTACAAATTAAGCAGAAGCAAATCTGAGGGAGATGGTCGTTCATTTAGGTTCATATATTTGAATACCTTGTCTCCTGTTATTGGAACTGTTTGAAGAATATTAGGAGGTGTCTCACTGTGGATGTACATTGAAGTTTGCAAAACTCAGGCATTGCCAGAAGCTTCTGTTTGCCTTGTGGATCAAGATGTGAATTTGTAATTACTGCTACGATACTATGTCTACCTTCAAGGATTCTAACCTACTGAAACCCTGAGTTTTAAATAAACCTTTATTATTTTACAAGTTGTCTTATTAATGGTGCCACACCAAAAGAAAAGTAACTAAAACAAGTAACTATTAGAGGACATTTTACTCCACAGCAAAGTATGTTGTCCTGCTCTAATCTCCAAGAATTGTTGAAAATTTTGTCTTGGTTTCTGTGCTTTTATAAGCTGTCTGGATTCCTAAAATATTGGAGAAATCGAAAGTCTTGTTTCTTTCCTAAAGATTTATAAAACATATTCCATCTTAATAATATTTAAAAATAAAAACTTTCCATACTCACAAATTATGTGCATATATGACTTACTAATCTGAATACTCTTAAGTATTTCACCTAAATTTATATAGTGTATATAAATGACATGTAAGATTCTGGGCATGCATGTGTCACCTTATACATGTTGAGAACTTGCAGGAGATGCATGTCCCCAGAATACTGAACCCAGACTTGTGAATCAAGTATTTTTACATACTGGGCCATCTTACTGACCCTAGAATATGTATTTTTAATAGATATTATTAATAATTATTCAGAATATCCAGCCTTCATTTAATTTGAATTTTATTTATAGATTAATTTCCTGAGATCTGACATTTAAAAATGATAAGTGGAATAGTTCTTCATGTATTAATTTTAACTTCCATTTACATTGCAGCTGTTGTAAAGCTTCCTCTTTGAATTCCATGAATATTCTTAGCTCATAAATTCCTAGGTGCATTACAATTCTATCTGTTCTCTAAAGGGTATCATATGTCTCTTACTTAAAATTAGCAGTATACAAAGAGTTTAGCAATTAAACCAATAGATATCTTTGTACTCTCATTTATTACTTCTAATGCAATCTGCTGCTTCTGCTGTATTTTTTGGTTATATATGTCATACATATACATATTCCTTAATGGGATATGTTTACCCTTTGATTATCCTAAAAAGATTTTCTAGGAAATATAGTTATGCAGTGACTAGAACATCATTGGATTATCACTTATCCTAAAGATGATACCTCCAATGTTTTTCTATAAGTATGTGATCATTAGTATTAGTATTAGTCAAAGTTGTGTATAGTAACAGAACTTATAGAATATATGTATATGCATGACATGTATGGGTTATACATTCAATTATATATATATATATACATATATATATATATATATAGAGAGAGAGTAACAGTACTTATAGACTATATGGGTATGTAATATATGGGATATTCAAATACATATGGGATCTATGATTTGCAGGCTGTGGCTCAGCTGATCCAACAATGGCTACCTGTGAACAGAAGATAAAAGAATCCAGTAGATCAGTTCACAAGAATAGATTGTTAAACTGGTTTTCAACATATTCCAGAATTCCAAAAATGTAGATATTTTCAGTCGAAGAATGAACTTGCTACTGAGGTAGAGAGCAAGCATATATGAACATATATATATATATATATATGTGTGTGTGTGTGTGTGTGTGTGTGTGTGTGTGTGTGTGTGTGTAACTGTATTTATAGAGAATATGGCATACATCATGCATGGGATATGCACGATGATCCAGACTCCATGAATGTAGTGTCAGTGAGGAGGCCTTGGAGATCTCTGGGGCCTTGGGTAGTAGATCAATGTTTACCATGGTGTGTGAAGGAACTTGGGGACTCCATTCCACATGGAGGAGGGGCCTAGGTCCTGCCCTGGATGAAATGGCAGACTCTGGAGACCCCCGATGAGGGCCTCACCCTCCCTGGGGAATGATGTGGGGATTGGGTGAAAGGTTGGTGGAGGACTAGGGGTACAAGGGAGGAGTGTTGGGAGAGAGATCAGAGATTGATATGTGAAGCCTGCATGCATGTTTCTATGACATAATTTATTTTAATAAAAATAAAAATAATTAAATTTAGAGCCTGTAGTGATGGCTTAGCAGTGACAAGCATTAACTGTTCCCACAGAGGACCTGCCTATTATTGTGACCGCCATGTCAACTAACAAATAGCTACCCTTATATCTAGTCCCAGGGTGATCCGATGTCTCTTTACACTGGAGCACCTGCCTTCATGTATGTATACTCTCACAGAGACCCAAAGAAATACACAAAATTAAAATTAAGTCTTTCTAATCTAAATTAGTAAGTACGCTTCTCTCATTAAAACATCTTGAGATCTGTGAGATAAATTTTAATGGATTGTAATCAATTTTCATTTGCTATTTTGTTTTACTACTTGTGCTTTGTAACTATAATCATAGTTCAATGATAATTACTATTTTATCATCACCTTCATTTTATATTAGATTAAAAATAAATTTGTATTCAAGGTTCTTTTCTGCATTGTATCTTGTAAAATATGGGAATTCATTTTTAATTGGAAAGACACTTTTGAAATCATTGAGGCCTAGGAGTAAGTAACATTTCAATTTATTTTATTAATTTATTTAAAGTCCATATGTTTTACCCAATAGGAATGTTATTAATGAAACCTATTTTATCTAGAATTCCAAATTTATTAGCATTCACTTGTTGATATTTTGTAAATATTGATATTCTTCTTTGGTGTTATATTTTTCTTTTTTAATTCACTCAATAGTTCCTTTGTATTCTCCATTAACTGTCTTTCCATCAGTCTTGCTGTAGCACTTTGTACTTCACTCTCATCTAAATACCTCAATTGTAAACAGACACTTAGCATTCAGTTCATCCATTCTATGCCTATATGTCTCCTAAGGAAAATCATAGCATATATCCACACAAATGTGTGTAAAAGTTTTTGTCTTACAATACAAATTCTACTCAGCTGGGAAATATATAAAAGAAACATTCTTCACTCACAAAGTGGAATATTATTCACCAGTAAAACAATAAAACAATTACAAAAACATTAAAAAAACGGCATGGAAGTCCACTTCTGTGAGGCAAACACCTTGGAGACAGATTGTGGTGTCACCTTGGAGACAGATTCTGGTGTTCAAGGCCACCATAGGTGCATACTGACTTTTGATAAGGCTAGACTCATGAATGCTCCTTGTTACAATAGCAACAAGAAACCTTAAAGAATGATGCAATGCATCTTAGAGTCCTTAGTCTTACTAATAGAAGCTAAACTTTGAGATATGTGTCTCCAGATATTGTTTATGTAGCATTTAGAAAATGTCACAAATATATATTGAAAATTCATATATGAGATGATTTAGAATTAATTTTGGAGTGATAGGTAGCAAATAGTTTTAAATTTATTCAAAAGTGACAATGATGTAGTGTCTACTCTTTCTAAAAAACTAATTCACACATTTGTTTTCTTAATTTTACTTAATAGCCTATTTTTATCAATACATATTTTTATAAATTAGCATGTCGCCTTTTAAGATCAGTGTTGTTATCTGAGATGCCAATATTAGTATTCTTCTCTCTCCTTTGTTGATGATCCACTCTTCCCATATAGTGACTTTCTTTAACTGTTGTAGGTATATTAGTCAGTGTTTTGGTCCCATGATAAAATGTCTAAAACAAAATTAACTCAACTCAAATTCTACACAACTTAATGTATTTGTATACAACTACAACTGACATTCAAAGTGGGAGTCAGGATGCATCACATTAAATTTTACACTTTAAAATTTTACACTTTATACTTACTATATAGTTTACAGTGTATAATAACAGTCTAGCATGTTTAACAGACATCTATTATAACTTGTTCAGATCAGCTAATCTACAAACATCTTAAAAGATCAAAGTTACATATCAATCATAACTTGCTGTAGGTTATGAAACACATGACTCCCTGTAATATGCACCAAATAGGAGCCTAAGGAAAACATGATTATTTACTAATTTCTGTAATTCTGTAATAGCATACACCAAAGAACTGTAAAGGGAATAAGTATTCAGACAGAGAAATTTTACAGTTATGTGTGATGCCTTTCAACAGTTACCCTCAGACTAAGAGTTGAAGATTCCAAATCTAGTGATCCTTAAAAATGTATATAAGTATTCACTAACCTAAGTATGTTGATTTTCATTGGATATTAGTCCTTTACTTTAGAATATATTCACATAAGGAAAGAGAATTCTTTAAAAGATTTAAAGAATCCACTGTACCATGGAATAATATGTCTAGGTTATTTGGGGCTATTTGTAAGCTCCATATTTTGCTTTCCACACAAGGGATATTAGTAGAAATATTAATTGTAATCTCAGTAAAAGTATTCCTAAAAAATTAACCCAGTCACAAAAAGAGAAACATGGCATGTACTCTCTCATATATGGATTTTAGACATAGATCTAGGGAGTGCCAGCCTACAATCCTATTGCCAGAGAGTCTGGGAAACAGAAACTTCATTTACTGGCTGGTTAAGTACTGAGCTGAACTCAAGAAAGCCAGTATCAGAGAGGGAGGACTGATGATCAAAGGGATTAAGACTGGGCTGGTTGAACCCCCAGAAACAGCTGACCAGACAAAGGTTAACTCTTGAATCCCAGGCATCAGCCTGGGAATCCAGCATGGGACTGATCAAGACGCCCTGAATCTGGGTGTCAGTGAGGAGGCCTAGGTAATCTATTGAGCCTTGGACAGCAGATCAGTACCCATCCCAAGTATACACACGGTCTCTGGACTCCCATAGAACAATGTGAGGTGCACTCTCACCCTGAACTCTTGGGGAAAGGTCTAGGCCCTGCCCTATATGAAATGACAGACTATGGACAACCCCATGGAGGGCCTCACCCTCCCTGGGGGAATGAGAGGATAACGGGGGGGGATGGGGGGGAGGGCACGGGAGGAGGGGAGGGAAAGGGAGAGGGACCTCATACTGACTTGTGAAGCAACCTTGTTTCTTATCTAAATTTAAAATGGAAAATAAAAAAAAATATTCAAAAAAAAAGTATTCCTAAATTATTTTAAAATATTTATTATAGTTTAGACAACAATCTGGACCTTGTTAACTTTTTAATCATTTAAATCAAACCTACTGTAAAACAATTATGTTTGCCAATTTTGAATTACTGACCACCTTTATAATAAAAGAAAGTAGGTTTATTCATTTAAAGCAAACACCAAGATCCACATTTCTTATTCAGCGTGTCACAAAGATACTTAGTTTTATGCTGTACTTGTCAGTTCCAATTATTTCACTATACTTTTTCTATTTACTTAAATTAGAAACAAGATTGGTTCACATGTCAATCCCAGCTCCATCTCTCTCCCTCCTGCCCTCCCCCCTGCACCCCCTGCACTCCCCTGCACCATCACCAATTCCCCATCCAATCCCCACTGGAGTCTCCAGGTAGGGTGAGTCTGTCATATCATCCAGTGCAGGGCCTATACTTGCTCACTTGTATCCAGGCTGAGAAAATATACTCATGTGGAAAGGGCTCACAAAGTCCATTTTTATGTCAGGGATAAATACTGATGGAATACTCCAGGCCCCAAAGTTTGCTGTGGCCTCCTCATTGACACCCATGTTCAGGGGGACTGGATCAGCCCCATGCTGGCCTCTCAGCCATCAATCTGGCGTCCATGAGCTCCCTGTTGTTCAGGTGAGCTGTTTCTGTGGGCTTCACCTTCCTGGTCATGACCCCTTTGCTTATCACTCCTCCCTGTCTGCAACTGGTTTCCAGGAGTTCAGTTCAGTATTTAGCTGTGGGTGTCTACTTCTGCTTCCACCAGCCACTGGATGGAGACTCTAGGATGGCTTATAAGGGAGTCATCAATCTCATTATCAGAGAAGGCCATTTAAGGTAGCCTTTCCACTACTATGTAAAATTAGTAAATTTTCAATTTTAGAAATATGTATTTAAAAATACAACAAATGAAAACAGGCCAAGAATTTTAAAGTGAACAATGAGGGCATATGTCAGTGTTTTGGTGTGGGAGAGGAAAGGGTAGGAAGAAATGTCATAATAATAATATAATCTCAAAAATTATAGAAAGGAAAAAAAGAAGACTAAAGCTGATGTGTAAAGATAAATCCCATAGTAACCAGAACAATGCCAATAAATTTTAGCTAGTATTTTTATTAATCCATTTTGTCAAATGTGACTTTGTGGTTGACAAAAATTCCTGCGTAGTTCATCATGGTGAACCAGGGCTAGATTGGAGAGCTGCCTCCCAATTCTAAGTGGAACTCCTGGAGGTTTCCTTAGATACTGTGTTCCTGGTCTGTAGGGGATACAAATGTCATGTGGAATGCAGTTTGCCTTTCCCACACCACAGGTCTATAGCTATTAACTGTGTGGTTTAATTAAAACATTGCAATGTTGATTAATATCATGGGATCCAATAATTAGGATTGGTGTACATCAGTTACATGATACCAGATTATGGAAGATGTTATATTCTTTCCATATTCTTTACTTTCTAAAATTTTTTCACAATCCCTTTCTTTCCTTCCTTGTTTGCTTTCTCTATTTTTTCATTATATAAAGCATTGTGGATTTATCCACACTTTGAATCTGATAGATGTGGCAGCACTGTATCTAGTACACTTAATTTAGGCTTACGAATTTCATGAATTCATTTAATTTCAAACAGTTGTAGCCAGGGATAAAAGCTCTGCACCTTTTAGCTTAAGAGGAGTGCTTTTTTTTCAAAAGAAGTTAAATTTCTAAAAATACACATTCTCTAATGGTTGTTTTTTGTCTACAGTTACTTCTCTTTATGCAGCATATACTATGTTTTCTTGAAATATTTCATCTAACTTTTAGGAAAAATACATTAACAAATACTCACAAGATCTCCTCCCCAAATGAACGGACTATAAGTAAAATGAATGGCTTACACTCTAGTAAGATCCATCTCAAAAATGTGCACAGATTTTCCCCATTTTAGTGTCATATTTAAAAACCTCATAGCTGCCACTCATTCTTACTGTATCCATGCATCTCTGCAGTAGGAAATAAATCTCTTGCCTAGACTATCTTTGCAGTGTTTCTATGAGCATTTACCTTAAAGGCCCCATATGAACACAGAAGATTTTCATTAATTATACTGCTGTTGGTCATTAGCTAGGATAATTTTTGGTTAGTTCTGTCTTAATTATTAACCGATTTCTATTAATCCAAGTGTTTCCACATGGTCTTGGCTTACTAGGAAATGCCACGACCTGCAATTCTTTTGGCTGCTACATGATGACTAACCAGCATCTCCACAGAGCAATTTCCTGTTTGTCCCTACTTATATGCTGATTCTGCCCAGCTACATATTTTCCTGTCTGGCCAATCAGACAATCAGTGTTTTATTCATTAACCAAATAAGAAAAACACATACACAAAAGAACATTCTGCATCATTTTCTTGCTGGAATCTAGCTCTGTCAGGAAAAGCAAAGAAAATTTTGTATTTCTGCTTTCTTAACTAATTTTCTGAGTGTTAAATTGAAGCAAAATAATTTTGATTTTAAATATTCATGAGCTTTACTATAATCAATAATTTCATTTGATATCTTTATTTATTTTGAAAAAAAGTAGTAAATTACATGACCAACTTTGTGTTTTACACTTACCCTAGATGAATATAGTAGTGTCATATCAAGATTAGCTCTTAGAAGAAAAAAGATAAGCACAATGAATAACATTGCCCTATAAGTAAAGTAAGTGTGCCATAAAAGGATACATCCTATGTAGTCTGCCTTATGGGGGATGCTATAAAAGGGATTCTCACAGTAGAGGGAAACACTGCAGTCAGGGACTAGGATGACTAGGGAATAAGGGCTTAGGAAGATGTTAATCTCATTGTAGAAATTTTCAATTAGACACAGGGAATGAGAATAAGATATATTTTGTACAACATGACTATTTTTTATAAATTTTATTTAAATTAGAATCAATCTTATTTTACATATCAATCCCAGTTCCATCACCCTCTCATCCTCCCAGGCCCCACTCTGACCAACTCCATCCACTCCCAAGGGAGCATGAGGCCTTCCATGATGGATCATCAAATTCTGCCAAGTCATTTGGGGCAGGGCCTAGGCCCTCCCTCTGTGTATCTAGGCTAGTCCATGGGGGATGGGCTCCCAAAGTCTGTTTGTGTCTAAGGACACATTCTGGTTCCACTGCCCCCATAGCCTGTCCAGTTGTCCTAGTTGACACCCATGTCCAGGAGTCCTGGTTTGGTCTTATGTTAGTTCTATAGCTGTTAGACTGGGGTCCATGAGTTCCCATTTGCTCAGGTCCCACTGTTTCTGTGGGTTTTCCCAGCATGGTCTTGACCTCTTTGTCACTCCTCCCTCTCTACAACTGGATTCCAGGAGTTCATGTCAGTATGTATTGTGAATCTCTGCTTCTACTTCCATCATTTACTGGATAAAGGATCTAAAATGACTATATTATATAAATGTTACTATATTGAGAAATGTTAAGTGGATGCAGAAGTTTCTCACTACAGACTGGGTACTTATGTGAGAAAATACATCTGTCAGTTAGATTTAGTTATCTATACAAACATAGCTTAGAGCATCATGTTGTAAATGATTTGTCTATCAATCTATAAACAAAAACAAGGTAAATATGGTAGAATATGCAGGAATTTTCACCTATGGGAGGTAGGGGCAAAGAAATCATGAATTCGAAAGCATTTGTGACTACATAATGAAATTTAAATCAGCCTGAGCTACCTGAGACATTGTATGAAAAGTAATAAATAAAATAACAATAAGAAGAAATTTAAAATAAAAATTTTAAAAAGAGAACATGTGTATATGTGAAAGTGTCTTCATGGAAAAATTGCTAACATCTTATGAGTTCAATCTCCCACTTTGAATGTGAAATTAGTGTACAAATACATAGTTTTTTTCTCTATATAAACATGCAACATGTGAAAATACTGGTGATACTTGATTTGTTTTATTCTAT
Source organism: Mesocricetus auratus (assembly GCF_017639785.1). Classification (NCBI taxonomy): domain Eukaryota; kingdom Metazoa; phylum Chordata; class Mammalia; order Rodentia; family Cricetidae; genus Mesocricetus; species Mesocricetus auratus. The sequence continues at coordinate 883,195 of NW_024429190.1, forward strand.
ATATTCTATATTTGACCACTATATATATATATTTAACTACATATATATATATTCAGTTACTAAGATTTTCTTTCTGTGTTTATATTTATAAAATGTAAGATATATAAAACTGTATTTTATCTTTCAAAAATGTTCAAGTTCTAAAAATAAGACTACATGTTAGAGACTAGATTTTACTGACACAGGTCATAAAACATGCTAAATAGATTACTAATATTGGTGGTTTTTAGCCAAATACAAGAAAATTTCAGTACTTATTTGCGTGGTATTTATATGGCTCCTTTGTACTGCAATCTTTTAAGAACTGATTCTTGTGCTGGTCTGTAGAAGAATGGCCTCATATGCTCATATGTTTGACTACTTAGTTCATAGGGAGTGGATATCTTTATTGGCCTAGAAGGACTGGGAGACACAGCCTTTATCAAGGAAGTGTGTCACTAGGGACAAGCTTTGTTATTTGAACAGCCCATGCTCGTCCAAGTTTCTCCCTATGCTTGTTCTCATCAACTGTTCTTTCACTATGCCTGCCCACCACCATGTTTACTGCCATGATTTCATTGAACTAAGCCTTTGAAACTGTATGCAAGCCCCCAATTAAATGCTTTACATTATGAGTTGCTTAGATTATGGTGTCACTTCACCGCAATATGACCGTGACTAAGATAAATCTCTAAAATATATAACTATAAATACATGGCAATAAATATTTCAAATTTCTTCACCATTGCCAAAAAAAGAAACAGACATAAACACCACATTACAGTAGCTTTCCCCTCCAGTCATATTTCCTAACACTAACGTTATATTATATTTCTCCTTGTGGTTATTTTAACTTCGATTTAATTGTGTTTCTCTTCATCATGACTTAAAGTACTGATAATTAGCTACAAAATGTTGAGATTGTTGTATGGGACAGTAACTTTCTAAATTTTTTCTATTTATTTTCAATAGTTTGTCTTCTCTCTCCTATGTGAACACAGTTTTTATCTATCCATATATTCATTTTTTGTGTTTTGTTTAATATTTCCTTGGGGCCTCTCTGTTCTCAGTATCATCTGCGAGGTGATATCTACTCAAATAGGAAGACTCAGAGAAACCACTGCCCTTTATGAGGCTTCTATGATCCACTGTCATTACAAAGATGCCTTTTTTTAAACAGCAAAACATGGACACTAGATGTGTGTTGGCTACCAATGTTGCTGGAAGATGATACATACAGTCCAACTCAAGCATTGAAGCAAAGGTATAAAGTAAAGGTAATCCCCTTCATCAGTAGGAAATGTGAGTTCAGAGTGCTGCTCACTCAGTGGCACTGAGATAGTCTGAAGGTGATTTCACACAATGTTCAATAAATCTCTGTTCAGTCTACTGATGAGAGTTTTATTGCATGCCCATCCTACTCAAAATCCCTGACTCCCATGACTGGAGTGACCATTGTTCATGCATATCAGGTCAGTTTTAAAAGAGAAAGGGCAGGCAGTGCCTTTAGTAATTATGTTAAGCATATATGCATTGTATTCATAACTGCCATGAGTAAAATTGTATTAATGGTTACCCAAAACTTTGCATAATTCCTGCTAAACCTCCATTCTTGGGAGAACATTTATTGCTGGGACAAATCATTTCATCTAGATGACAGGAATCAGGATCTTTAGTTAACACAATTATTCTGTTGGATACTACATCATTAACTAAATGAAGATGTACAACAGCAGAAAATAAAAAGAAGTTAATACTAAACACTGAACTGAACTCTGGAATTCAGTTGCAGAGAGGGAGGAATAATGAGCAAAGAGGTCAAGATCAGGCTGGAAAAACTGACAGAAACAGTGGACCTGAACAAGATTTCTCATGAACCCCAGAATGATAGCTGGAAAACCAGCACATGACTGTTCCAGACCCTTTGAATGAGGATTACAGTTTGGAATTCTGGTTAATCTGTGGGGTCTCTGGCAGTGGATCCGTAATTATCCCTAGTACATGAATGGACTTTGGGATCCCAGTCCACATAGAGGAATGCTCTGTCAGCCTATACACATGGAGGAGGACCTAGGCCCTACTCCAAATATATGACAGATTTTGAAGGCCTCACCCTCCCTGGGGAACAGAAAGAGGATGGGATAGAGGGTTGGTGGGTGGCAGGGAAGAAAGGGAGGGAGAGGGAACTGGGATTGACATGTAATAGAAGATTGTTTCTAATTGAAAGGGAAAATAAAATAAAAAAGAAGCTAACATAAACACTAAAGTTTAAAAAAATACTTTCCCACAGCAAAAGAGAAAACACACAGAATGAAAACTGGGCATCTGCAAATGAAGAAAATATTTATACAAATTTTATGGTTAAGAGGTCAATGTTAAGAACATACAAAAAGATTTGTCCAATGTAACAGAAAAGAAAAACAAGCAAAGCACAATCTAAATGTAAGTAAAAGGCCTAGGTGATATTTTAAAAGAAAAATACTGGTGTAAAAATGATCAACGGCATACAAAAAGGTGTTTGATGCTAGCAGTCCCACACATGAATATCAGAAGCAGGTATCACCTCACACATGTTACCATGATCAGTACCAGAATGTCATGTAGTAATTGCTAAAAGGATGTGTGTTGAGGGGTGGAGTGGGAATCTTATACACTCTTTGTGGGAATGTTAAGTACCTTATAGTAAATAATATGAAAGGCTTTATAACCATTGGTGGTTCTTCTGTTTAGAGTGAGAAATTTCTGCATCAATATATGCAGAGAATGACGCAATATCCCTCGGAATCATCTGTAATCTCCTTCCCCCAATATCAGTCAAAAACAGTCAGACTTTGAATGTGTGCTCAAAACCTTTACCTGGATCAGTGAGTAAAGAAAAAACACAGGTTATTTATTTATATTATATATTTATTTACCAGAGAAAGAGAGTCACACAGACCAGGAGTTAGAATCATGGCTGGCTTCCAGGAGAAAAAAGGGGAGGTCCTTTTCCTTTCACTTCCTTTTATCTCTACCTGTGCTAATTTACTTGTCCCCGCCCTGATGGGCGGATAGCTTTGTGGGGTTCATTCCTACAGTTATTTGCACATACTATCATTCTTCTTTGATAAAACATTATGACATTTTGTTAATTGTGGCAACTATGACTGATATGTAGGGCATTATGTTAGCTTAAATAAATCAGAAATAGAACCACATTCAGAGTGATCTCAATAATATTATGAACCTAAAGTTAAAGATGGGATTCAAGGAACATATTGGGTGTGGGGCAATATGCAGATCAAAAGGCACAAAGATTCAGTTGGATTAGCAAGTCCTGGTCTCAGGCCTATTATACAAGAATGTTACTTTTGGGACAAATATAGTATTGTGTATTATAAAATTAGTAAACAAGTATATTTTAAATCATAAGGTAATGTTTATGTGGCAGCAGATTTGTTTATTAACTAGAGTAACTTACTCTACAATAAAGTCCTAAACCAAATATTACTCATAACTCCATAAATGTGCAATTATTTCTCAGTTAAAAGAAGTAAAAATTCACACATGCATAAAATGAATTGGGATTCATTCAAAATATGGAGCGAATTATTTAGGTTTAGCAGTAAATGTCTGAAGCAGATATATTCCTCCTGCTTTCCAAGAGGAAAACTGGAAAAGCTCTACTGTCAAGAGGTCCACTAGGACTGGAGTACAACCTGAACATGTGAGAGGTCATTACTTAGTCAACAAGGAACAACAGTAGGCAGGCCAGAGATGAATCATGGGAAATAACCAAGGAGAGGCATGCTTTGCTCAGGAAAGGGACAGAGTCTCTCAGAAGAGCTCCATGTAGATGTTGAACCCTGGGTGCCTATCTCTCTTTCTATTTTTACACACACACACACACTCACTCACACACACACACACACACACACACTATATTCTGTACAACAGCTCTATCAGTGTGCCATGTCCAGCAACTATCCTGTCTGTAAACTCATACCACTATCAGAGAGTCTGCTGATGTGGTCGTCATAACTGTAGACCAATTTCCCTCACAAACCAGATTCAAGAACATATCAGAAAAATCATCCACAATGATCAAGTAGGCTTCATCCCAGGAATGTAGGGATGGTTCAACATTAGAAAATCTATCAATGTAGTCCACCATATAAACAAACTGTGAAAGAAAAACCACATGATCATCTCACTAGATGCTGAAGAAGCCTTTGACAAAATCCAGCACCCCTTCATGATAAAGGTCCTAGAGAGATCAGGGATAACAGGAACACACCTGAATATAATAAAAGCAATATACAGTAAACCAACAGCTAACATCAAACTAAATGGAGAGAAACTCAACGCAATTCCTCTAAAATCAGTAACAAGACAAGGCTGTCCACTCTCTCCACATCTCTTCAATATTGTACTTGAAGTTCTAGCTACAGCAATAAGACAACAAAAGGAGATAAAGGGAATACAAATAGGAAAAGAAGTCAAAATTTCACTATTTGCAGATGATATGATACTTTACATAAGTGACCCGAAATACTCCGCAAGGGAACTCCTAGAGCTGACAAACACCTTCAGCAATGTGGCAGGATACAAGGTAAACTCAAAAAAATCAGTGGCCCTATTATATACAGATGATGAAGTGACTGAGAAAGAAATCAGAGAAACATCACCCTTTACAATAGCCATAAACAGCACCAAATATCTGGGGATAATGTTAACCAAGGAAGTGAAACACTTGTATGTCAAGAACTTTGAGTCTTTAAAGAAAGAAATCAAAGAGGATACCAGAAAATGGAAAGATCTCCCATGCTCTTGGATTGGTAGGATCAACATAATAAAAATGGCAATCTTGCCAAAAGCAGTCTACAGATTCAATGCAATCCCTATCAAAATTCCATCACAATTCCTCAAGGACCTGGAAAGAACAATAATCAACTTTATATGGAAAAACAAAAGGCCCAGGATAGCCAAAACAACCCTATACAATAAAGGAAGTTCAGGAGACATCACCGTACCTGACTTCAAGCTCTATTATAGAGCTATAGTCCTGAAAACAGCTTGGTATTGGCACAAAAATAGGCAGGTAGACCAATGGAACTGAATTGAAAACCCTGATTTTAACCCACACACCTATGAACACTTGATTTTTGACAAAGAAGCTAAAACTATACAATGGAAAAAAGAAAGCATCTACAACAAATGGTGCTGGCATAACTGGGTACTGGTATGCAGAAGACCGTAGATAGATTCATGTTTATCACAGGTAAATGGATAGCACTGGAAGAAACCATCCTGAGTGAGGTAACCCAGTCGTAAAAAGACAAAAATGGTATGTACTCACTCGTATATGGATTTTAGACATGGATCAGGATAGTGCCAGTCTGCACTTCCACTGATAGAGAGTCTGGGAAACAGGAAAGAATCTAAAAGATATGCATAGTACTCAAGAGAAGAGGAATGTGGCAAGATCTCTGAACAGATGGGGAACAAGGCTAGGGGTGGGGGGGGGAGTGGGAGCTGGGAAGAAGAGAGGGGGAGAAGACGAAGAGAGAGTAGGTCATGGGGAACAGGAAGGTTGAGTGGGGGGTAGAATAGGGGGGAAGAAGGAATCATAGGTTAGAAGACAGATCAGGCACCGGTGTGACCTCTAGTGATCTAAAGGGATGACACCAATTAGCAAGCTAAGCAATAGTGGAGAGATCACCTCGAATGCCCATTCCTGATAATGAACTTGATGTCTATAACCATCCAGGAGCCTTCAACCAGTGACTGATGGAAGCAGAGGCAAACACCCACAGTTAAGCACTGAGATGAACCCAAGGAACCCAGTGACAGAGATTGAGGAGTGATGAGAAAATTGGCAAAGAATGGGCTAGCAAAACCAGCAGAGACAGCTGATCTGAACAGGGGAGAGCTCTTGGACCCCAGACCAACAGCGGGGAGGCCAGCATGGAACTGATCCGGACCTCAAGAATGTGAGTGTCAGTGAGGAGGCCTGGGCAATCTATGGGGCCCTGAGCAGTGAATCAGTGTTTATCCCTGGAATACAAACAGACATCGTGTGTCCATAGCACAAATAGGGATGCTCTCTCAGCCTCGACTCTTAGGGGAGTGCCTGGACCCTACCCAGAGTAAAATGACAGACTCTAGATGTCCCCTATGTGGAAGGATTTGGCAATAGGGTGGGAGGGTGGGGGGAAGGGGACTGCGGGAGGAGGGGAGGGAGAGGGAACTGGGATTGACATGTAAAACAAGCTATTTAAAATTAAAATAAAAAATAAAAGAACAAAAACAAAAAAAGAAAATAAGTGTTGGTTTCTGTAATGGATAATATAAGAAAATTCAGTAAATCATTAAAAATGTGTTTATCTGTGTGAAAATGGTATGTTCAGAAATTAAAACTCAGAACACTAATATTTATATAAGCTTTTGTTGTGAATCAAATTCCAGAACATATTTCATCGCTCCAGAAAGTTTCAATATTTATAAACTAATAAAGAGATTTCTGAACTGTGTATTAAATAATGTTGTAAGTTAGTATTTTGCTTTGCTACTCTGTGACTATGATAACTGTGGAGTTTGCTGATGTGGTCGTAATAACTGTGGAATCTTTTTTTCTATGAATGCTTAAAATTTCCTGAAGAACAGATAAGAGCAAGAAAAGAGATTCAATAAATAAAGGGAGTCATTATACATTTAAAGAGAAATCTGGCACTAGGGAAATGTCCAGAGATCTACAAGAATGACCCCAAGTAACAATCCAAGCAACATTGGAGAGTCTTAAATACCTTTCTCCAATAACGAGATTGATGACCACATAATATGCTATCCTAGAGCCTTCATCCAGTGGCTCATGTAAGCAGAAGCAGACACCCATGTTTAAACACTGAGCTGACTCTGACACATTATTGGTGACTCAGAGTTTATCATTAATGCAGTCCAGCTCATACAGCTCAAGCTTGATTGCTGTTCAGCAGCCTCTGTCCTTTTAATCTCAACCTCTTGAAAACCTTCATTCCTGATCACTGACTGATACAACCAGTAGTAACTGGGAAGGAGGACTTTTGATTTTTGTATCATTTTTACTTTAGCTAGTTGTAAACCATTTTCAGTAGGTACTTTCTTTCCTTTGGCCTTTTGTTCTAATATGGTATATGGTTAATTCTTCTTTAAGGAAACATAAAATTGAATTAAAATCTCTGAGAAAAGATAAGAAGGATAAACACTATGGTCAAAGCTATAATGATAAAAACCATAGAAAGAGAAAGAGAACTCCCTGAACTTGTGTGAACTGTTTTCAAAGAATCCATCATATATTTCTCTCTGACCTTGAATTTTCACAAGCTGTTTCTTATGTTCATCTAAAATGTATTTATTTAATAAAATATAAGTTTTTTATCATAGCATGTAATAAGAGATCCATTTGAAACAGTCGAAATTGAAGAAACTATTCTTAAGGGTCTATACAATTGACAGACGATATCATTCAAAATTAGCCGTGTTTGTTGACCTTGAAAAGACCATGGTAGTCAAGTGATTCCTTCTTGATCCCCCAACTTGCCTGAATCTGACTGAAACTGTGATGTTGAAAGTATATTTGATACTATAGGAATGGTTAACCTATTCATTGATTTTTAATGATTATAATATGTAATTCATTGACACATTTAAAACAAGCAATATGTACTCTAGAAAAAAAAATAAACACTGAGCTGAACTCTGGAATTCAGTTGCAGAGAAGGAGGAATGATGAGCAAAGGGGTCAAGACCAGGCTGGAGAAACCCAAAAAAACAGATGACCTGAACAAAGAGGAGCTCATGGACCCCAGACTGATAACTAGGAAACCAACATAGATCCTACCCAGACCCTCTGATCATGGGTGTCAGTTAGGAGGCCCGCGCAATCTGTGGTGCCTCTGGTAGTAGATCAGCATTTATCCCTTGCAGAAGAATGGACTTTGGGAGCCCACTTCATTTAGAGTGATATTCTCTCAGCCTAGACACATGTTGGAGGGCCTAGATCCTGCTCCAAGTGAAATGACAGAATTTGAAGATTCCCCTATGGAATGCCTCACCCTCTCTGGGTACAGAAAAAGGATGGAATAGGGGGCCGGTTTGGGGATAGGGGTGGACGGGAGGAAGAGGGAACAGGAATTGAAACATAAAACAAGCTTGTTTTTAATTTAAGTTAAAAAAAGGAAAAATTCCCTAAATTCCTATGATTGCAACCAATCCCCAATGTGATCATTTTAAAGGTATGGTCTTAGAAAACTAATTGTGTTATATAGAGAGCACTTTAGTAGCCTCGTTAAAGATCACAAAACAACAGCTGCATTTTGATGGGTTGCAGTTTTCTAAAGTCATCTCTGTCTTTTGCAAAGCTACATTGAAGAAGGGTGAAGATTACATTCACAAGTGGTATAAGTAAAAATGATGATAGACTGTTGTTAGTGATTATGCTGGTTAATACATTAGTGGTTGTAGATTCTACTCCAAGATCACTAGTTCTGGGTAGCTGACTAAACTTACAGTACAGGACATGATTTCCTTCTTGTTGAATGGGTGTTACATTCAAAGAAATATCTGTTGGTTACTACTGAGGTATGTGTTTCACTATTGCACCCTTAGGGTTATCATATGTTACTCATTCATGTGGGCCCATACATTTCATAGCTGGATAGGATTGCACAAGAAATCTTTGGAAGATTGCATGGTACTTTCTTGTAACAGGAAATCTAGTCTCATTAATGTTCATCATCAAAGGGATTTAGGATAGGAAATCAAACATGGCAAGAAAATGGAGGCAGGATCTAATGCAGAGGCCATAGAGAGGTGCTGTTTACTGGTTTGCTCCTCATGGCCTCCTGAGTCTGCTTTATTGTGGAATTCAGTACCACCAGCTCAGGGATGAGCCCTCACCCGTTAATCAACAACTAAGAAAATGCCATACATGACATATAGCAGGATTCCATTCAGTTATTGTTTCAATTAAGGTTCCCTCCTTTAAAATAACTCTTGCTTGTGTCAAGATGTCATACGACTGCCAGTACACCAGTCCCAATCGATACATTTACAAACACTCGTGCTATTAAGGCTTGGAAAAAATTGCAAAAGAAGAAGCAGCAATATTATGAGAGCCAGACAGTCAGGTTGTGGCTGTGGGATTGCATCTTCTTGAAACATCAGATACTATACAATATATTCCCACCAATATGACTGCACAAATGTATACAGAAGAAAAATAACAGTAATGAACGTTCCAAAGTAAAAGGAAAAGTTTTATAGACCTGAACACTACTAAAAGAACATAGGCAATTTAGAAATGGAAGTGGGAGAAATGGTGTGGCCAAAGGAAAACTATAGCAATTGATTCTCTAGTTCCAAATGGTCATATTTGAATATATACATACAAGTAACATTCTACATGGGCAGGAAAAGATATGTTTAGGGATATATATGATTGTACTAATAATTATTGAAAAAAGGCCATGAATTTAAATGAGAGCAGGGAAGGATATATTTGAGGGCTTGAGGAGAGTAACTGAAATGGGAAAATGTTGTATTTATAACAACAAAAATGAAATTACAAGCAAAAACACAAGACACCTTTGCTTTTACCTCACATGAGAACATGGCAACAGACACAATTGAAACCTGTAGGAGAACTTCCTGAGATGCTAGATATCAAGGTAACTCAATATTTCATCTACTGCTCTAAGGCTGTGGAAAGCAAAATTTTGGTGTTGGGGTTATTCTACGTAAGGAATTTTGTTATAGCAATAGAGGTGGCTAGTTTATGTGGACTTTCACAAGAAGTTATTTGAGGGTTGGTTTAATGACTTTTTTCCTACAATGTAGCAAAGACCCTGGGACCACTTACATGTTCCAGCTTCGTTTCTTATTTTCAGTTCATTGGAAAGCTTGTCTTCTTATCTTCATTCCATGTAACATGAAGAATATCTTTGGAATATTGAACTGTAACTGCAGGGCACATCCATTTATAGGAGAAATTAGAAAAAGTAACTTTTGCTGTGACACGGGGTATGGGAACATTAGATACCTGAACTTATACTTTGATAAGCAGTGAGAAATAGTCATGTAATTTAGAGAGTTAGGGAGTTAAGTAAAATTAATTTTAGTCTTTTATGTGTTCCTCATCTTTGCTATTCAAAGGGTAAAGAAAAAGTTCTCAATGTCAGAAGAGAAATAAATTGTCTAATATATTCATTTACTTGTCATTTCTACCACGTAACATCTACACATAAAAATGATGACTTCACCTTACATTCATTGCAAATTTATTCTTCTTATTCTAGGAATAAAATTTAAATAAATATATCTTCATAATACTGGTTTGAAATTGAATTATACCCTTCAAATTTTGATGGAAACTGCTAGGATTTAATTGATCATATTTGGATAGCTTATGGTGATGTGCCAAATTATGTGTAATGATTTGGGAACAGTAAGGTAACCCATGAGAAAAAGTAAGCTTGGATTAATTCCACTGAAGTCCCTTCACTATATGACTGAAGTAGGACAAGGACTCTTGAGTATAAAGAACATAAATGTCTCAATTTACATTGTGTAAACGTCCAAATAAATATTCCTTGACTGACACTATTTGATGCGGTGATGACACTCCAATATCAAAGAGTGGCCATCCCCACCACATTCCAGCTAGTCTTCAAACACAAGTTTTGTGCATCTCATATTTGACACTTTGTGTACACTTACTTCCTTTAATTTACTATGTAATTCACTGTCTGTGTTTCCATATAAATTGCCACTTCATAATATTCTCAACTAGCTTTTGACCAATACCAACTACATGCAAAATCAAAGTTTATTATCATATAAGGAATGAATAGTAGTTCTAATGGAAAAAATTACATAGCCAGTAATTCATTTCTATGTAACAAGAATTCAATGAATACATCTTTTTTAATATTAAAAATTTTTATTTTTTAATTTAAATTCGAATTAGAAACAAGGTTTCTTGACATGTCAACCTTACCTCCCTCTCTCTTTCCCTCCCCTCCTCCCACCCCCTCCCACCACCCACCCAATACGCCCTCCTTTCCCAAGGGAGGGTGAGTTCTTCCATAGGGTTGTCCATAGTCTGTCATTTCATTCAGGACAGAGCCTAGAACCTCCCCCAAGAAACCAGGGTTAGACTGCATCTCCCATTGTGGGATGGGCACCCAATGTCCATTTGTATGCCAGGAATAAATACTGGTCAACTACCAAAGGCCCCATAGATTGCCTAGGCCTCCTCACTGACACCCCCATTCAGGGGGTCTTGATCAGGCCCATGCTGGATTCCCAGGCATCAGCCTGGGATTCAAGAGTTAACCCTTGACAGGTCAGCTGTTTCTGGGGTGAAACCAGCCCAGTCTAAATCTCTTTGGTTATCAGTCTTCCCTCTCTGTTATTGGCTTTCCTGAGTTCAGCTCAGTGCTTAGCCATGGGAGTCTGCCTCTGCCTCCATCAGCCACTGAATGATGGTTCTGTTTGCCTGACCCTCCAGCCATGGGATTGTAGGCTGGCACTCCCCAGATCTATGTCTAAAATCCATATATGAGAGAATACATGCCATGTTTCTCTTTTTGTGACTGGGTTGCCTCGCTTAGGATGGCTTCCTCTAGGGTCAGCCATTTGCCTGCAAATCTCAGGATTCCATTATTTTTTTCTGCTAAATAGTACTCCATTGTGTAAATGTGCCACATTTTCTCTATCCACTCTTCAGTTGGGGGGCATCTAGGTTGCTTCCAATTTCTGGCTACCACAAATAATGCTGCTATGAACATAGTAGAACAGACATCCTTGTTGTATGAATGGGCATTTTTTGGATATATGCCTAAGAGTGGAGTTGCTGGGTCTTGTGGCAGGTTTATTCCCATTTTTCTGAGGAATCTCCACACTGATTTCCAAAGTGACTGAACAAGTAGGCACTCCCACCAGCAATGGAGGAGTGTTCCCCTTTTACCACATCCTCTCCAGCATAAATTGTTGTTGGTGTTTTTGATTTTAGCCATTCTGACAGGAGTGAGATGGTATCTAAGAGTTGTCTTGATTTGCATTTCCCAGATGGCTAAGGATGTTGAACACTTTCTCAAGTGCCTCTCAGCCATTTTAGAGTCCTCTATTAAAAATTCTCTGTTTAGTTCTGCAGCCAACTTTTTAATTGGATCCTTTGGTGATTTGGAGACTTGCTTCTTGAGTTCTTTCTAAATTTGGAAGATCAACCCTCTGTCAGATGTGGGGTTAGTGAATATTTTTCCCATTCTGTGGGCTGCCTTTTTGTCTTGCTGACAGTGTCCTTTGCCTCATAGAAGCTTCTCAGTTTCAGGAGGTCCCATCTATTAATTGTGGCTCTCACTGTCTGTGCTAGTGGTGTTATGTTCAGGAAGCTGTCTCCTGTACTAGTTCTTTCAAGGGTACCACCCACTTTCTCTTCTAAGAGGTTTAATGTGGCTGGATTTATGTTGAGGTCTTTGATACATTTGGACTTAAGTTTTGTGCGTGGAGACAGACACGGATCGATCCACAGTCTTCTACATGCCAGCCTACAGTTATGCTAGCACCATTTGTTGAAGATGCTTTCTTTATTCCATTGTATATTTTTAGCTTCTTTGTCAAAGATCAGAGATTCATACATGTGTGGGTTAATATCAGGGTTTTCAATTTGATTCCATTGGTCTACCTGCCTATTTTTGTTCCAATACCAAAACTGTTTTCAGGACTATAGCTCTATAATTGAGCTTGAAGTCAGGGATGGTGATGCCTCTGGACGTTGCGTTGTTGAGCAGGGTTGTATTGGCTATCCTGGGTCTTTTGTTTTTCCATACAAAATTGATTATTGTTCTTTCAAGGTCTGTGAAGAATTGTGCTGGGATTTTAATGAGGATTGCATTGAATCTGTAGATTGCTTTTGGCAGGATTGCCATTTTTACTACATTGATACTACCTATCCCAGAGCATGGGGGATCTTTCCATTTTCTGAGGGCTTCTTTAATTTCTTTCTTTAAAGATTCAAAGGACTTGCAATACAGGTCTTTCACTTGTTTGGTTAGCGTTACCCCAAGGTATTTTATTTTGTTTGTGACAATTGTAAAGGGTGATGTTTCACTGATTTCTTTCTCAGCCCTTTTATCATCTGTATATAGTAGGGCTACTGGTTTTCTTGAGTTGATCTTGTAGCCTGCCACTTTGCTGAAGGTGTTAATCAGCTGTAAGAGTTACCTGGTAGAGTTCTTGGGTCATTTATGTAAAGTATATCATCTGCTAATAGTGAAAGTTTAAAGTCTTCCTTCCCTATTTGTATCCCTTTGATCCCCTTTTGTTGTCATATGGCTCTGGCTAGAACTTCAAGTACCATGTTGAAAAGGTATGGAGAGAGTGGACAGCCTCATCTTGTTCCTGATTTTAGAGGAATTGCATCAAGTTTCTGTACCTTTAGTTTGATGTTGGCTTTTGGTTTACTCTATATAGCTTTTATTATGTTTAAGTATGTTCCTGTTATCCCAGATCTCTACAAGACCTTTATCATGAAGGGGTGTTGGATTTTGTCAAAGGCTTTTTCAGCATCTAGTGAGATGATCATGTGATTTTTGTTTTTCAGCTTGTTTGTATGGTGGATTACATTGATGGATTTTTGTATGTTGAACAATCCCTGCATCCCTTTGATGAAACCTACTTGAATGTGGTCAACGATTGTTTTGATGTGTTCTTGGACCTGATTTGCCAGTATTTTATTGATTATTTTTGCATCAATGTTCATGAGGGATATTGGTCTGAAGTTTTCTTTCTTAGTTGTATCTTTATGTAGCTTGGGGATCAAGGCTATTGAAGACTCATAGAAAGAGTTTGGCAATGACTCTTCTGCTTCTATTGCGTAGGATACTTTGAGAAGAATGGGTATAAACTGTTCTTTGAATGTCTGGTAGAATTCTTCTTTAAGGCCATCTGGACCTGGGCTTTTTTTGTTTGGAAGACTTTTGATGACTGCTTCTATTTCCATAGGTGTTATATGTCTATTCAAATTGCTTATCTGTTCTTGATTTAATTTTGGCAAGTGACAGCTATCCAGGAAGTCATCCATTTCCTTTAAATTTTCAAATTTTGTGGAGTACAGGTTTTCAAAATATGACCTGATGATTCTCTGAATTTCCTCAGAGTCCATTGTTATGTCCCCCTTTTCATTTCTGATTGTGTTAATTTGCATGTTCACACTCTGCTGTTCGGTAAGTTTGGACAAAGTTTTGTCTATCTTGTTGATTTTCTCAAATAAGCAACTCTTCATAGCATTCATTCTTTATATTGTTTTCCTAGTTTCTACTTTATTGATTTCAGCCCTCAATTTGATTATTTCCTGGCATCTACTCCTCCTGGGGGAGTTTGTTCTTTGTTGTTCTAGAGATTTCAGCTGTGCTGTAAATTCTCTAGTATAACTATTCTCCAGTTTCTTCATGTGGGCACTTAGTGCTATGAACTTCCCCCGTATCACTGCTTTTAAAGTGTCCCATAATTTCGGGTATGTTGTGTCATCATTCTCACTGAATTCTAGGAAGTCTTTAATTTCTTTTTAATTTTTTTTGACCCACTATTGGTGCAGTTGAACATTATTCAATTTCCATGAATTTGTAGGTTTTCTGCAATTTGTGTTGTTGTTGAATTCTTATTTTAATGCATGGTGGTCTGATAAGATGCATGGAGTTATACCAATTTTTTTGAAGCTGCTGAGGTTTGATATGTTGCCAAGTATGTGGTCGATTTTTGAGAAGCTTCCATGTGGTGGTGAGAAGAATGTATATTCTTTTTTATGTGGATGAAATGTTCTATAGATGTCTGTTAATCCCAGTTGGGTCATTACTTCTACTAGACCCTTTGCTTCTTTGTTGATTTTCTGTCTGGTATTCCTGTCTAGTAGTGAGAGTGGTGTGTTGAAATCTCCCACTATAAGTGTGTGGGGCTTTATATGTGATTGAAATTTTAGTAATGATTCTTTTACGAATGTGGATGCCTTTGTATTTGTGGCATAGATGTTCAGGATAGACACTTCATCTTGGTGGATTTTTGCCTGTGATGAGTATATAATGACCTCCTTCATTTCTTTTGATTGATTTTATTTATTTATTATTTATTTATTATTATTTATTATTATTATTATTATTTATTTATTTATTAAAGTCCAATTTGTTAGATATTAGGATTGCTACCCCTGCTTGTTTCTTGGGTCCATTTGCTTGGAAAATTTTTCCCAACCTTTAACTCTGAGGTAATGTCTGTCTTTGAGAGTGAGGGTGTTTCTTGTATGCAGCAGAAGGATGGGTTCTGTCTGTGAATCCATTCTGCTAGCCTGTGTCGTTTTATGGGTGAGTTAAGGCCATTAATATGGAGGGATATTAATGACCATTGATTGCTCATTCTTCTTTGATTTGGAATGGTTGGTTGTGGTGGAGTTATGTGTGGAATTTCACCCCTTTGTTCTTTTGGCTGTTGGTAGAGAGGGATTCTCTAATGCCTATATTTTTCTGATTGTAGTTAATTTCCTTGGGTTGGATTTTTCCTTCCAAATCTTTCTGTAGAGCTAGGTTAGTGGACACGTATTGCTTGAATATAGTTTTGACATGCAATTTTGTTTTCTCCATGTATAGTGATTGAGAGTAGCCTGGGCTGGCATCCATGGTCTCTTAGTGTTGGTAGAATACCTTCCAGGACCTTCTGGCTTTCAGAGTTTCCATGGAGAATTCAGGTGTAATTCTGTTAGGTTTGCCTTTATATGTTACTTGGCCTTTTTCCTTAGCTGCTCTTAATATTCTTTCTTTATTCTGTATATTTGGGGTCTTGTTTATTATGTGGCAAGGGGATTTTTTTGTGATGCACTCTATTTGGTGTTCTGTAAGCTTCTTGTACCTTCATTGGCATGTCTTTCTTAAGGTTGGGAACGTTTTCTTCTATGATTTTGTTGAATGTGTTTTCTGCCCCTTTGAGGTGGTTTCCTTCTCCTGCTTCTATATCTATTATTCTTAGGTTGGTCTTTTCATTGTGTCCCATATTTCCTGGATGTTTTGTGTTGAGGATCTGTTGGACTTAAGATTTTCTTTGGTCGATGAATCCTTTTCTCATAGTGTATCTTCAACACCTGAGATTCTCTCTTCCATCTGTTGTATTCTGTTGGTATTGCTTGTATTGGTAGTACCTGACCATTTGCCCAGCTTTTCTATTTCTCGCCTTTCTTCAGATTGTGTTTTTTTTATTGTCTCTATGTCAGTTTTCAACCCTTGCACTGTTTGCATTATTTCTTGCAATTTTCTGTTTACCTTTTGGTCCATTTGTTGCATCTTATGAATTTTTTGGTTTGTTCTTTCTTCCATTTCTTGCAGTTTTTGGTTTGCTTTTTCTTCCATTTCTTGCATTTTTTGGTTTGCTGTTTCTTCAAGTTCTTGTATTTTTTTGGTTCATTTGTTCTTCTTTTTCCTGCTTTTTTTGGTTCATTTCTTCATCCATTTCTTGCATTTTTTGCTTTTTTTTTCATTTCTTGCATTTTTTGCTTTGTTTTTTCTTCCATTTCCTGCCCTTTTTGGTTTGTTTTTTCTTCCATTTCTTTGAGGGATTTTCCTATATCCTCTTTTAGGGCCTCTATCATTTTCCTGAAGGTAGTTTTAAGGTCATTCTCTTCTGCTTCATTTGCATTGGAATGTTGGAGTCTTGCTGGTGTGGAGTCTGTAGAATCTGGTGGTGTCACATTTGTTTTTCTGTTGCTGAGTGTGTTTTTGTATTGTCTCTTTGCCATCTCTTCTTCTGGTGGGTGCAGAAAGAGACCCTTAGCGGTTTGCTGGTTAGGGGACCTGAGTTCCCTTCTGGTCAGTGCTAGCAAGTCCAATAATCTGGTAGTTCTTCTATTCGGCATCCTCGTTCTGGTCCCGTGGGTGGAGAAGAAGACAGTAATCTGGGGTGCTTAGCCTCCTGCCAGGATTGGAAGCTCTCTTCAGTTCCCAGGCAATCCCCAGGCACTGGGACACAGGCCCAGATGTAGGGCCTGTTTTACCTGGTCCTGCCAGAACAGCTGGTCCCCTGGCCACCCTGGGTCTGCTTGTTTCCTGGTCTCGTTGGTGGGAGAGAAGACCTGGAATCTGGGGTGCTTGACTCCTGCCAGGATTGGAAGCACTGTGCAGTTCCCAGGGGATCCCCAGGCACTGGGACACAGGCCTGTTTTACCTGGTCTCACCAGAACATCTGGTCCCCTGGTCTCCCTGAGTCCACTGGTTTCCTGGTCTTGTTGGTGGAAGAGAAGACCTGGAATCTGGGGTGTTTGGCTCCTGCAGGGAGCTCTGTGCAGTTCCTATGCATTTCCCAGGCACTGGAACACAGTGTTGTTTTTATGATTTCTCTCTCAGTCTGTCATTTGTGTAAAGTAAGTTTTTTAGTTGATCTTATATCCATATATGTTGCTTAATGTGATTATCAGCTGTAGAAATCCCTGGTATCATCTGCAAATAGTAATATTTTGACTTCTTCCCTTCCTCTTTGTGTCTTTATGATCTCCTTCAGTTGTCTTATTGCCTTTGCCAGAATTTCAAGTACTGTATTGAAAACATATGGAGTGAGTGGATAGCCATTTTTTCTTCCATTTTTCTTTTTTTTTAATTTAAATTAGAATCAAGCTTGCTTCACATGTCAATTCCAGATCCATTCCCCTCCCCTCCTCTCCTGCCCCCACCTTCATTCCCAGTTCCTCACCCAATTCCCACTCCTCTCCCCAGGGAGGGTGATACCATTAATGGACGATCTCCAGAGTCTGTCATTTCATTCATAGCAGGGCCTAGGCCCTCCTCCATGTGTCCAGGCTGAGAGAGAACTCCCTGATGTAGAATGGACTCCCAATGTCCATTTGTGTGCCAGGGATAAATACTCATCTACTACCCAAGGCCCCATTGTTTGCTGAGGCCGACTTGCTGACAATCAAATTTAGGGCATCTGTATTAGTCGCATGCTGGCCTCTCAGCCATCAGTCTGTGGTCCATAAGATCCCCATTGTTCAGGTAAGCTGACTCTGTGGGTTTCACCAGCCCATTCTTAACCCATTTGCTCATCACTCCTCCCTCTCTGCAACCGGATTCCAGGAATTCAGTTCAATGTTTAACTGTGGGTGTCTGCGTCTGGCTCCATCAGCCACTGGATGAAGGTGCTAGTGTGGTATATAACGTAGTCATCAAACTGATTATCAGGAAATGACATTTAAGGTAACCTCTCCATGATTGATTAGTTTGCCAGTTGGTATTATCCTTGAAGATCTCTGGAAATTTCACTAGTGCCAGATCTCTCCTCAAAACTATAATGACTCCCTCTACAATGGTATCCCTCATCCTGATCTCCTCTATTATTGCCACAATTCAACCTTCCTACTGCTCCATGTCCTCCTCTTTCCCCCTCTTCCCCCTCTCTTTCTCCTAGCTCCCGCTCCCCTCCCCCCATGCTACCAATCCACTCAGGAGATCCTGTTTCATTCTCCTTCTCTGGGGTACCATGCATATCACTCTTAGGGTCCTCCCTGTTTCCCAGACTCTCTGGCAGTGGAATTTTAGGCTGTCACTCCCCTGATACCTATCTAAAATCCATATAAGACTGAGTACATACCGTGTTTGTCTTTTTTTTTGACTGGGTTAACTCACTCAGGATGGTTTCTTCTAGTGCCATTCATTTGCCTGAAAACTTCAATATTGCATTGTTTTTTTTCCTCTGTGTAGTACTCCATTGTGTAAATGTACCACATTTTCTCTATCCACTCTTCAGTTGAGAGGCATCTCGGTTGCTTCCAGGTTCTGGCTGTTACAAATAATTCATGCTGCAATGAACATAGTGGAGCAGATATCCTTGTTGTATGAATGTGCATCTTTTGGGTATATGCCTACAAGTGAAATTGCTGGATCTTGTAGTAGACTGATTCTTATTTTCCTAAGGAATCTCCATACTGATTTTCAATGCAGCTGTACAAGTTGGTACTCCCACCAACAGTGGAAGAGTTTTTCCCTTTCTCCACATCCTCTCCAGCACAACTGTCATTGGTATTTTTGATTTTAGCCATTCTTTCAGGAATAATATGGTATCTCAGAGTTGTTTTCATTTGCATTTCCCTAATGGCTAAAGGTGTTGAGCACTTTGTCTATAAGCCATTTTAGATTCCTCTATTGAGAATTCTCTATTTAGTTTTGTACCCCAATTTTTAATTGGATCCCTTTGTGTTCTGGTGACATTCTTCTTGTCTTCTTAGCAAATTTTGGAGATCAGCCCTCTGTCAGATGTGGAATTTCTTCTTCCAAATAATTATGGACTTGTATCCATTCATTTACTTCAGGTTTTCTGTAAGTTGTCTTTGTAAGGATGAGGTAAGATCCTTGTATCACTTCTCTCTTCAAGACTTTTAACATGAAGAGTTAATGTATTTTTCAAAGGCTTTTTGTCATCTAATGAGATGATCATGTTAATTTTTTTCTTTCATTTGTGTGTATGGTGTTTAATGTTGATTGTTTTCTGTACTTAGAACAATACCTACATCTATGGGATGAAGCCAGCTGGTCAGGGTAGGAGAGGTTCTTCATGTGCTCTTTTATTCAGTATTTTATTGAGTATTTTAGCATCTGGTTCTGTAATTCTTTATTTTTAATATTTCTGTTGTTTGGGTATCATGGATACTGTGGAATCAGAAAATGAATTTGGTAATGTTCCTCCTGTTTCTTCTTTGTGGAATAATTTGAATAGTATTGGCATTAGCACTTTGAAAGCATGTAATTCTGAGCTAATTACTTCTGGCCATGGACTTTTTCTTTCTTTTATTTGGCAACTTAAAATGACTGCTTCTCTTTTGTGGACATTTATAGATATACCTAAATTGTTTATCTGATCTTGATTTAACTTTGTAAAGTAGGTCATAGTAATGGAGGATATGGAGCCTATATATGCCATCTTCAGCAAAGAGGTAAACTCTAGTGGTCGGATTGTGACACCAACCCAGATTCAAAATCTTCAATCTACAATCTATTCTTCCTGCAAGATGTGTTGCAACAATGGAGGTGCAGAACTTGTGGGAGTGGTTAACCAATAATGGATGTAATTTGGCTGCCCTGCCATGAAAGGGAACATGTACTCAGCACTGCTTATATATATGAACACTGTCTGGATAGCAAGAGTCCTAGGACAGAAAAAATAAAATGATTCCTGTCATGACTGCCACGCAGCCTGTGTCCAAGAATTTGCGGAGGGTGTCGGGGATTGACAACACAGAGACTTGTTCAACGAGGTAAAGAAAACTTTAAGCAGGCCCCAAAAAAGGTTCAAGAAAACTTCCTAGGAAAGGCTCCCTCCAGAAAAGCTTCTGCTCTCTCCTCTACCCTGGCTGGTTCTCTCTGACACCAAAAACTATCTGGGCATGTGTGAGGAGCCGCCCTCGCTATCGCTATTGCTGTTAGAAGATGGCGCTGACATCTGCTGTCAGTTGGAGTTAACCGTTAGAAGATGGCGCTGACATCTGCTGTCAGTTGGAGTTAACCGTTTAAGCTGTGCCTCTCCCGTGGCGTCATCTGGGGTGATGTGCAAACCACCAATCCCGGCTCTACACGTCTCACTCGGAGCTCCTAGGCTTATATAAGGGGCTGGGTTTCTTAGCTTGGGGTCTCCCTCTAAGAAGCTGATCATCTATCTCTCAAGATGCATTAAAGCTTTACTGCAGAAGGATCCGAGTGTTCTGCGTCGTTCTTGCTGGCGAGACGGTAGCGCGGGACATCTGGTGCCGAAACCCGGGAACTCTTCAACATCGCCGGCGCCGCGGGAGACCCCTCGGAAGACGGGGCAGATTCAGAACTGCAGGGACGTAAGTTCAGACAGGTATGCTTTATCCTGAATACCCCCTTTCTCGACTTTGGCCTTAGTTTGTCATCACCGTGGGACGGGTCAGTGGAGGCTTTGGTGCTAGTCCTGTTTGTCCTTCTCCTTCATCGTGGCTGGTGCTGACAGAACGGTGCTGTCAGTCTGGTGCTGTCAGTCTGGTGCTGTCAGTCTGGTGCTGTCAGTCTGGTAACGGAGTTGAGCGCCGTTTTTTAGATAAGCCGCTAGCGCGATGGGGTTGTCACAGTCAGTGGTTACTGCCCTACAGACTGTGCTAAAACAAAGAGATCTTAAAATTGCACCACGAACACTTCAAAATTTTGTGAAGGAGGTAGATAGAGTGGCACCATGGTATGCTTGTTCCGGGTCCCTCACTGTGGCCTCATGGAACAAGCTAGGTAAAGAACTAGACAGGAAGCATGCAGAAGGAGATCTCCACTTAGGTACCAAAGCCATTTGGAAGCTAGTTAAAAACTGCTTGGAGGATGAGGCCTGTCACCCTGCTATAATAGAAAGTCAGGGAACCTTAGAGGAAGTTCAGGATAGCATGTCAGAAACTGAACGGAGTGAGAGAATGGGAGCTCGCAAAAGGAAAGACATGTCTAAGAAAAAAGGCCCTCCCCAAGAAGTTAAGAAAGGGGAGAGAAAGAAGGGAGTGATCATTCACCCCCTAACAAATCTAAGAAAAAGAAAAAGCCAGAATCTAGTCTATACCCTACAGTAGAGCTAGAAGCCTTGGAGCTAGATAATTCTGATTCTGACACTCTGTATTCTAGCGAAGAAGGTGGTCTAGAGGAGGAGGTGGCACGGTATGAGGAAGAAAGATATCACCCTGATAGACACCGGCCACTGAAAACAAAAATGAATGTGAGGCCACCGCCTATAAATCCGGCGAGCTCACGCCCCTCAGCGCCTCCGCAGTATGAGCTTCGGCTGAATACTGGTACTGACTCCTTTTTACCTTTAGAGGAACGGAGAAAAATACAAGTAGCTTTTCCAGTATTCGAGAATGCGGAAGGCGGAAGAGTACATACCCCTGTAGATTACAATCAAATCAAAGAATTGGCCGAATCCGTTCGTAATTATGGGGTCAATGCTAACTTTACCACATTACAGGTGGAAAGGCTTGCTAATTTTGCCATGACTCCCACTGACTGGCAGACGACTGTGAAAGCAGTGCTTCCCAACATGGGACAATACATGGAATGGAAGGCTCTCTGGTATGATGCAGCCCAGGCACAAGCTAGAGTTAATGCCACGGCTGAAGATGAGAATCAGAGGCAGTGGACATTTGAAATGCTGACAGGTCAGGGTCAACATGCCCTTAATCAAACCAACTACATCTGGGGTGTCTATAGTCAGGTGTCAGCCGCCGCTATTAAAGCATGGAAGGCCCTCACAAAAAGGGGAGAGTCCAGTGGACACCTTACAAAGATTGTCCAAGGACCCCAAGAGCCATTTTCAGACTTTGTGGCCAGAATGACAGAGGCCGCCAGTCGCATCTTTGGTGATTCAGAACAAGCTATGCCCCTGATTGAGCAACTTGTCTATGAACAAGCAACCCAGGAATGTCGAGCGGCTATCGCCCTCGCAAAAGCAAAGGTTTACAAGATTGGCTCAGAGTGTGCAGGGAGCTGGGGGGACCCCTAACCAATGCAGGACTAGCTGCCGCCATTTTACAAACGCACAGGTATAGAGATTTATCTAAACGAAAAGCTTGTTTTAATTGTGGGAGAATGGGGCACCTTAAGAAAGATTGTCAAGCCCCTGAAAGAACAAGAGAATCGAAGCTTTGCCATCGTTGTGGTAAAGGTTATCATAGGGCTAGCGAATGCAGGTCAGTCCGGGATGTAAAAGGGAGGCTTCTGCCCCCTATTGAAGAACCCAAGGTACCCCAATCAAAAAACGGGTCACGGGGCCCATGGTCCCAGGGCCCTCAGAAATATGGGAACCGATTTCAGAAAAGCAATCAAGAGGAAGTAGAGGCTTGCGAGGAACCCCCGGAATGGACTTGCGTGCCGCCTCCGACTTCTTACTCATGCCCCAAATGAATGTTCAACCGGTCCCAGTCCATTCCCCTGGACCTTTGCCCCCTGCCACCATTGGGCTTATTCTGGGCCGTGGCTCCTTAACTTTACAGGGACTCATTATATATCCTGGAATTGTTGACCCGTATCATAAAGAGGAGATTCAAGTTCTCTGTTCTAGCCCTCGGGGTGTATTTTCTATAAAGCAGGGAGATAGAATTGCACAACTGGTGTTGCTGCCCTCCCTCGGGGATGGAGAAACCTACACTTTACAAAAAAGGGCTATGGGATCTTCTGGAAGTGATTCAGCCTATCTGGCTATACCCCTAAATGAGAGACCTACATTAAATTGTTAATTAATGGAAAAGAATTTGAAGGGATAATGGATACGGGAGCAGACAAAAGCATTATTTCACTCCATTGGTGGCCGAAGTCTTGGCCCACTGTTGTTTCATCTCATTCTCTACAAGGTCTTGGATACCAGTCCTCTCCTGCCATCAGTGCCTCAGCCTTAACCTGGCGGAATGCTGAGGGCAAACAGGGATGTTTTACCCCCTATGTGTTGCCACTCCCTGTAAATTTATGGGGACGGGATGTGTTACAAGCCATGGGCATGACCCTAACTAATGAATACTCCCCCCAGGCATCAGCCATTATGGCAAAGATGGGGTATACAAAGGGTAGAGGCTTGGGTAGGCAAGAACAAGGCAGAATAACACCCATTACGCAACACGGAAATCAGGGTAGAAAAGGACTGGGTTTTATTTAGGGGCCGTTGAGGCTTCACGACCCATACCATGGAAAACAGAGGAGCCGTTATGGGTCTCTCAATGGCCTCTATCCTCTGAAAAATTAGAGGCTGTCACAAGATTAGTGCAAGAACAGGAACGGCTGGGGCATCTAGAGCCTTCTACCTCCCCATGGAATACACCAATTTTTGTTATTAAGAAGAAATCTGGGAAGTGGAGATTACTCCATGACCTGCGGGCCATTAACAATCAGATGCATCTTTTTGGCCCTGTTCAAAGAGGCCTTCCTTTGCTTTCTGCACTTCCTCAAGATTGGAAGCTTATTATTATAGATATTAAGGATTGTTTCTTCTCTATTCCACTTTACCCACGGGATAGACCAAGGTTTGCCTTCACTATCCCTTCTCTTAATCATATGGAACCAGACAAGAGATTTCAGTGGAAGGTACTGCCGCAAAGCATGGCCAATAGCCCAACAATATGTCAGCTGTATGTGCAGGAGGCTTTGGAGCCAATTAGGAAGCAATTTACATCTTTAATCATGATCCATTATATGGACGATATTCTTATTTGTCACAAAGAGTTAGATGTTTTACAAAAGGCTTTCCCCATGCTGGTGGCTGAATTAAAACAGTGGGGATTAGAGATTGCCTCAGAAAAGGTTCAAATTGCAGATACAGGCCTCTTTTTGGGCTCAATGATTACTCCCAAAAATATAGTTCCTCAGAAAATAGAAATTCGCAAAGACCACTTACAAACATTACATGATTTTCAGAAACTTCTGGGAGATATAAATTGGTTGAGGCCCTTTTTAAAAATTCCATCTGCTGATCTAAAACCCCTCTTCGATCTCCTGGAGGGTGAGCCTCATATCTCCTCACCCAGAAAATTTACCCCTGCCGCCCACCGAGCCTTACAGATGGTGGAAGAGGCCTTACAGGAAGCACAATTACAACGTATTGAGGAGTCACTACCTTTTAATCTGTGTGTTTTTAAGACAGCTCAATTGCCAACTGCAGTCCTGTGGCAACATGGACCATTACTTTGGATTCATCCAAATGCTTCCCCTGCTAAGATTATTGACTGGTACCCTGATGCTGTTGCACAGCTCGCGCTTCGCGGAATAAAAGCAGCTGTTACACATTTTGGCAGGGATCCTGATTCCTTGATTGTGCCTTATACTGCTGCACAAGTTCAGACCTTGGCAGCCACATCTAGTGATTGGGCAGTTTTAGTTACTTCCTTTTCAGGACAAATTGATAATCATTTTCCAAAGCATCCAATTTTACAGTTTGCCCTAAACCAGGCTATAGTGTTTCCACAAGTGACAGCTAAAGACCCACTCCCAGATGGGACTGTGGTGTACACTGATGGATCAAAAACTGGTATGGGAGCTTATGTGGTCAAGGATAGGGTTATATCTAAACAATATAATGAAACTTCACCTCAAGTTGTAGAATGTCTGATAGTACTGGAGGTTCTTGAGGCTTTTCCAGGACCCCTCAATATTGTATCAGATTCCTCTTATGTGGTTAATGCAGTTAATCTCCTTGAGATAGCTGGAATAATAAGATCCTCCAGCAGAGTTGCTAACATCTTTCAAAAGATACAAGCTGCCTTGTTAAATAGGAGATTTCCTGTTTTCATTACCCATGTCCGAGCACATTCTGGACTCCCAGGTCCCATGTCCTTAGGGAATGACTTAGCGGACAAGGCTACAAAGCTGGTGGCCGCTGCCTTGTCTACCCATGCACAAGCAGCAAAAGAATTCCATAAGCGCTTTCATGTGACGGCTGAGACCTTGCGCCGTCGTTTTGCTCTATCCAGGAAAGAGGCTAGGGAAATTGTTACTCAATGCCAGAATTGCTGCGAATTCTTACCTACTCCCCACATGGGAATAAACCCACGTGGCATTAGACCATTGCAGATGTGGCAGATGGATGTTACTCATATTCCCTCTTTTGGAAGGCTTCAATATGTTCATGTTTCTGTTGACACCTGTTCTGGCGTAATGTTCGCCACACCCCTAACAGGGGAAAAGGCCTCATATGTGATTCAACATTGCCTTGAGGCCTGGAGTGCTAGGGGAAAACCCAGAATTTTAAAAACAGACAATGGACCAGCATATACCTCTCAAAAATTCCGACAGTTTTGTCGGCAAATGGATGTTACCCATCTAACTGGCCTACCTTATAACCCTCAAGGACAGGGCATTGTGGAACGTGCCCATCGTACACTCAAATCATATCTGATTAAACAAAAGGGGAGTATTGAGGATGTTCTACCCTCGGTACCAAGAGTTGCTGTATCCATGGCACTTTTTACCCTTAATTTCTTGAACTCTGATGCCCAAGGCCACACTGCGGCCGATCGCCACAGTTTAGAGCCTGATAGGCCAAAAGAAATGGTAAAATGGAAAGATGTCTTGACTGATCTCTGGAAAGGCCCGGATCCTATTCTTATAAGATCCAGGGGAGCTGTGTGTGTTTTTCCACAGGAGGAAGAAAACCCCCTGTGGATCCCTGAAAGACTCACTCGAAGAGCTCCTTCACAACTCCAGAATAAGAAGGATGGAGGCCAAGTGGGTGATGAAGACTCTCCTACTCGGGATGATGGTTCCTAGTATGATGGGAGAGTTACGGTGGGCCATCATGTCTACCTTCCCCCTACCGATGCCAGTGATGCAGAATGCCCAGGTGTTCCCTAGATTTTTCACAACTAATAGAGAGTTGGGGCTTGCCTTTTTGCCTTTAGATCCTCAGATACAGAGTTTTCAGGATGAGAGAACCTTGTCATTAGTAGGAAGCTTGTGCTTTACTGTGATTTCTTCATTAAAGGATAATTTTATTCATATGGATCCAGAAAGATCTAATGCTAATCCTTTTGAATTAATGGAAGCTGTACTGATCTTTCTCCTATGATAGTGAGAAGGGACAGATTACTTTTGATTGGAAAGGGGCATTAGGCAACAGTCTGAGTGAGGGACAGAGCTATGGATCATCTGATTGGTCCTCCTCCAATGTTAAGTATACCCCTTTTAAGAGAACTAATTATTCAGCTGCCCTTTATTTGGGTTGTGAGTAATGATACCTTAGGTAAGAATCAGAAAGAAATAAATTGCTCTGCTTAGAATTGTTTTTATGCATTATGCTGGGATGCTATTAAGCACCCTTTTGCTCTGGTAATGCGCATGCCTCGATTTGTTCCAGTTCCTGTTGAGACGCCAAGTAATTTGAGTTTGTTTAGGGAAAAGCGAGATTTTTGGGATCTCTGCTATTATTGTGGGCCTGATAGCCACCGCCGCGGTTACTGCTTCGGTTACCGCCTCGGCCCTTGCACTTTCTGCCACTGTGCAGACAACTCAAACCATTAATGAACTATAGGCCACTGTGACCATGGTCCTAGATAAACAGGCCACTGCCAATTCTCAGATACAAGGAGGCCTGATGTTGGTAAACCAACAGATTAATTTGGTTCAGGAACAATTGGATATATTGTGGCAGATGGCCCAATTGGGATGTGAACAAAAGTTGCCTGGCCTTTGTGTCACTTCAGTACAATATGAGAATTTTACAAGAGCAGCTAACCTGTCACAAGCTCTGTCTCAACATTTATTACAGAATTGGACTTTTGAGTTTGAGCAGACACTCCGTGAGTTGAGAATGGCGATCCTGCAAGTGAATTCGACGCATCTGGATCTTTCTCTGATGGAAGGCCTCTCCTCCTGGATTTCATCTGCATTTTCTTATTTTAAGGAATGGGTGGGGGTAGGATCATTTAGCCTAGTTCTCTGCTGTGGAATAGTGTTGATGCTTTGGATGGTGTGTAAGCTCAGAGCCCAAACAAAAGAGACAAAGTGGTGGTGGCACAAGCACTTGCTGCCTTAGAACACGGAGCCTCCCCTGACATTTGGTTAACCATGTTAAAGCAATAGGTCGCTGGCCTCCCGGCTCTTGCACCCCACGAGGCTAGTCTCATTGCACGGGATAGAGTGGGTAGGCTTCAGCAGCCCAAGGAGTTGCAAGGCTAAGCACTGCACAGGAGAGGTCTGCGGTATAACGACTTTCTCCTGGGAGATAAGTCATCTTGCATGAAGGTTCTATGTCATGATCTCCTTCCCCCAGAAAAACGACATCGGACTGGTCAGGGCTCTCTCTGGGGATAAGACCCTGGAGAGGAGCTTTGTACATGTTCCGAATTTGCACATGGGGATTTGACGTCTATCTCCACTCCAAAGTTGTGGGTGTCCTATTGCTTCAAAAATAAATGAATAGGGGGAGATGTGAGGAGCCGCCCTCGCTATCGCTATTGCCGTTAGAAGATGGCGCTGACATCTGCTGTCAGTTGGAGTTAACCGTTAGAAGATGGCGCTGACATCTGCTGTCAGTTGGAGTTAACCGTTTAAGCTGTGCCTCTCCCGTGGCGTCATCTGGGGTGATGTGCAAACCACCAATCCCGGCTCTACACGTCTCACTCGGAGCTCCTAGGCTTATATAAGGGGCTGGGTTTCTTAGCTTGGGGTCTCCCTCTAAGAAGCTGATCATCTATCTCTCAAGATGCATTAAAGCTTTACTGCAGAAGGATCCGAGTGTTCTGCGTCGTTCTTGCTGGCGAGACGGTAGCGCGGGACAGGCATGGCAGAAGAGGTGGTTAGTCTTTGGACAAGGTCGAGGTCAGGGCAGTTTCCGTGGGCAGGCCTTTTCCAGGAACTTATTGCCCCGGGCATTGTATTGTTTTTAGTAAACATGTTTTTAGTAAACATTGTCTTACAGCTGCCTACTCCCAGGCCGAAGGGGAAGTGGGTCTCTGCTCAAGGTCTGGTGTTCCCACAATTCACCCATTTTTATTTTCAAATGAGGCACTCCTGGCTTAGGTCAAGTAGGGTCACCCTCCCTTGCCTGTCTTCAGGGCACCTTGAACACCTGTCTTAGGTGGGAGGGGTCTACCCCACAGGTTGTCGGTCGATGTAGTCACCCCAACATTAAATCATCTGTAACCAACCTTCATGGCTATCGGGATTGCCATGGGCTAAGCTAAGCAATACTTGGTTACGGATCTCTTGCCTCTGGAACAAGGCACGTTTGAGCTCGGCATAAAGCCAGAATGCCTACCTCCACTGCCACCATTTCCAGGACCCCCATTGACATAGCACCTCTCCATCACCGTACCCATCACCAGATCTGGGCCATAACATTCTACCAGCCTTTGTCTGTTACAAGGGTAACCTGCACATGATTTACATTCTGTTACAAGGGTAACCCGCAT
This sequence comes from Mesocricetus auratus, assembly GCF_017639785.1. NCBI lineage: Eukaryota > Metazoa > Chordata > Mammalia > Rodentia > Cricetidae > Mesocricetus > Mesocricetus auratus. Next base: position 912,098 of record NW_024429190.1, read on the forward strand.
TTGATTTACATTTACAATTTGATAAAGTTTACAATCATTCCAAGATCTGCTCAGGAAAGCATTTAGAAAGTGCAATTGCATAGATACATTAGGTACAATCATTGATGTTACACATGTAGCATTATGAAAAATATGAACAATAGGCTTGTTGCACTATCCACAGAGCACCAATTTGTTCCTGTGGTGATGCAGTTTATTGATTTAACGTCAGCTGATTATGTGACTTGAGTCAAAGTCTCCTTTTTGAAGCATTAGGACAAGTTGCATTTCTCCAGAAAAATACACTGGCCTAGGTGTGATTCCAGAAACAGGAACCACCAAGTCTGATATTTCAAGTGACCATGTTCTGTTCAAATACTGAAGAGAGGCTTTTGTCACTCAATCACAGTCCATACCAATGTCCAAATGTTTTAAATGGGTCCTTTTTTCTCTGTTGGCTTCACGATGAAAACTCATGGGTCCGGAAGGTTGATGCAGCAGGTCTGTTGAGAAACTGGAAATCTCGAACCGACTGTTTTCTTTCTTTGTTGGGCTCTAGATTCGATGACATCAAGGGTCAGGAACACTGATTTAGGAGATCTCACCCAAACTGACTTAGGTAGGCTCCCATGGTCTCAGGTCCAGTTTTTCTCTGCTCCATGCATCTCACTAAATGGTCTGACAGCTGCCGAAGCTTTATTCTTTTCCTGCAAGAAAACAAAAACATGCCCTCGACCCCAAATTAGGGTCTTCTCCACTGTCTCGTGCATGGATGTCTCCATTTGACCTGAGCAATGGTTGCTCAAGTTCCATTATGCCAGAATCTGTCTGAAGCTCACTGGCATTCACATTATAAAATTTTTAAATGAGGAGTGTATTATTTGATGAGTTATGTGGGGACTGGGGACATTATTCCCCCTTTTTTATTTAAAAAATTTTTTTGAACTGTTGAAGCTGGACCATAACAGTAGAAGGATTTGTCTAACCTCCTTGGTTAACTATCTAGGTAAATTGGGGTCCCTACTTAGATTATTTGTAGATGCCCATTAAAAAGGACATATCCTTTAAATATTTCCCAAAAACTTCTGAAAATCACTCAAAGATTGTAAACTATACTGTGTCCAAATAACTTTTGAAAATTATTTGAAGTCTGTGAGCAGTCTTTCCCAATCTAACCTGTAGAGCTCTCACTAGCTGACAAGGCATCATTTGTATCTTAAATTTTTCTGTTAACACATTAACAGACTGGCTGGATGTTCCTTTTGGCTATATTTAAAGCAATCTAGGTAGCTTCTTAACTATTTTTGAAGGGATTTAAGTATCCTTTTAATCATATAAGCAGTTCACACTCACGTATTCACAATCACATTTCGTATATACCGGTGTGGCCACACCATACATTCAGAACATACATGCATCTTTTAGTCATCCTTTTTCCCTAGGTCATGATTAGTCTGTTGTAATGAAGATTCCTTAATTGAAATCTATGTAAAAGAACAACTCCAGCCAACCCTTGAATTAAACGGTTAAAAAGTCCTGTAGGTTCTTTATCATTCCTCCATTTGAGTTACAGTCATGGGGTACAGCCATACGTATTTCTTGTAACACTGTAGATGCAAGGTGGAGAGGCCAGGCTTTTGGCCAAAAGTTTTTAGAGATGACTCACAAAATAGAACTTAAATGTAAACAAAATTTTCCATTCCATATACCTTTGTCTTTTTCTTTTTCTTTACTTTATACCAGTATCTCTTTACTGTTACCAATTTTTTTGAGTCAGGGTTTTTCTGTATTGTTTGAGGCTGTCAGTCCAGCCTGGCCTCGAACTCACAGAGATCAGCCTGCCTCTGCCTCCCAAGTGCTGGGATTAAAGGCGTGTGCCACCACCGCCCAGCTTGTTACCAATTTTTTTTCTGAGACAGGATTTCTCTGTACTATTTGGAGGCTATCCTGGAACCTGCTCTGTAGACCAGGCTGGCCTTGAACTCAAGAGATCTGCCTGCCTGTGTCTCCCGAGTACTGGGATTAAAAGCGTGTGCCGCCAACGCCCGGCTATTCACCCATTTTTAATCCATTCTTCGACTCAGGATATTCCCTCATGCAAAAAGCCTTAAGATTTACACAATCCACCCTCCAATTGAGGGCAATCTCTGGGTTCCCCTTTTTCCCGACCTTAGTGTCAGGCTAAGGCCTAGAGATTTAATCCAATCCCCCCTCCAACTGAGGGCAATCTCTCAGGGTCCCCTTACTTTCCTGACCTTTGTCAGGCAAAGGCCTGGAGATTTAATCCAATCCACCCCCCATCTGAGGGCAATCTCTCAGGGTCCCCTTACTTTCCTGACCTTTGTTAGGCGAAGGCCTGGAGATTTAATCCAATCCACCCTCCAACTGAGGGCCGTCTCTCAGGGTCCCCTTACTTTCCTGACCTTTGTCAGGTGAAGGCCTGGAGATTTAATCTGGTACCCCTAGCTTGGTACCCCTTTTTAACACATCCACATAGCCTTACTGGCTAGCCTTTTAGGTTTCTCAGTTCCCCTTTACTTTCCTGACCTCAGTGGATCAGGCAAAAGACTGGAGATTTTTTATTTTATTTCTTATTTTACCCTTTTTTTTCATTTCTTTTTTGAGACTGGGTTTCTCTCTATCCTTTTGGAGGCTGTCCTGGAACTTGCTCTATAGACCAGGATGGCCTCATTCCTTCCTATCTCTGCCTCCCGAGTGTTGGGATTAAAGGCGTATGCCACCAACACTTGGCTCTCTGAATATCATAGCAAACATCCTCCCAATCTGGGACATTTAAGCCTTCCCCACTAATGAACCATGGGCTCCCTCGTTCGATCCATTTTAAAAAGCCTGCCTTATTTGTAGTCCCCTGTTCTTCAAGCAACTTTTTTACATGATACTGTAATTTAAACTTCCAGGGACTATTTCCCATTGTTTCTTTTCCTATTTTCCTCCATCTGTCCCTGGCTGGTAAAAGGGACGACCCTGTCCACTTACCTCGCTTTCACGATCTCGCGTCAGCCACACAGCCTGTGTCCGAGAACGTGCGGAGGGTGTCGGGGATTGACAACACAGAGACTTGTTCAATGATTTAAAGAAAACTTTAAGCAGGCCCCAAAAAGGCTCAAGAAAGCTTCCTAAGAAAGCCTCCCTCCAGAAAAGCTTCTGCTCTCTCCTCTACCCTGGCTGGTTCTCTCTGACACCAAAACCTGACCTGGGTGTGGCAGAAGAGGTGGTTAGTCTTTGGACAAGGTCGAGGTCAGGGCAGTTTCTGTGGGCAGGCCTTTTTCAGGAACTTATTGCCCCGGGCATTGTATTGTTTTTAGGAAACATGTTTTTTGTAAACATTGTCTTACAGCTGGCTACTCCCAGGCCGAAGGGGAAGTGGGTCTCTGCTCAAGGTCTGGTGTTCCCACAGATTCCTAATGATATTCTTTTATACTCATAGATTGGAGCCTAGCTCAGTTGTCACCAGAAAGCTGCAACTTGCTATGGATGTGCGCAGACACAGAAATCCACAGTGAAACAAAAGGGTGTGGAGAGCCTAAATTGAGAATGTATGGGAGAGGCATAAAATAATAATAATAAAATTATTTAATCATGGTCTTTTAAAATAGCAACAGAAACAAAACTGTGATATCCCTCTGGCTGAACCAAAAGCTCTACTAGACCTAATTATTTAGCCTCACCTACCATACCAAATATGCCAAGAAGGGAGAGAAGATATAGTAACAAACAGAGCCACATTGGGAAGAGAAACAAATAAGTTTTCCAGCAGCTTCTAAGTCTATAAGATTTTGATATTAGTCCAGGTTTAAAGAGAGGACAAGAGGTTTGAATAACTACACAGTGCTGGTCAAGGTGTGGTTGAGTCTGCCTTTGACTTACCACAGATTCACTCCACTTTAACTTTGCAAGGTAATTTGATAAGTTGGAAAAACTACATGAAATATATTCCGTGGACATAAGTTCCTCCTCTGGCTTATATGAGAACTTAAGTATTTACTACTTAGCATGAGATTTATATTGGTTCAGTACCTACAGAAACAAATTGTGGGGAAAGTATGTCTCTTTTTTTTCCTTCTTCCTTTTTTTATTTAAGTTAGAAGCAAGCTTGTTCACATGTCAATCCCAGCTCCCTCTCCCTCTCCCTCTATTCCTCTCCAGACCTCCACACCAGGACCCCTATCACCCCCACCCAATCTCCATACCAATCCCCAGGGAGGGTAAGGCCCTCCATGGATCGTTTAGAGTCTGTCACTTCATCCAGGGCAGGACCTAGGCCCTTCCACAAGAGTCCAGGCTGAGAAGCATCCCTCATTGTGGGATGGGTAGCCAAAGTCTATTTGTATGCCAGGGATAAACACTACCAAAAGCCACATAGATTACCTAGGCCTCCTCACTGACGCCCACATTCAGGTCCCATGCTGTCCACCTAACCATCCGTCTGGGGTCCAAGAGCTCCCCCTTGTTCAGGTCAACTGTTTCTGTGGGTTAAACCAGCTCACTCTTAACCCCTTTGCTCATTAGTTCTCCCTTTCTGTCACTGGATTCCAGGAGTGCAGTTCAGTGTTTAGCTGTACATTTCTGCCTCTGCTTCCCTCAGTCAATGGATGAAGGTTGTGTTACCCAGACTCTCACGCAGTGGGATTGCATGCTCTCACTCCCCTAATTCATGTGTAAAATCCATATATGAGTGAGTACATACCATGTTTGTCTTTTTGTGACTGGGTTACCTCATTCAGGATGGTTTCAACTAGTGCTGTCCATTTGCCTGCAAATTTCAAGATTCCATTGCATTTTTTTTTGCTGAATAGAACTCCATTGTGTAAATGTACCACATTATTTCTATTCACTCTTCAGTTGAGGGGCATCTAGGTTGCTTCCAGGTTCTGGTTATTATAAATAATGCTTCTATGAACATAGTAGAACAGACATCCTTATTTGAATGAGTGTACATTTTTTGGGTATATGCCTAAGAATGGAATTGCTGGGTCTTGTGGTAGACTGATTCCCATTTTCCAGAGGAATCTCCACAATGATTTCCAAAGTGGCTGTACAAGTTGGCACTCCCACCAGCAGTGGAGGAGTGTTACCCTTTCTCCATATCCTCTACAGCACAAACTATCATTGGTGTTTTTGATTTTAGCCATTCTGACAGGAGAAAGTTTGTATCTCAGTGTTGTTTTGATTTGCATTTCCTGTATGGCTAATGATGTTGTGCACTTTCTCAAGTATTTCTCAGTCATTTTAGACTCTTCTACTTAGAATTCTCTATACCCCCACTTTTTAATTTGATCCTTTCATATTTTGGAGACTTGCTTCTTGAGTTAGTTGTAAGTTTTGGAGATCAGCCCTCTGTCAGATGCGGGGTTACTGTATATCTTTCCCCAATCTGTGGGTTGTCTTTTTCTCATGCTGACTGTGTCCTTTGCCTTACAGAAGCTTCTCAGTTTCAGGAGGTCTTAGTGTCTGTGGTACTGGAATTCTGTTCAGGAAGCTGTCTCCTGTACCAATTCATTCAAGGTTACCTCTACTTGCTCTTCTAACAGGTTCAGTGAGGCTGGATTTATGTTGACATCTTTGATCCATTTGGACTTAAGTTTTTTGCATGGCAATAGACATGGATCTATCTGCAGTCTTCTACATATCAGCCTCCAGTTATGTCAGCATCATTTGTTGAAAATTTTTTCTTTCTTCCATTGCATAATTTTAGCTTCTTTGTCAAAGATCAGGTGTTCATACGTGTATGAGTTAATGTCGGGGTGTTCAATTCAATTCCATTGGTCTATCTGTCTATTTTTATGCCAATACCAAGCTGTTTTCAGGACTATAGCTCTGTAATACAGCTTGAAGTCAGGCATGTTGATGCCTTGTTGATCAGGGTAGTTTTGGCTATCATGGGTCTTTTGTTTTCCATATAAAGTTGAGAATTGTTCTTTCAAGGTCTGGGAGGAATTATGCTTGTATTTTAATGGGGATTGCATTAAATATGTATATTGCTTTTGGGAAGATTGCCATTTTTACTATGTTGATTATACCTATCCAGGAGCATGAGAGGTTTGTCCATTTTCTGGTGTCTTCTTTAATTTCTTTCTTTAAAGGCTCAAATTTCTTATGATATAGATCTTTCACTTGTTGGGTAAGCGTTAACCCAAGGTGTTTTATGTTGCTTGTGGCAATTGTAAAGGGTGATGTTCCTGATTTCTTTCTTAGCCCTTTTGTCATCTGTATATTGTAGGGATAATGATTTTCTTGAATTGATCTTGTATTCCGCCACTTTGCTGAAGGTATTTATCAGCTTTAGGAGTTCCCTGGTGGAGTTTTTTGGATCGCTTATGTAAACTATCATATCATCTGCAAATCGTGAAAGTTTGACCTCTTTCTGATTTTTATCCCCTCTATCTCCTTTTGTCTCTTATTATTCTAACTAGAACTGAGAGGACAATATTGAAAAGGTATGGAAAGAGTGGACAGCCTTCTGTTTTTCCTGATTTTACAGGAAGAGCATTGAGTTTCTGTCCTTTTAGTTTGATGTTGGCTGTTGGTTTGCTGTACATAGCTTTTATTATGTTTAAGTAAATTTCTTTTATTCTGGATCTCTTCAAGACCTTTATCATGAAGGGGTGTTGGATTTTGTCAAAGGCTTTTTCAGCATCTAGTGAGGTGCTCATGTGATTTTTCATTTTCAGCTTGTTTATATGGTGGATTATTACATTGATGGATTTTCACATGTTGAACCATCCATGGAATGAAGCCTACTTGATCATGGTGGATGAGTTTTCTGATGTGTTCTTGGATCTGATTTGCCAGTATTTTTGCTTCAATGTTCATGTGCTGAGCTTCTCTTCTTAGTTGTGTCTTTGTGTGGCTTGGGTATCAATGTTATTGAAGCCTCATAAAAAGAGTTTGGCAAAGACCCTCTGTTTCTATTGCATGGAAAACTTTGAGGAGAATTGGTATAATCTGTTCTTTGAATTTCTTGTAGAATGCTGCATTGAGGTCATCTGAACATTTTTTTTAGGTTGGCAGACTTTTCATGACTGCTTCTATTTCCTTAGGGGTTGTAGGTCTATTCAGATTGCTTAGTATGTCTCTTTAAATATCTTCTTTACAGTGTTCTTAATACTTATGGTGAGACAAACTTTTGCCACTTTCCCTTTGATGTCTGGTGAACCACAGTCTCCTCTTAGATTCTGAATGGTCCAAGTATCTCAGTGCTAAGTAATGGATATTTAATATATAACTCTGTCAAAACTTTGTTTTCTCACTCTTTTCCAGCAGAAGACAAAAAGATTTTTGGACATTGTCTGCCATGAACATGGAGATTATATTTTCCTTTAAAATGTAACTCAGATACCCAGCTTTCACTTTTCCCTCTTTATGTGTGACCTGGTATTATGGCTGAAAATAATATACGAAAAGTACCCAGAAGTCAAATGTGCATCTGAGTTTCCCTGTGGATACCACTCCTGACCCCACAAAAATCTTAGTTACAACATCCATTATTAATATTATATTTTTTCCATTTATCAGTATGCTACAATTTTACATTTTCTTTACATAATGAATGACAAATTCAAGCTAATTCCAAAGTTCCTCTGGTCATCATAAATTTAACAGACTTGCTAGTCACTTGTACACACTCTTTCTTTATTCCAAGTATGACCAAGTTGTTTCTCCATTGTTGTTCTGTTTTGTTTCATTTTGCCATCTCTATTACTCAAATCATTTTTTTCTTTCTTTTCCTCTGTTTTTTATTTTTTTATTTATATATTTAAATAATAAACAAGCTTGCTTCACATGTCAATCTCAGTTCTGTATCTCTTACCTCCTTCCCTGGCCCCTGCCATCCCCTCCAAAATTCCCCATCCAATCCCCACTCAACTCTCCAGGAAGGGTGAGTTCTTTCATGGGGGATCTTCAAAGTATGTCATGTCCAGGGCAGGGATTAGGCCCTCTCCCATGTGTTCAGACTGAGGGAAAAATCCCTCCATGTGAAATGGGCTCCCAAAGTCCATTTGGGTTCCAGGGAGAAATACTGATCTAGTACTCTAGGCCCCAAAGCTTGCCATGCCCCCCTCACTGACACACACATTCAGAGGGTCTGGATCAGTCCCTTGCTGATCTCTCAGCCATTAGTCTGTGGTCCATGACCTCCCCCTTTTTCAGGTCAGCTGTTTCTTTGAGTTATCTGCCCAATCAGGACCCTTTTGCTCATCAATCCTGTCTCATAGTGACTGGTTTCCAGGAGTGCTCAACATCCATTGCAATTAGGGAAATGAAAATCAAAACAACTCTGAGTTACCATTTTACTCGTGACAGAATGGCTAAAATCAAATACACCAATGACATTTTATGCTTGAGAGGGTGTGGAGAAAAAGGAACACTCCTCCACTGCTGGTGGGAGTGCCAACTCCTAGCAACTTTGGAAATCAGTATGAAGATTCCCCCAAAAAATGGGAATTAGTCACCACATGACCCAGGAATTCCACTCATAGGCATATACTCAAAAGATACACATTCATACAACAAAAACTTCTGTTCCATTATGTTCATAGCAGCATTATTTGTAATAACCAGAACCTGGAAGAAAAGTAGATGTCTTTCAACTGAATCATGGATAGAGAAAATGTGGTACATTTACAGGCAAATGGATGTCACTAAAAGAAACCATCCTGAGTGAGGTAACCGTTTCACAAAAAGACAAGTATGTACTCACTCATATATGGATTTTAGACATGAATCATGGGATTGCCAGTCTACAATCCCATTGCCAGAGAGTCTGGGAATCAGGGAGTACCTAAGAGAAATATGCATGGTATCCCAGAGAAGGGGAATAGGACAGGATCTTGTGAGGGGACTGGAAGCATAGGGGAAGGGCACAAGGAGCTGGGGAAAAGTGAGGGGCAGAAGAGAAGGGCAGAGCAGAACATGGGGGATCAGGAATGTTGAGTTGGGGGAAGAATAGAGAGCAGGATAAGAGATAACATAATAGAGGGAGCCATTATAGGTTTGAGAAGAGATCTGGCACTAATGAGATTTGCAGAAATCTACAAGGATGACACCAACTGGCAATCTAAGCAATAGTTGAGAAGGTATCTTAAATGCCCTTCCCCGATATTGTGATTGAGAACTACCTTATATGTCATCCTAGAGTCTCTGCTCAAATGGTTTTTAAGGGGTTATTTGAATACCCTAAGAATTAAACATGTATTAATATTGCTGTAAAATTTTCTTACTACTAACAATCATTTAGTTGGATCCTTAGATGATCATCCTTTTTTTATTCTTTTCGAGGCAGTTTGACAAGATTTCAATTGAATACAGTGAATGATAAAGCCTGTAGGCCTCAATAAGAAACCACCTTTATATATGAAAATCTACTAATGAATCAGTTCTTTAAAACAAGCTGTTAAATCACCCACTAATCCATCATTTCAGTTTTACACTTTTCTAAACATTGTCCATGAATACATAGTCGCATTATTTGTCTTTGTGAGTCTATGCTCAACTCACCTCTGAGGAGCCATCTTTCAGCTTAAATGAGGGGCTGCTCAGAAAACAAGTCTCTGACATGCTGAACATCACTACCACATTCTCCTCAGACTCACAAGTCTAATAATCACTTGTCAAATTTCAACACAATCATAGGACTTCATTTTTTTCATATAATTACATAGCTTCAAGAATTTACTCACGAACTCATTTGGAAAATTCCTTAATTACTTGCTCATTTCCAAGTGTCCTTTGATTGCTTAAAAATATTGATTTGGAAACAATCTGACTCAGTGGACATTTGAAAGATGCTTGCAACTAAAATTTCTCTCAGTGACACTAAATTTCAGACTGTTACTGATATTTGTTAATTCTCTTTCTACTTGTGAGTAATGCTAGAAACCACATCTCATTTTCTCATTGTCAGTCATAAACATGAAAAACTGCAGGCCATGTGTTTTACAGTCATTACTGAAATTATCTTGAAAACACTTATTACTTCACCTTGTCATCCTGGATGCTGGGTTATATGCTTAATTTAGGTTAGGCTAGGAAAAATATTGTTTTAAAGTTTAGAGGTTAATAGCATTGTAAGAAACTTACAGAGGGAGATGGGTTTTATTCTGGAAAAACCCTGAACCTGGGGCAAGGAAAGGGAGGTTGCTCAGATAGACTGCTTAGGCTCACTTTAGGATTGTCAAGACTTGTGCTTTGAAAATTTTTAAAATTCCACTATTTATAATTTGTTCTTTAAAATTTCTTTCATAGAGAGTTATAACAATGAGGGAACTATGTAAAATAATTTATATCATAACTCTATATCAATGTCATTAAAAACATGTATAGGAGATAGAGCTCCTGAAAATGAAATGAGACCAATGTTGTGGGAGCTGAAGAAATAACTGAATTCTCTCTCTCTCTCTTTCTCTCTCTCCCTCCCTCTCTGTGTGTGTGTGTGTGTGTGTGTGCATGTTTGTGTTTGTTTACATATAAGGTTGTGATTGCTCTTACTGGCACATGTAAAACCCTGACATTGATGTTAATATTTCTTAGAGAACCAGGAGCTCTTCATTGATTCTCTGAGGTACACCTCTCTCCATCTCAAGCGCTGTGAATGCAAAAGCATGCCAGTATACCCAGCTTTTTAAATGTGGGTTCTGATGATATGAATCTTGCACCTCGCATCCTCATAGCACTTTATTCCTTGACTCACCTGTTATCTGTCTACCCTGAATATTATATATACTCTGAGGCTATATGTCACTGGCTCACTGTATGCCTAATTATGTCATTGGTAATTGTCAGTTAGTTTTCATAATTAAAATACATCAATATTTAAAAACTAAGAAGACCCAGTGATTATACAAATTGAGTAGATTAAATATGTCTTAGGATTAACACAGTGATGTTTTTAGAGAACTTCAGCAGGTTTGTTTTAACTTGTGGGTCATTTTAAATAAATATATTCTAATTTTAAATATTTACAATGCATTCTGAACTTAATTGTATGATATAAAATTAATAATGTGCTGTGCTTAATCACAGTTTTAAAATATATAATGAAAACTAGAAATAAAAAATGTTATAATAAAACTAGAAGACCCAAATTCTGTACCTCTCAATGACTTGTATACTATTTATATAGCCCTGATGAAGTTATGCAGATTCACATTGGGTTTTATATTTTCTCAATGAGACACAATTTACAATGTTATAAATATGCATAGATACTATATTGGTGAGGAACTTATGAGAGAGGTAACCTATTACAACAATACCACAACTGTGAAAATCAATCTTGAGTATTTGTAAAATGCTAAATAGCAAACTACTATATTACTCTGACATTTTACTCTTCAGCATGTACCCAAAGTAACGTACACCTTACCAGAAATATATTTTCCCACCCATGATTCTAATTTGTTTATTCCCTATAAGAAGGAACTTGAATCAACCTAGTTAATATGTGTGTGTGTATGTGGTTACTATTCAGCTCAACCATTTTTACAAATATTATTATTATTATTATTATTATTATTATTATTATTACTTCATGTGATTGACTATTTGTTTACAGGTATTGTGTATATCATGTGTGTTCTTGGTGTACCAGAGTCTTGTTTTATTGATCAGGGAGATCTTGAAACTCCATCAGGAGCCCAGACACATTTTGAAATTATTAGTTTATCTTCAGCCTTTGAAATAACTGGGATGGCCAGGCGGTGGTGGCGCATGCCTTTAATCCCAGCACTCGGGAGGCAGAGGCAGGTGGATATCTGTGAGTTCAAGGCCAGGCTGGACCGACAGCCTCGAAAACAATACAGAGAAACCCTGTCTCCAAAAACCAAAAAATAAATAAAAAATAAAAATAAAAATGAAATACCTGGGATGGCAGAATTATTCCATAGGGTCTTACTTGTGCAAGCATTTTTGATAGTTTATTTTCATTTCAAATCTTCAATAAACAAGGAAAATATTATTGACAATATGTATACACATTTCTTGATAACTGAAAGCAAACCTAAGAGTAATGATTGTATCTTTTCAGTTCATTTCAAACTAATGCATAGTTCATATCACTAATACAAAAGAATGCAAAATAGTCCCATACATCAGGCTCAGGTAACATTATGGAAAGGGAGCAGGAGAGACGTAAGATCATGGAGTTAGATTGCTGGAGATATTATGTTTCATAGAAATATCAAAAATTATACCCATAAATTCTTACCAACATGCCTGCTTAGATTTGAGCTCTACAAGGTTTTATACCAGTGGGTATGCCAAACTGGATAGGCAAAAGCCAGGCTTTCTGACCACACTTTCCTTGCAGTGTTCTTCATGAATGCCCTGAAAAATAAGATCCCATGTGGACTTTGTCTACTGACTCATGTACTTCTCAGCTGAAAGTTCCAGATAGAAGGATGTTGAGAAGAGACACAACACCAAGCCTACCAGCAAGTTTAAAGAGCAACAATTAATATATCTTTTTACTAATTGCTTCAAATTGATTGAGCCCTAAGTTACAGAAATCATAACAATGGAGGCCTGTTATTCAGTGATGTAGAGAGTGCTTAACCTATGCAAGGACCTATAGTCAACAACTAATGCCAGAATGACAAACAGTTATTGTTTTTAAACCAACCCTCAGCCTAACTGAACTAAATGGAAAATATGAAACCTGAATTTTTGGCCAAATAGATCTCATGTTCTTCTTTCAGAAAAGTCCAGACTCAGTATGAAGCCATTTCATACAGCTCTGGAAGATGCCAGTTCTGCATGATAGAAAACAGAGTGCCCATTCCTGGCTAGAGGCCCTGCCCAACATAGTGGGATCACTGCCAGAGAAGTGATCAAAACTCAAATTATAACTGAGTTAATTATAAATTTGTTCTAGGTTAGCAAATTGTTATACTATGACTTCGTTTAACTCACAGGCTCTTGCTATATCCACATGTTTCCATGCCTGGTAAACAAAACCAATTGCAGTTCTATTGCTACACACTAAGCTTCTGCCTGAGAGTACATTTCCTAGTGCTATGATTATAACTGAAATGCATTAATGAGTATAATTATATTAATAGAGCCCTATGAAGAGTATACTGCAGTAGGGGAACACTGAAGAAAATGTGTAAAATCACACTGTTAGAGATGTGTCTAGGAACAGGAACCACCACCAAAAAATTAAAATGAGCAGATAAGAGAAAGAAAATACGATACAGGTGGGTGTCATAGGCATCCAGGAATGCAAAAAACTACTTTCATTATTTTATGTAAAAGACAAAAAGTACCTGTCAGAAGCCACCAAGTGTCTGTGGAGGAAATGAAGTAAGGAATGAGTCTGTAAACACAATAATGGCAGAGAAAATCGGGGGAATGGGGTCCTCCATTACAGGGCATTTGACCTTGGTGGCTACAGTTCTGAGGGCACTTATACATATTAACATGAAATTAAGGAAATAAAGAGAACATTGCTTTGCCCAACTGTCAGTTTAATGTGGAAAACTAAAACTAAAACAATAATAATAAATATTAATAATAATAATAAATAGAGAGTATCAAATAGATACAGTAGTGAGATGTTCAAATTTTCCTTCTACAGATAATATCCTAATTGCATTCAGTCATTGCCTTATAAATATACTAATAGTTAAAATATATTAAAGTCCAAGATAAAAAAGCAGAATCAGTAATGTTTACATATTTTGTAATAAATAAATGTTATTTTAGATACAGAAAAAGTTTCCCTTTTGCTGTTACTAGACAGATGAATGCCCAATCCTTGTAATTCTTCCTCCCATAAGCAGTGAGTTTTGTTCTTGGAAAGAAATATGAAAATTTCACACTTAGGCATATACCCAAAAGATTCACATTCATACAATAAGGACATCAGTTCAACTATGTTCATAGAAGCATTATTTGTAATAACCAAAACCTGGAAGCAACCAGATGCTCCTCAACTGAAGAATGGATGGCGAAAATGTGGTACACTTACACAATGGAGTACTGCTTAGCAGAAAAAAGCAATGGAATCTGGAAATTCGCAGGCAAATGGATGGCACTAGAAGAAATCATCCTGAGTGAGGTAACCCAGTCACAAAAAGACAAACATGGTATGTATGTACTCAGTCATATGTGGATTTTAGACACAAAGCAAAAGATTACCATCCAGATTACATTACCAGATTACATTACCAGGTTTCATTACCTCCAGAGAAGCTAGGAAACAAAAGGACCCTGAAAGAGACATGCATGGTCCCCTGGATAAGGGGAAAGGGAGCGGATCTCCTGAGCTAATTGGAAACATTGGCAATGGGAGAGGGAGTTAGGAGAAAGAGAAGGGGAGAAGAGGGTGGAGAGAGCAGGAAGTTCGAGTCAGGAGAAGAATAGTAGAGCAAGAAAAGAGACACCTAAGAGAGGGAGCCATTATATGTTTAAGGAGAAATCTTGCATTATGGGAATGTCCAGAGATCTACAAGGTTGACCCTAACTAACAATTTAAGCAATAGTGGAGAAGCTACCATAAATGCCCCTCTATAATAATGAGATTGATGATTACCTTATATGCCATCCTAGAATCTTCATCCAGTATCTGATAGAAGCAGAAGCAGACACCCACAGCTAAACATTGAGCTGAACTCTAGAATCCAGTTTCAGAGAGGGAGGAGTGATGAGCAAAGGGGTCAAGACCAGACTGGAGAAACCCACAGAAACAACTGACCTGAACAACTGACCTGGAACTCAGACCAATAGCTGGGAAACCAGCATAGGACTGATCCAGATCTGCTAATGTGGGCATCAGTGAGGAGACCTAGGCATTCTATGGGGTCTCTGGTTGTAGATCATTATTTATCTCTTGCAAGAGAATGGACTTTGGGAGCCCACTGCACATAGAGGGATACTCTCTCAGGCTAGATACATGGGGGAGGGTCTAGGCCCTGCTCCAAATGATATGACAGAATTTGAAGATCCCCCAAGGAAGGCCTCATCCTCCCTGGGGAGATGGGATAGGGAGTTAGTTGAGGATGGGGGAGGAGCGGAGTTAGAGGGAACTGGGATTGATATGTAACACAAGCTTGTTTCTAATTTAAATTAAAAAACCATAAATTGTTAATAAAATATACAGCCACATGGACATATGATTTAGTTAGTCAAAACCTTAGAAAATGGGATATGACAGTTCACTGGCAGTTAGTCCATTTGCATTATTTAAATAAATGGAAATGTATAAAGTTACCAAATCAAGCCAAACTGTAGATTGCATTGGTATGTATTTGGTATAATAATTAGGTCATTTAAAATGTGGTGGCTTGTATTTAAACTATATCCATCTAGTCAAAAACATGATCATTGTTGCTGGCAATTTGTGTGCACAAATTCTAAGCACAGCAGTTGATGACTTCTGACAGCATGTGGTAATATCTTAGATATTAACTAACTACAGTACCTGGTTCATCTCCAGCATCCAATGCCCAAATTCAAAACCCAAAAGAGAGATGGAGTTCTCAACATACTCTAATAGTAATAGAGATATTATTAAACATTCAGAATACAGACATGTAGTGATATATTATTTATGATTTATTAAAGCTTGCCTGAGGATTCAGAAAGCAAAGTCAGCTACAAGCTATAGCAGCTAGGCACACACCTTTCATCCCAGCAGTCAGATGGTGGGTGGTGGTGGTAAACACTCTTAATCCTAGTACTCAATAATATGAGATAGACTGATCTCTGTGGAGTCCAAGGCCATCTAGGTCTACACAAGATTGAATAGTCTAAAAGAGAATTATAGTTTATACCCTTAATCCCAGCACTAGTGTGTTATAAAAGACATGAGCAAGTAGTCAGCATGAGACGTTCAATCTTCAGCCACACTGAGGAGGAGAGCATCACTTTGAGACTTGCTGAAGAGCTCATATGTCGATCAGCCCTTTCAGCTTGCACAAAAAGTGAGAGCTAGTAAGCAGCTGGCTTGCTTCCATTATCTTCAGTTTCGACCCCAATATCTGTCTCTGGATCTTTTATTGATTCATGTTACATAGACCAATACCATAGTTCAAACACACTAGCAAATCAACCTATTTAAAGAGGAGGAATGCTTTGAACAAGCCTTTAATCCTGTCATGCTAGGAAAGGTGTCATTCAATACAATAAACCCTGTAGTTTGGCACTAAATCTGCATACATGTGACTGTGATGAAGGAAGCTGACATCATCTACTACTATGTCAGCATTTAGCTAAGGACTTATTACAAGAAGACACTATTTGTGAAATTTTATTTTATTTAACAGGTCTCAGAACTTTAGGGTATATGTGGAACATGATTTGTGTATGTATGTGTGAATGTGTTTGCTTTATTGAGACAGGATTTCATTGTGTTTCCTAGTCAGTTTTCCAATTTGGAATCTTCAATGGATTGCAGACCTATGATACCATTCTGGTCGTGGGTTTAGTTTCTAACAGTATCCCACAAATCTCTTTATATCACTTATTAAAACTGAAATTACATATTTTGGTCCCAATTAAATACACATTGGCATTAGAAGGCAGTTATCGATCAGCCTATATTTAAACACATCTTTTGAACATATGTATTAGCTGGTTGAATTCTACACTAACTTTAGAAAGATATTTGTAGAATGAATAGAGTGGAGAATGGTGACAGTACCTCCCATAAGGACAGCAGTCACACTGGCCAATAGTTACCAGCTTCATCAGTCAAAAACATGCAGGGTTCAGCTAAACTTGCACTTTAGATGCAGTGTGTGTAACACTATACAATAGTTATCCACTGTATATTGGCAATTAATTTAGACTATGCCCTAACTTTGCTCAGTGCCAATTATAAACAATCTCGTCTGTTGTGTTTGCAGAATTCAACTGCCTGTATATAACCTTGCGGTCTTGTGAGCTGGGTCTCAGGAAACCAGGCACATGCTGGTGCTCCAGCTGATGCTTTTTTTGCCAAAGTTTTTTATTTGTGAGCTATACCCTCAACTACTCTGCCAGCATCTGTGATACCATGCTAAGTTGTTTTGTCTCATAAATAGATGCTAATTGCAGACATATCATGACTCTTGACAACTAACTTTCTCACTAAATGTGAAAAGACTTTGACAGCATGGACCACTTTTCTTTTGTTTAGCATTACACCTGGCAAAATGCCCAGTACCTTTCACTGGCTAAATAATTGTTGAAAAGGTGCATAAAAGAATTACACAATGAGCTGTCAATTGATTATCAACTGCTAAACTCTAGACACTTTTGTCATGCAAATAGCATGTATTCCCTAGTACTCTCATCCTCTGAGTCCTCTCCACCACTCTCTTTCCTTTCATTGTATTCCCATCTTTACTTCAGTCTCTATTGTTTATTTTATTCTTCAACTTCTACATCAGGGCAATCACCTGATGTAGTACAAGCACATAGCCACTATTGCATTTGATATATCTCAAGACTTGAATGGACCGAGGAACTACTAGTTGGTGGGAATTGCAGAGGTACTATAGTGTCCAAGACATGGTCTTAAATTGTACTTTAACTCCTATATGTCTCTCATGAATACAGTGAACAGCACACTTTATAGGGCTCTTTTGCATGTATTTAAACCTCAATTGACATGTGAATGTGGTAATAGTGACCTGTGGAATCCCTCAGACTGGAATCGGGGACTAGATTTCCTTTTACCCATCCTGATTCTGAGAACAATGTACAAAAAATGGAGATGAACTATAGAATCTGTGATGCGAACATTTCTGCTAATCAAGAGATTATTGTTAATTAATGCTCTCAAGACTTTGAAGTATGCTGAAAACACAGTATGTAAACACACTCATGTAGTGTTACATGTACCCTAGTCACCTACTTACTTAACTATACATATAAATTGGATTATATGTATTACATATGTATCAATCATTTGTATTTCTATTTCTTCTATTAGTAAAATGAGGATTAGCTTATAATATCTATGTAATTATTTTTTCAGATAAATGCAAAATGTTTAAAGACATTCTCTATTTAATTCACTGCATACTATGAAAGATTTTTACTACCCAGTGTTATGAGAAACTTTACTTTTCAGAATTTTGTAGTTGAAGAGGATGAAAATATGTTACACTGAAGAATGCACTTTGGTATATTGATTATGTTGAGTTAGACGTAATTGAAAATTTATGAATATGAAAAGGATTATCTTAGAGCTTCCTGTAAATGACTAAATTAGAAACATTAGAGAATTGTTGAGTATTATAAACCTATTGCCCCAGAAATGTTTTAGGGTCTTGAAGAAGAAAGAAAATGGGCACTGAGATGCTGCTTCAACAATGCTTCTAAACAATATTCTTTTTCCATCAATTCCCCTTAGACTTACAATCCACATTGGGCATGCAATGGAGGACTAAACTATTTTCCCATCTCTACCGTACATCAGTCTTGTCAGAAGTGACATGTGAAATACAAGATATATTTCCTTTGTGGCCCTCATGTCATTTTATCAGGGTCTGGATTCATATGAAACTATAAGCAATAAGTGGAGTTTGTATCTCTCTTTTCCTAAAATTAGTTGAATAAAAAGGGAAAAATGTTTTTCTTCCTTTGGGAAGTCTGATAAAAATTGTAATGGATACAAAGATTACAAAAAGTAACATATATGAATCTAGCAAACTGTACAATAAGGAAGTAAAATAATGAAGTGGCTTAAGATTGAACTAGTTTGAACTGCAGCTTCATTGACTAGATAGCATCATAACCTGCAAAGGATCTATAAATGTACAATTTTCATAAATGTACTATAATGAAAAACCACTGCAGAGTTAGGGTTTTCACAAGTGTGAGAAACACTACTCAAGAATGACATCTGGGAAAATGGCCTGAGGCAAGATGTAAGATAAATATTCCAGAAGTACCAGAGAAGGAAGAAGAATGTGAGAAAATTCCAAAAGCAGCCAATTGGGCAATGAGACAGAGATGGCCAGGACCAGCTCTTAGAATATATCAGCCATGTGTGACTCTTCCACTTTATGTAGACAACTTGAAGATGAAATTCCCTGAGAAGATAATGTCATTAACTCCAATATCCTGCAGATAAACAGGAATAAAATATTTTCATAGTTTCCCAGCCAAGTTTAGCTATAATGAAGCACTTTGGTGGTTAAGACATGGTGACTCAGATGAGTAATAGAATGTTTGTCCAATATGAGAAGCTAGAGCCAAACAAATATAGAGCCAAATACAAATCAAAAGAAAAGAAAAGCCTAGGCAATTATATGTAATTTGTCTTTAGCTTGTATTCTTTAGCACCTAGGATCTCTGGACTCAACCATATCCTATCAAGAGTAAATCTGAGCAAACACATGAGCATAATACATTTTAGAGTAATCATTGTCCTTAATTTGCAGATAAGCATATGCAAATGAATGATGCTTGGCTTTTGACTACATCAATCTCTTTGACATGTAAAATATTCTGCCTCCAAATCTGGTGTCCCTAAACAGTGATGGCAGCTTCTCTCCTTCAGAATCCTGAGTGCTGATGCATGCTTACATCTCAGCTCAAGTCAGCCTCTACTCTTATATCTGTTACATTTTTGTAGTGAATTTCAAAAGTTACAAGTCCATAATAAGATATAACTTTGAAATAGTCTGCTCTCTACTAAGGTGTTCCTTCTAAAATTACTTTAAAATTTGCAACATCCATTTTTGACTTCTTTGACATATATGATTACATCATTTCTCCCTCCTTTCCTCCTCCCAAAATCTCCTACCTACCCCCATCTCTTTTAAATTCATGGCCGTTTCCCCTTTAACTGCTATTATGTATATAAAGTTAAATGCAGCTATGTTACATATATATGTAAATAAATAAGTACAACACTTTCAGCATATGTGTGTGTGTGTGCATATATATATTTCAGGACTGATTACTTGGTATTGCATGACACCTTGTATGAACTTCTTTGGGAAGATTTTCTCCAGCTCTCAACACCTTTCAGTTGTGATGATGCAGTTTGAATATGTTAGGACTCATAAGCTTTCCATTGTCTGTGTTGGCAAAACTATTGGTGTTGTCCCTGTCCAGGTCATATTAAGACAGCTATGATCATAAATCTTCATGGATAAAGCTGTTGTCATTTTTAAAAGATACACCCTCACAGCAAACCATCTGCAACATGAGTTATAGATAATCCTAAAATCAAAACCTGGAGTCAGATATAGGGGTAAATTCTGAAAGATCGGAGAGACAAAGGAGAAAGTCACACTTTACATTGCCAATTTCTCAGCCAAAAAGAATGTGAGCTTGTGTATCCTCCCATCTTATAATCTCTTTCCTCTAGCCAAAACATTCCCTGCTTGTCTGTACCCTCCACACCTCTGTGGTTAACTATTGGTTAGCTCTACTCTCTGATCTTTATGCAAGCTTCATTTGTTAGAGTGCAAACAAAATATCACCACACTTCTGCTTCTCTGTGTGTTACATTTTTTTCTGCCCACTTTTCCATATTCATCCCTGAGCCTTAGGTGTAGGGACTCAGACATTTTATTAACTCTGCCCTTTGACAACCAGGCACACCCAGTGATGCAGCTAAGTCATCACTATGTCACTCTTAGCGGGACACAGTGCACATGTACACCATCCCCTTTAAAAGTCACCTCGAACCCCCCTTCTCTCTCTCTCTCTCAGCTCTGCACAGGTTGATTACCTTTCACCCCCCTTTGCCTCCCTGTCTACCAACAAAACTCCATGTGGCATCATTGAGTCATGGTTTGTGTCTCATTACTGGGTAAACCTAGACATCTTAACAACATTAGGTACAGGGGTTCTGACATGGATGCATCAGTTGTAACTGAGCTATATAACTTTATATTTTGATCACTTGTTTCCATATCATGTTCTCCCTTTTAAAAGATACCTAACTTGTTATTTGATTCTTAATAGAATGATTATATTGCATTCATTATTGTGTAAACACTGAGAAAGCATGCATGTTTAATCCTATCATCTATCACTATAGTTTTGCTATTTGGTTACTGCACATACATTTAAACATAACTGAAATAAAGACTATTTATTAAAATTAACATATATATGTCACTTCCTATAATTATCTCATAATTATGACCCAGAAATTTTTCTTTGGGGATGTAGTGATGGCCTACCATTTAAGAGTATTCATATCACTTATAGAGGAACTGAGTGTGCTTACACCCATCCAACGACTTGTAAGCACCAGAAACTCCTAATCTATGAGTTCTAACTCATTCTCCTCATTCTCCTTGTCTCCTTGGACAACTTCATCCTTGTACAATTTATCATACACAGACACAAATTTGTCTATATAATTAAAAATAATCATTAGTGAAAAGTGAATTACTTGTCAATTTTCAAGTAGTAGAAAAGCCAGAAAATGAATCTGATAGCAAAGATACTTCAATTCATACTATGATGTCACATTTTCAATGAAAACATTCTGAAAGAAAGATAATGTGACTTTCCAAAGCTATTTCCTCATATTAGAATTTATTTTCTAAAAAATTATATATGAATGCCTATACTTGTACATGTATATATGCTTGCTTTTGGGAAACATACAATGCTTTTGTTCTTATATTTAAACTTAAAACTCAAAAAGCTAACATCAGTGATTTAACTAATTCCATAAGAAAGTATTTTTTTAATTTATTTACTTATTTTTTTATTTTTTTATTTGGCATCCCAGAGGAGTTCCCCCATCCACCTCTCCTTCCAGCTCCTCCCCCAAACTCCATCTCTGCTCCTCCTTCCAACCCATGCTTCTGCTTCCTCCATTTCTGTTTAGGAAAAGGCAAGTATCCCATGAATATCAACAAAACATAGCATATCAAGTTGCAGTAAGACTAAGCACCTCCCCATGTATTAAGGCTGAGAGAGGTGACCAGTATGAGGACTGGGGTCCCAAAAGCCAGGTGTATAGTCAGAGACACCCCCTGTTCCAAGTGTTAAGAGTCCTACAAGAGAGTGAAGCTACACAACTGTAACATGTATGCAGAGGGCCTAAGTCAGTCCCACAGGCTTCTTGGTTGTCTTCAGTCTCTATGAGGTCCTATGGGACAAGATTGTAAGGAGGGATCATGGAGGAATGCTCAGATCATCCTAGGATGGGAAAATTGAAGAGATTTAATGAGTGGACTGAGTACAAGTGGGCATGAGAACATGATCAGGTTGAGGGGCTGGTGCGGGAGAGTGTTGAAGGAGACTCCTGGAAATGGGAGGCATTTCAGGGTCAGGCATAAGACTACAAGCAATCAAATGTCAGTAGCCCTTCATTTTAACAGGAAATGTTAGAATAAAAAAGAAACTTGAGAAACAATCAGGCAGTAATTATATCTCCAGTCATTATTGGTAGCCTACATATGAAAAAGATAGAAATAATTAGTTTCTTCACCCTCTTTTGATCCTTGTAAGGCTAATGTATATTATCTCTAATTAAGAGTACCAGACTGTAAATACATCACTATATTAATAAATAATGTTATTATTTTATTTAATTTTTAAATTTTTTATTTAAATTAGAAATAATTAAATAAAATAATAACATTATTTACCCTTCTCCAGGGTAACATGCAAACTTCTTTAAGGGTGTTCCCTGTTTGCCATACTCTCCGGTAGAGGGATTGTAGGCTGGAACTCTCCTGATCTATGTCTAAATTGCGTATATATGTGTGAGTACATACAATGTTTGTCTTTTTGTGACTGGGTTACCTCACTAAGGATGGTTTCTTCTAGTTACATTCATTTGCCTGAAAATTTCAAGATTCCATTTTTTTTTACACTGTGCAAATGTACCACATTTTCTCTATCCACTCTTCAGTTGAGGGACATTTAGTTTGCTTCCAGGTTCTGGCTATTATAAATAATGCTGCTATGAACATAGTGGAGCAGACATCCTTGTTTTATGAGTGTTCACCTTTTGGGTATAGGCCTAAGAGTGGAATTACTGGATCTTGTAGACTGATTCCCATTTTCCAGAGGAATCTCCATACTGATTTCCAATGTGGCTGCACAAGTTGGAACTGCCACCAGCAGTGGAGGAGTGTTCCCCCTTCTCCACATCCTCTCAAGCATAAACTGTCTTTGGTGTTTTTTATTTTAGCCATTCTGACAGGAATGTGATGGTATCTCAGAGTTGTTTGATTTGCATTTACCTAATGGCTAAGGATGTTGAGCACTTTCTTAAATGTTTCTTTGCCATTTTAGACTCCTCTATTGAGAATTCTCTATTCACTTGTGTACCCTACTTTTTAATTGGATCCTTTGATGTGTTGGAGACTTGCTTCCCAATTTCTTTGAAAATTTTGTAGAATAGCCCTCTTTTAGTTGTGATGTTAGCAAATATCTTTTTCTAATCTGTGGCCTGCCTTTTTGTCTTGTTGACTGTGTCCTTTGCCTTACAGAAGCTTCTCAGTTTCAGGAGGTCCCATTTATGATTTGTCAACCTCAGGGTCTGTGCTACTGTATTATGATCAGGTAGCAGTCTACTGTACCAATTACTTCAAAAGTATCTCCCACTTTCTCTTCTAAGAGGTTCAGTGTGGCTCGATTGATGTTGAGGTCTTTGATCCATTTGGACGTAAGTTTTGTTCATGGTGATAGACATGGATCGCTTTAATTTTTTTCTAAATGCCAGCATCCAGTTATGCCTACATGATTTTTAAAGATGCTTTCTTTTTTCTATTGTTTAATTTTAGATTATTTGTCAAAAATAAGGTGTTCGTAGGTATGTGGCCTATTATCAGGGTCTTCAATTTGATTCCATTTGTCTACTTATCTTTTTTTTTTTGCAAATTCCAAGCTGTTTTCAAGACTATAGCTCTATAACAGACCTTGAAGTAAGGGTTGGTGATGACTCCAGAAATTCCTTTATTTTACAGAGTTGTTTTGGCTATCCTGTGTCTTTTGTTGTTTATATAAAGATGATTATTGGGGATTTCATTGGATTTGCAGATTGCTTTTGGCAAGATTGTCATTTTTACTATGTTGATCCTATGAATTCAAGAGCATGGGAGATCTTTCCATTGTCTGGTATATTCTTTAATTTCTTTCTTTAAAGACTCAAAGTTCTTGCTATACAAGTCTTTCACTTGTTTGGTTAACATTGCCCCAATATTTTTCATGTTGTTTGTGTCAATTGTAAAGGGTGATGTTTCTCTGAATTCTTTCTCAGTCCATTTCCTGTCTGTATATAGTAGGGATACAGATTTTTTTATTTGACTTTGCATCCTGACACTTTATTGAAGTTGTTTATCAGCTGTGGGTGTTCCTGTGTAGAGTGTTTTGGGACACTTATGTAAACTATTATATCATCTGCAAATAATGAAAGTTTGAATTCTTCCTTTCCAATTTGTATCCAGTTGATCTCTTTTTGTTTTCTTATTGCATATACACAAAAGATGCACATTCATACAACAAGGATATCTGCACCACTATGTTCATAGCAGCATTATTTGTAATAGCCAGAACTTGGAAGCAACCTAGATCCCCTCAACTGAGGAGTAGATAGAGAAAATGTGGTACATTTACACAATGGAGTACTACTCAGTAGGAAAAAAAAACAATGGAATCCTGAAATTTGCAGGTAAATGGTTGGCACTAGAAAACACCATCCTAAGTGAGGTAACTAAGTCACAAAAAGATAGACATGGCATGTACTCAATCATATATGGATTTTAGATATAGATCAGAAGAGTGCCAACTACAGTCTCACTGCCCAAGTGTCTGGGAAAAAAGGAGGACATTAAGAGAGATATGTATGGCACCCTAGAGAAGGGGTATGGGACAGGATTTACTGGGCAGATTGGTAGCATTGTGGTAGGGGAGAGGAAGCTGGGAAAAAGAGAGGGAAAGAACTGTATTCACAGCTGGGTAAGACCCAGCTTTTCTCCCAAAGCAGTCTACATAGTATCTTCCTGCATTAGAAAAGCAAGCTTATATGGAGGAGGATCCTGCTCAATTTATGCTTGTTCTGTTTATACTGTCTTCAGAAGTAGGGTCTTGTCAATTGCTTTTGATAGAAAATCAGAAAGAATGGCCAGAGACTGTAATGTTTGGGGAACGTCTAAAGCCTCCTTAGCTAACAATAAATGGAAGGAATCTCACGTGGCATAGGGGATTTTGCTTAGTAGCATTGGGCATTCAGAAAGCATATTATTCAGATATGAAAGATGTCTTTTTAACTCTGTATTAATATATACTTTTAATTGACTTGCAAAGAAATAACTTTTCATTTGATCGCCTCATGTACCCTTAGTTGTGGTTAACTCTTCCCCTGTGCCTTTACCTCTTCTATCACACAAGCACCATTTTCTTAACCAAATGTCCTAGCTCTTCCATTCTGTTTGCATAGCATCTGTAGTCTTCTGTCTCCTTCCCCTCACACACACCTTAGGGAAACTCCCATACTTTCATTCCTTCTACAGATACTCCTGGTAAAACATATAAACCTAAAGCTTTGAAGCCAGGATCTACATGTGAGAATATGAACTTGAATTGCCTCATACAGTAATGTTTTAAAAACTTTTTTCTATTTACTTTCAGATTTCAATATTTTATTTTTCTTTACAGTTGAATAAAGTTTCAAAGATTCATCAGTTATATAATAGGTAAGTATTTGTCATATATAATAATTGGTTAACATGCCCCACGTTTTCTTTTTTTAATTAAATATTATTCTTTTTATTATTTAAATTAGAAACTTGCATGCTTCAAATGTCAATCCCAGCTCTCCCACTTCTCCCTCCCAGCCTCTCCCAACCCCCCACTCCAAGCCCAATCCCCACATCTTTCCCTAGAGAGGGTGAGGCCCTCCTTGGGGGGATCCAGAGTCTGTAATTTCATCCAGGGCAGGACCTAGGCCCTTCCCCATGTGTCCAGGCTGAGAGAGCAATGTTCCATGTGGAATGGGATCCTAAAGTTCATTTGTATGCCATAGTGAACACTAATCTACTACCCAAGGCCACAGAGATTTCTGAGGCCTCCTCGCTGACACTACATGGAATTTGGATCAATACCCTGTTGGCCTCTTAGACAACAGTCTGGGGTTCAAGAGCTTCCCTTTTGTCCAGTCAGCTGTCTTTGTAGGTTTCACCAGCATGGCCTTTGCTCATTACTCCTCCATCTCTGTCACTAGGATCCTGAAGGTCAATTCAGTGTTTACCTGTGAGTATATCTGTCTCTGCTTCTATCAGTCATTGGATGCAGGTTCTAGGATGTCATATAAGGAAGTCATTATCATTAGGTAGGGGCTATTAATGTAGTCTCTCCACTATTACTTAGTTTTCCATTTGGTGTTATCCTTGTAGATCTCTGGAAATCTCACTGGTGTCAGCTCTCTCCTCAAAGCTATAATGACTCCAACTATTATGGTATCTCTTATCTTGTTCTCCTCTATTCTTACCCCTACTCAACCTTCCTGCTCCCCCATCTCTTCTTCTACCCTCCTTTTATCCCACTCTCATTTTCCTGGTTTCCTCTCCTCTCCCCTCATGTTCCCAATCTGCTCAAGAGATCTTGCCTCTTTCTGCTTCTCTAGGGGTATAATGCATATCTCTTGGAAACCTCCCTGTTTCCCAGATTGAATGGCCCTGGGATTGTTGGATGATACTCCCCTGATCCATGTCTAAAATTCATATATGAGTGAGTACGTACCATGTTTGTCTTTTTGTGACTGGATTACTTCACTCAGGATGGTTTCTTCTACTGCCTTCCATTTGCCTGTAAATTTCAAGATTCCATTGTTTTTTTCTGCTGTTTTTTCTCCATTATGTAAATGTACCACGTTTTGTCTATCCACTCTTCAGTTGTGGGGCATCTAGGTTGCTTCCAGGATCTAGTATTACAAATAATGGCCCCACATTTTCTTTATCTGTCCATCAGTTGTGGACATCTAGGTAGATTCTCCGTCTCAGCTATTGTTAATAGACTAGCAAAGAACATGGCCTAAGGAGCATCTTTGTAGAATTTTGCAATCTTCTGTGTAAATGCCTGGAAGGAACATACTTGGAACAAATAATATTTCTAATTTTAGGGTTTTAAGGTAACTTAAAGTTTCAAACTGGCATCCAAAGCAGCTTTATCATTTTAAATGTCCACAAAGAATGTGTTCTTCTCTCTCTACATCTTTGCCAGCAACTATAGTCATTTGATTTCTTGCAGAAAGTCATTCTGACAGGGGTGATAATGGATTTTAAAGAAATTATAATTGCATTACTCTGATGGCTTTTTAGAACTCTTATTAAAGTGTTTCACAAAGAGTCTGTGTCTTACTAGCCCCAAAGCTGTTTTTTTACATTAGTTTTCATTGAACTTAACAATACTATTTACATCAAGTAAGTCCAAGTTATCTTGAATCTATGGATGTATCTTATATATAATTTGAAGAGTTATGTACAGGATGATCAATCAGATAATCGATTCCCCAAATTAAGAAGAATTATGCAAAAACTGAAAGAAAAAATGGAGCAAGTATCATGGCACACTATCTTTTATGGGAACAGATAGGCATGTACATTTGGTGCAGGACTTCTGTGTCACTTGATCCCTTTTGTATTTACAGTCACTATCGTAGATGGAAGATTTCCCAGGGAAGAGGACCGAGGGTAATTTCATTCCCCACACCTTCTATGTTTAGAAATATATATATAGAAGGAAGATAAGAAAGCTTCCATTACCTATGCTGTACCTCAAATGTCACCAGTTTCCACAGTCCTTATTGCATCATGAAACCCTACACATACAAGTTCCAATGATTCCTAATGGCTAGTACACACTAGCTGAATACTTTAGGAAGAAGTTTGGTGTCATCCATACCATTGTTGCTTGAGTCACCTACTAAAATTTATGATGCTCATTATGTAGATATGTATAGTGGTCTTTTTTATTATTTATTTTTAAATTTAAATTTAAATTAGAAACAAGTTTGCTTCATAAGTCTGTTCCAGGTCTCTCTCCATTTCCCTCCCCTCCTCGCATGCCCGCCCCTCAACACCCCCAATAACCAGTAATTTCCCCAGGGAGGGTGAGGACCTCCATGGGAGTGTCCATAGTCTGTCATTTCATCCATGGCAGGGCCTAGAACTTCCCCCAAGAGTTCAGTGTAACAGTGCATCTCACATTGTTGGATGGGAGTCCGAAGTCCATTTGAATACCTGGAATAAATACTTTTCTACTGCCCAAGGCTCAATAGATTACCTAGGCTTCCTCACTGACACCCACATTCAGGGGGTCTTCATCAGTACCATGCTGGATTTCCAGGCATCAGCATGGGATTCAAGAGCTAACCCTTGTCTGGTCAGTTGTTTCTGGGGGTTAAACCAGCCCAGTCTTAATCCATTTGGTCATCAGTCCTCCCTCTGTGTTACTGGCTTTCTTCAGTTCAGTGCTTAGCCTTTGGAGTCTGCCTCTGCCTCCATCAGCCACTGAATAAAGGTTCTGTTTCCCAGACTCTTTGTCCATGGGATGGTAGTCTAGTACTCACCAGATCTATGTCTGAATTCCATATATGAGAGAGTACATATTATGTTTCTCTTTTTGTGACAGGGTTACCTCGCTTAGGAGGGATGCTTCTAGTGCCATCCATTTGCCTGCAAATCTCAGGATTCCATTGTTTTTTTTCTGCTGAATAGTACTCCATTGTGTAAATGGGCCACATTTTCTCTATCCACTCTTCAGTTGAGGGGCATCTAGGTTGTTTCCAAGTTCTGGCTCTTACAAATAATGCTGCTATGAACATAGCGGAACAGACATCCTTGTACTATGAATGGGCATTATTTGGGCATATGCCTAAGAGTGGAGTTTCTGGGTCTTGTGGTAGGTTTATTCCCATTTTTCTGAGGAATCTCCATACTGATTTCCAAAGTGTCTGAACAAGTAGACACTCCCACCAGCAATGGAGGAATGGTCCCCTTTTACCACATCCTCTCCAGCATAAATTGTCATTGGGGTTTTTTATTTTAGCCATTCTGAAAGGAGTGAGATGGTATCTCAGAGTTATTTTGATTTGCATTTCCCAGATGGGTAAGGATATTGAGCTCTTTCTCAAGTCCCTCTCAGCCATTTAAACTCCTCTATTGAAAATTCTCTATTTAGTTCTGCATCCCACTTTTTAATTGGATCCTTCGGTGTTTTGGAGACTTGCTTCTTGAGTTCTTTGTAAATTTTGGAGATCAACCCTCTGTCAGATGTGGGGTTAGTGAATATTTTTTCCCATTCTGTGGGCTGCCTTTTGGTCTTGCTGAGTGTGTCCTTTGCCTTACAGAAGCTCCTCAGTTTCAGGAGGTCCCATTTATTAATTGTTGATCGCACTGTCTGTGGTACTGGTCATATGTTCAGGAAGCTGTCTCATGTAGCAATTCTTTCAAGGGTACCACCCACTTTCTCTTCTAAGAGGTTCAGTGTGGATGGAATTATGTTGAGGTCTTTGATCCATTTGGATTTAAGTTTTGTGTATGGCGATAAACACGGATCGATCTGCATTCTTCCACATGCCAGCCTCCAGTTGTGCCAGCACCATTTGTTGAAGATGCTTTCTTTTTTCCATTGTATGTTTTTAGCTTCTTTATAAAAGATCAGATGTTCATACATGTGTGGGTTAATATCAGTATTTTCAAATCAATTCCATTGGTCTACCTGTCTTTTTTTGTGCCAATACCAAGCTGTTTTTAGAAATATATCTCAATAATAGAGCTTTAAATCAGGGATGGTGATGCCTGCGGACGTTGCCTTGTTGAACAGGGTTGTTTTGGCTATCCTGGGTCTTTTGTTTTTCCATACAAAATTGATTATTTTTCTTTCAAGGTCTGTGAAGAATTGTTCTGGGATTTTAATGGGGACTGCATTGAATCTGCAGATGACTTTTGGCAGGATTGCCAATTTTACTACATTGATCCTACCTACCCCAGAGCATGGAAGATCTTTCCATTTTCTGTGTGCTTCTTTAAATTATTTCTTTAAATATTCAAAGTTCTTGCAATACAGGTCTTTCACTTGTTTTGTTACAGTTACCCCGAGGTATATTATGTTGTTTGTGGCAATTAAAAAGTGTGATGTTTCTCTGATTTCTTTCTCAGCCCTTTTATCATCTGTATATAGTAGGGCTACTGATTTTCTTGAGTTGATCTAGCAGCCTGCCACTTTGCTGAAGGTGTTAATTAGCTCTAAGAGCTACCTGGTAGAGTTCTTTGGGTCATTTATGTAAACTATCATATCATCTGCAAACAGTGAATGTTTGACCTCTTCTTTTCCAATTTGTATGTGCTTGATCCCCTTTTGTTGTCGTATGGCTCTGGCTAGAATTTCAAGTACAATGTTGAAAAGGTATGGAGAGAGTGGACAGCCTTATCTTGTTCCTGATTTTAGAGGAATTGTGTTTAGTTTCTGTCCATTTAGTTGGATGTTGTCTGTTTGTTTACTGTACATAGCTTTTATAATGTTTAGGTATGTTCCTGTTATCCCAGGTCTTTCCAACACCTTTATAATGAAGGGGTGTTGGATTTTGTCAAAGGCTTTTTCAGCATCTAGTGAGATGATCATGTGATTTTTATTTATCAGCTTGTTTATATTGTGGATTACATTCATGGATTTTCATATGTTGATCCATCCCTGCATCCTTGGGATGAAATCTACTTGATCATGGTCAATGATTGTTTTGATGTGTTCTTGGATCTGATTTGCCAGTATTTTATTGCGTATTTTTGCATCAATGTTCATGAGGGATATTGGTCTGAAGTTGTCTTTCTTAGTTGTGTCTTTGTGTGGCTTGGGGATCAAGGCTATTGAAACGTCATAGAGTTTGGCAAAGACCTGTCTGCTTCTATTGCATGGAAAGAATTGATATAAGCTGTTTTTGAATTTCTGGTAGAATTCTGCATTGAGGCCATTGGGACCTGTGCTTTTTTTGGTTAGGAGACTTTTGGTGACTGCCTCTGTCTCCATAGGGGCTATAGGTCTATTTAAATTGCTTATCTGTTCTTAGCTATACAGGAAGTCATCCATTTACTTTAAATTTTCGAATTTTGTGGAGTACAGGTTTTCAAAGTATGACCTGATGATTCTCTGAATTTCCTCAGAGTCTGTTGTTATGTCTCCCTTTTCATTTCTGATTTTGTTAATTTGCATGTTCATACTCTGCTGTTTGGTATGTTTGGACAAAGGTTTGTCTATCTTGTTGATT
Source organism: Mesocricetus auratus (assembly GCF_017639785.1). Classification (NCBI taxonomy): domain Eukaryota; kingdom Metazoa; phylum Chordata; class Mammalia; order Rodentia; family Cricetidae; genus Mesocricetus; species Mesocricetus auratus. The sequence continues at coordinate 943,275 of NW_024429190.1, forward strand.
TTTTTCAAAGAAGCAACTCTTTGTTGCATTGATTCTTTGTAATGTTTTCCTAGTTTCTACTTTATTGATTTCATCCCTCATGTTGATTAATTCCTGGCATCTCCTCCTCCTGTGGGAGTTTGCTTCTTTGAGTTCTAGAGCTTTCAGCTGTGCTGTTAATTCTCTAGTATAACTATTCTCCAGTATTTTCATGTGGGCAATTAGTGCTATGAACTTATCCCTTAGCACTGATTTCAAAGTGTCCATAGGTTTGGATATGTTGTGTCTTCGTTCTCATTGAATTCTAGGAAGTCTTTAATTTCTTTTTTTATTTCTTCTTTGATCCAAGAATGGTGCACTTGTGTATTATTCAACTTCCATGGTCTTTCTTTAGGTTGGGAAAGTTTTCTTCTATGATTTTGTTGAATATGTTTTCTGCCCCTTTGAAGTGGTTTTCTCCACCTTCTTCTATACTTATTATTCTTAGGTTTGGTCTTTTCATGGTGTCCCATATTTCCTGGATGTTTTGTGTTAAGGATCTGTTGGACTTAAGATTTTCTTTGGTTGATGAATCCATTTCTCTTAGTGTATCTTCAACACCTGAGATTCTCTCTTCCATCTCTTGTATTCTGTCGGTAATTCTTGTATCGGTAGTACCTGACCATTTGCCCAGATTTTCTATTTTCAGCCTTTCTTCAGATTGTGTTTTTTTATTGTCTCTATTTTTGTTTTCAACCCTTGCACTGTTTGCATTGTTTCTTGCGATTTTCAGTTTATCTTTTTGTCCATTTTTTGCATTTTATGATTTTTTTGGTTTGTTTTTTCTTCCATTTCTTGCATTTTTGATTGTTTTTTCTTCCATTTCTTTTATTTTTTGCTTTGTTGCTTCTTCCATTTCCTGCCTTTTTTGTTTTTTTCTTCCACTTCTTGCATTTTAGGGTTGGTTTTTTCATTCATTTCTTTGAGGGATTTCCCTATGTCCTCTTTGAGGGCCTCTATCATTTTCATGAAGGTGGTTTTAAGGTCGTTCTCTTGTGTTTCATTTGCATTGGATTGTTGGAGTCTTGCTGGTTTGGAGTCTATAAATTCTGGTGGTGTCATATTTGTTTTTCTGTTGCTCAGTGTGTTTTTGTATTATGTCGTTGCCATCTCTTCTTCTAGTGGGGGCAGGATGAGCCCTTTTCTGGCCTGGTGGTCAGGGGACCAGAGTTCCATTTTGGTGGGTGCTATCAAGTACAATAATCTGGTAGTTCTTCTATTCCTCGTCCTTGTTCTGTTCCCGTGTGTGGAGAAGATGTCCAGGAATCTGGGGTGCATAGCCTCCCACCTGGTCTCCTCATCCCTTTGCTGGATCTGCTGGTTTCCTGGTCTCATTGGTGGAAGAGAAGACCTGGAATCTGGGTTGCTTGGCTCCTGCCAAGATTGGAAGCTCTGTGCAGTTCCCAGTCTATCCCCAGGCACTGGAACACAGGCCTGGATCCAGGGCCTGCTTTTCCTTGTCCAGCTGGAACAGCTGGTCCCCTGGTCTCCCTGGATTTGCTGGTTTCCTGGTCTCATTGGTGGGAGAGAAGACCTGGAATCTGGGGTGCTTGTCTCCCACTGGGATTGGAAGCTCTGTGCATTTCCTAGGCCATCCCCAGGCACTGGAAACCAGGCCCAGATGCAGGGCCTGTTGTACCTGCTCCTGATGGACCAACTGGTTACCTGTTCTCCCTGGATCTTTTGGTTTCCTGGTCTCATTGTTGGGAGAGAAAACCTGGAATCTGTGGTGCTTGGCTCCTGCCAGGATTGGAAGCTCTGTGCAGTTCCCAGGCAATCCCCAGGCACTTGTGTATAGTGGTCTTTATAAAGGCACCTTTTGATTTGGAGTGACATTAAACAGTGTTTGCGAATAAAGAATGTAGAAAAGCATGCAAGCAAAGCCTAAATGTCTATCAGATCAAGGACTTCTAGAATAAATTTTTAATAAGGCTGTATAATGAAATACTAAGTTACACTTAATGGGACTTTGGTTAAACAGGTAAATTCAAATAAAAACTACAAATTCATTTCAATTAGAATCACTGCTGTGAAAAGAAATAAACAAACAGACAAAAACCAGATAGTGATGAGAAAGTGAAAACCAAAAAGGAGAAGAAGAAAATGGACTCTGTGGTGGTTATTAATATTAGTGCAGCCACAAGGGAGAACAGTGTAAAAGTTCCTCGGCAAGTATAGGTAAAGAAATTACAAATCAAATGCAATAGTTCAATGTTAGAGTATATAACTGAAAGATATGAAATCAAGTGAATAATGAAATTCCTTAGTTTATTGTTACTGTAGTCATAATAGAAGAAATGTAATCAACAGAGTTAAACATCTGCAGATGAATGAATGAAGAAGGTATGGTAGATCCATGATGTGTTGTACTTTCCCCTGAGACAAAATCATCCATCTCTGGGGTAGTTCTGTAAAACAGAAGATGTTCTAATGAGAGATGAAACACTACATTACACAAAGAAGACACTTACCACACAGAACCTTTTATGGAGAGGTACAATATTCTATATATTAGACTAGCTCCTTAATCACAGAAAGTAAAAGTAAAATGCTTCAGAATGTCCCTTAAACTGACTAGAGTCACTAGGCTCTTCCATACCCAAGTACATATAGGCAGTAAAGACTGTTGAGAGACACTGTGAAAGAAATTAGATGCCCAAAAGAGAGGGAGATGAGCTGAGATACCTGGAAGAAGCAGAGATGAGCCAATCCACCTGGATGAAAAAGAGAAGACTGAGCTGCCTACTCCAGCTCACATCAATCAAGCTGCCTAACAGAGCTAAATAGACCATACAAGTTTCCTGGAAGAGACTCAGAACAACCTGTAAACAACACTCACCAAACTGTTGAGATACCTACAGATGGTGCAGTGTAGTCTAGGTCTCCAATTTTTGTGAGCTTTAATAAATGTTGCTGTGGACTTTGGTGATGCAGCTGACTTTGAATCATTTCTTTTCCTGTAAGCAACCCCTCAACCATACTCCTATAATGTACCACAATAAAATTCATCGGTGTGCCAAGTCAGTATCTGCATTTTGCTCTGTCATTGTATCATATATGGAAAATGGGTTCCCAGAGATAATGCCACATAACAATATACAAAAATGTAGAGTTACTATATCCCAAACAAGAATAATGTCAGTGGAATATAGCAAATCTGTGTTTATTTTTTTGTTTGGATGGACTCTTTATTAGTGAAAGTGATGTGCTGAGGTCTCCCAATGTCAGTGTCTAAGGGCTAATATATGATTTAAGCTGTCATAGTTATTCTTTTTCAAATGTGTTTGCTCTTGTGTTTGGGGAGTAAATATTAAGAATTGAAATGTCCTCTTCGTGGATTTTTTCCTTTGATGAAGTGTATATTTCTTCCCCATTACTTTTGATTAAGTTTGATTTGAAGTCTATCAAAATGGCTACAGCAGCTTTCTTCTTCAGGTAATTTTCTTGAAATATCTGTCTCCAACCCCTTACCCAGAAATAATGTCTATCCTTGATGTTGAGGTGTGTTTCTTACAGGCAGCAGGGTGATAGATATGTTTTTATATCCATTCTGTTAATCTGTGTCTTTTTATTGGGTGAATTTAGGCCACTGTTATTGGGAGATGTCAATGAGTAATGAGTATTAATTCCTTTTATTTTGTTCTTGGTTTCTGTGTGTTTCTCTCTTTTATTTGTTTTCCTAATATTAGATAATTTATTTTGCATGCTTTCATATGAGTAGCGAACATTTTTGGATCTGCAGATAGAAGTTGCTTTAATTTGATTTTATTATCTTATTTTTTCAATTAATGGTCTTTCAAAGTATTGCTGGGTATAGTAATCTTGGCTGTAATCTGTGGTCTCTTAGAGTCTGCAGCATATCTGTGCACACCCTTCCAGATTTTAAAGTCTCTATGGAGAAATCAGGTGTAATTTTAATATATATCTGGCTTTATATGTAATATGCTCTTCTTATTTTGCAGCGTTTAATATCTGTCTTCTGTATGTTCAGTATTTTGACTATTATGTGGCAAGATAACTTTCTTTTCTGGTTCAAAAAACTTGGTGGATTGTATGATTCTTGAATATTTATATCCATCTCCTTCATTAGATAGGAACATTTTCTTCTATGATTTCCTCTGGGATTTTGAACTGGTACTCTCCTTCCTCTATTTCTGTTATTCATGGGTTTGGTCTTTTCATGCAACTCATATTCATGGATGTTTTGTGCTAGGAATTCTTTTAGATTTAACATTTTCTTATCCATTTCTTCCATCATATTTTCAATACCTGAGAAACTTTCTTTTATTTCTTGTTTTCTGGTGGTTCTTGTATACATCCCTACATTTTTTCCTTCGATGATTACCTAAGTTTGTGTTTTCTTTATTGTTTATATTTCTATTCTCAGGTAATGAACAGTTTTATATGTTTTCTTCAACAGAGAAGGATCAATTACTTATCTGAGGTCACAGTTCTAGGGGACAGCTAAAGTAACCATACTCCTTGACTTCCTGGAGACATTGCATCTCTACAGTCACAAAAGCAATCTGCAAATGGGACATAAGCAAGGTAGAAAATTTTATATAGAAAGACTTGCTGGATATTAGTGACACATACCTTTATTCCCAGAACTTAGGAGGCAGATGCAGGCAGATCTCTGAGTTCAAGTTCAGCTTGGTCTACAGAGAGAGTTACAGGACAGGGTTCCAAACTACAGAGAGAAACTCTGTCTTGAAAAACAAGTAACAACAACAAAACAAAAACAAAAAATAAACCCACAAAACAAACAAAAACACTTGCTGGAAAACAGATGTAGAATTTCAAATTCATGGCTTCTTTTTTCCTTAATTGCCATTTTATAAATATATGTATATGTAGTCGTATTATCATCTCAAAAAATAAAAAAATGTAAAATATTGCCTACACACATGCAATAACAGGCTGATATGCTTTTTAAAATAATACGGTTTGAGTATGAACATGCAAAGTAAATATCATATTCATTTCTTTTACATGCCTGATATCACTATTATTCATGCTGAATGGCTGATTTTAAAATACATATATTTTACTAGCTATGCTTTTGGGTATTTTCTTTGAAGATTATCCAAATATAGCAAAATGAGGTACTTATTTTTATTTCAAGAGATAATGTTAAACACCAACTTTGGAAAAAATTCTCAATTGACATTTCATGGAAACATCTGTCTTCAAGGGAAGAAAAGCACTTTTCTTGTGACATTTCTCTATTTGCATTGAGCACTGGAATGTTAGATAATGAAAATACTGACATTCAGAGAGATATCCATGTTAGTCCATAACTTATTTACAGCAAGTAAAATACCTTTCCAGAATGCACAGAAGCTACTTGTATCTATAGACTTGAGAATAGACTAAAATAATCTAACACAGAGGGCTTCTGATACTAGGTGTAAGCATTTTGTGAGCATATGTAGCTGAGTCCACTGTCTTTTCTAGTTTGACATTTACCTTTATGGCCATCTGGACAATTTTTTTGTTGCAATACTGTGTTTTTCTATGTCTCCATGCCTTCTGAAATCTCAGGGGAATCTTGTTATTGATGATCAGGTAACATAAGTAGATTTTGATCACAATGTGATCCTTCAAACTCATTTTACCTACAAATTAGCTTATTTTGTTTAGTTTAAGCAATTTAAACTTGATTAATGGGTCTTTTCCCAACTTAAGGTTTATGAAGGAGCTATTTCAATGGATTTACACATAAAAGGAATAAACCAACACATCGCCAAACTCTTTCTATGAGGCTTCAATAACCTTGATCCCCAAGCCACACAAAGATACAACCAAGAAAGAGAACTTCAGACCAATATCCCTCATGAACATTGATGCAAAAATACTCAATAAAATACTGGCAAATCGGATCCAAGAACACATCAAAACAATCATTCACCACGATCAAGTAGGTTTCATCCCAGGGATGCAGGGATGGTTCAACATATGAAAATCCATCAACGTAATCCACCATATAAACAAGCTGAAAAACAAAAATCTCATGATCATCTCACTAGATGCTGAAAAAGCCTTTCACACTCATAAAATTTTTATGGGGAGAACTTTTCCATGAGAAAAAGAATGACAATCCCAGTAGGAAAATAACTTCCATATACAATATTAATTAATACATTAATTCACTTGTTTAATTATTTAGTAAATAGATAATTTATCAGGTTTTACTGTACTATTAACTTTATAGTAGATGCAAGGAAAAATTAGGTAGGGTATCACAATCCCTTATTTCAAGCTGTACCACAGACCTGTAGTAATAAAAACTTCTCATAGTTTTGGCATAATAACATGTAAATTGATAATGCAATCCACACATAAATCCATATCCCAATGGACACATGATTTTTTAAAAAGATGACAGAAATAAACAATGGGAAAAAAGAGCATCTTCAAAAATTGGTGCTGGATGTATACCTGTAAAATTATACAAATAGATCCATATTTATCACACCACATAAAAACTGAATTCCAAGTGAATCGAAGATTTCAACCACAAAACCAGATACACTGAACTTCATAGAAGATAAAGTTTGGAATAATCTTGAACACCTTGGTATAGAGAAAACTCTCTGAACAGAACACAGATTGTGCAGGTAATAAGAATAACAATTAATCAATGGAACCTCATGAAACTGAAAACCTTCTGTAAATCAAAGGACAACATAAATTATACAGGGAGGCAGCCTACAGATTTGGAAAAGATTTTTATCAATTGCTCATCTGATAGAGAGTAAATATTCAAAATATAAAAAGAATTCAATAAATTACATATCAAATCATTCAAATAATCAACAGCAAAATAATCCAATTGAAAATGGGACACAGATCTTAATAAAAAATTCTTAATAGAGGAATCTCAAATGGCTTAAAACACTTAGAAAATATTTCAAAATCCTTTTCCATCTGGAAAATGCAAATCAAAAATACATGAATGTTCCATTATACCAGTGAGAACTGTTAAGTTCAATCACACAAATGACAGCACATGATGGATGGAGAGGGTGTGGAAAAAGGGGAATACTCCTCCACTGTAGGTGGGAGTGCAAACTCATTCAGTCACTTTGGAAACAATTATAGTGGTCCCACAGAAAGTTGGATATTCATCTCCCTGAAGCCCCATCTGCTTGGGCATAAACCTAATGTATGCTCTATCCTTCTACTTGAGCACTTGCTCAGCTATGGTCATCATGACTTTACTCACCATAGTCTAAAACTGGAAACAACCTGTAAGTCCCTTAGTGGAAAAATAGATGAAAAGAAAATGTGGTGCATTTACACAATGGTATATTACTCAGCATTTGATTCTTCTAGCCTTCTTTTTCATTAGTTTCTGTCTTTATCTTTATTCTTTATTTATTGAAAGGACATTTCATACAGTATTCTGGGAGCACACTTCTCCCCTCTCCCAAATCTTTCTTACTGTCTATTCCATTTGGGAATTGGTTTTTTGCTTTTCCAGAGCTCTGGGACATTGGCAATCAGCTGCATCATCATCAAATGAACCAGATTAAATATAAAAGGAGGCAGTAAAGTGATGATTGTTTGTTATTTTATTAAAATAAGCAGCAGATTGAAAACTAAAAATGATACTGTTTTGTAGAGTGCAGCCTTCCTGCCAGCCTGGATCCAGAGTCACATCAGTCCCAAATGAATACACAGGAGACTATATTAATCATGAAGTTGATGGGCGTTTGCTTGATTACTTACTGGCTATCTCTGACTTAAGTATTTACCCCATAATTTTTAATCTAAGTATTTATCTTACCGGAGAAAGGGTCTGGACCTTTTACTCCTCTGGAGGCTACATTGTGACTTCCTGTGTTTTTCTTCCCAGACTCTTCCTTGACTCCTATTCCCACCTATCTTGCTTCCCTATTGGCCAACAGTGCTTTATTCAACAACCAATAAGAGACAGATTTCAGAATGATATCTTCCATCACTTTTTATCTCATAATTGTTGCAGACGTGGAGGAGAACTGGAAAAATTATGCTGGACCATGAATGCGAAGTCTTGTATCCTCTCCTGAATAAGGATACTATATTTAAATATTTTGTTTAACATGTTTAAATTTGAGAAACATTGAAAGACAAGGAAATATAAAGAAATCTTGAGGGAGAGAGTTACATTAGTGGAAAGGGATAGTAGATTATATGTAAATTTAATATAATATCGCAGAGTCCCAAGCTTGAAAAAGCATAAATAGGGAGGAGAATAGGAAAATGGGAGAATAACAGGTTTTGGGGAAAGAGTTAGTTGAAAGTGTGTAGTAAAATTCATATGAAACCTGCTATCTCATAAATTAATTAAAATATTTGAACAAGAAGATGCAATAGGTGTGTTATGAAAAATTGGGAAGGGTGATAAGGTGATGTAAGTATGTGTGCAGGGATTGATACAGTGGGGTAGGTGAGATTAGTTGGCAAGGGGATATGTCAACATAAACAAAGAATTTATGAAAGAGTTACATGAAAATCTCATAGTTACAAAACTAATTTTGAAATACATATTTTTAAAAAGAAATTTGTATGGAGGTACCCTGTGTTTGGGTAATGTTGCTTTCAGAAGACATGCAATTAAAATGTATTTCTGGTATGGAATAATTATAATTAGAGAGCCCCAGACTTCTCCAAAAGAATATAGACTATTGTTATTGTATTAAGGTACTCATTAGAAATTTCAAACTGTCTTAAAGATGTCCTCCTTGATTGCTATCTTTAAAAGGGGTAGAAGTTTCTATGCAAGATGTTTAGGTAGAAAGGACATTAATAGTCTCACTCAGCACTGAGCCCTTCATATTACATACTTACATGCTAGGCAACTTGTGACAACTTGTACAATAATGGCAAAATGTTAATGGTGTAAGCAATGGCTTGTTAACTGAATCTGAAACATGCTTTATAACAGAGAATTCATGCTTGGAACCTAGTCAAAATCTCATGGCTGTGAAGGTCATAAGCCCTAAGGTTGACTTTACTATTTCTACTTTGTTAAATGGTCACATTGTCAAACTCCCTTCTAAATATTTATACTTATGCTCATAGATACAGGTCACCTACAGCTATCCTTAGAGAAGTTTCTTTTTGTAGCTGCCCAAGTGAATGAAGCGTCTCATAGTTGTTTATACTACTTTAAAAATGATTATACGTGCTCAGCTCTAAATAGAACATTGTCATCAACTTCTCATACTCCACTCAAGAGCTGTCATGGAAGTGGTCTAGACAGTAACATAGGGCTGGAGTATAGGGGTTGATGGTTAGGCCATTCTGCCTACCAGTCATAGCATGACTGTAGAACTCATGAGCACATAACTACATACAAAAAACCTGCACAAGGTCAAGCCAGTTAAATTTTCAAAATGGAATAAGGAGATATTCAAGAGGAGCCATTTCTTATTGTAGAGATATTGGTTATTGGTAGTGTAGGGATAATGAATCATTCTTATTTGAGGAAGCAGCTACAAGGAAGTTCCCCATACTGTAATAGATATACTTGTGACTGTACATTGGAAACAGGGACCAAAATTAGTGGGTTATAGAATAAAAGCTAAAGGAAGAACAGGAGGGGAAAGATATAGGAAGAGGAATAGGAGGAGGAGAAAGAGGAGAAGGAAGAAATAATGAATTTACCATGGCATATGGTGTAAGAATCTAGGGAATCATTATTGAATATAGGCATAAAATATTCAAAATTAATTTTTTAAAACCTGAAAAAATTATTAGTACTATTCTCCTCCCATGTTTTCTACATTTTTAAATCCTCTATCATGCAAGATAGCAACATTTATAAACTAAAAAGATTCATTTATTTTCATAAAATAGCCTCTACATAGACTATAAAATATAATACTTAATGCCTTCTTGTATACTCTGTTGTAAATAAAGATCATGAAAATGAGCTCTTTGCCCCATGAAGTGCATCTTTCCCTAACACTTAACAGAACAACCCACATATATTTACATCTGAGCTGTTTTAAAATCTATGCTACTTCACTCCTGAAACCTAATGCAAATTATTTTGCTTTAGAACAAGATAAAAGATAATCCCTGACAGCATGGCTTTTGCATTTGTATTATGTGAAAAAAACTACCATGCTTTTGATATTTAAGCAGGTTATAATTCCCATCTAAAATTAAATGGCATAAAGAATTAAAATTTGTAAGCTTGAGTTCATCATCTATTTAGTAAGAATGCTACATAATTTCACAATCTGTTCTCAATGGAATAAGCACAGTGCCATTTTTCTTTGTTGCTTTAAGATATAACAGGATCAACTAATTTCAAAATTAGAACACCACAAAACAAAACTATGTTCTGTTGACTCCATGAAAGGGCCAAACAATGCCCGAGCCAAAGGAACATCCTGTTTATACACTTCACTATGATCCATTATTATATTCTTTGCAATATTGTTCACATGTGGCACTTTAGAAACTATATATTGAATCATAATTCATGATCTTTTGTAGCAGAGATACATGTCTAGTAATCAATGTATAAAATTGAATTTCAGTAGCCATATGGGTTTTATCATAAACCCAGCAGCATTATGGGAAATGACCATTTACTACAGAATGGAAAATAAACTAGTTACTACTTTGGATAATTGAATTAATGCTATATTCTTTTAAGTAAGATATTGACTTCCCACCACACATAGCCAATATAACCATTTTCTAAAAAAGAAGGCAGTTGGCTCTTTATATAAATTAAATTGATGAGGTCACATACTTCTACTTTCTTCTTCTTACTGAATTAACTATTGAACTTTTAAATAGCTTTAACTATGAGCTTTTATTAAATAGTGAAATAAATAGGAAGATGAAAGATAATCAGGAAAATTATTAAAGGTAATGTAAGTATGTTTTGTAAAACTTTGTACTATAAACTTTTTGCTATATTTTATTTTAAAACTTTTTTCATGTATTTGGATTATATTTTGCCCTCTAACTTTTTCTAAATCCTCCTCACCTCCCTCTTTTCACAACTGTATGTCCTTTTCCTCTTGGAACAAAAACAGATCCTCTTTAAAATATAAAAAAATAGCACTTCTGTATACAAATCCACCCTTGTAACGAAGTGTGTTTTGTAAAAGATGGTAATTAATACAGGGACCCAAAATTGGACAGTTTGTAGAAAATGACAGTCTTTGGAATGGGACAGCCTTGTCAAAGGCCCTTCCTCAGGACTCAAGGAATCCTGTGGAAGAGAAGAAAGAAAAAATGCAATAATGCAAAGTGGTGGATGAACTAGAACAAAACAAAATAAAAATAAAAAAGAATGAAAACAAAACAAAACAAAAAGCAATAGAGTTAACAAGATGTAAAGGATTGCCAGATGGCCGGCAGTGGTGGCACACGCCCTTAATCCCAGCACTCGGGAGGCAGAGGCAGGCAGATCTCTGTGAGTTCAAGGCCAGGCTGGACCGACAGCCTCCAAAACAATACAGAGAAACCTTGTCTCACAAAACAAAACAAAAAAAAAAAATAAAAAGGATTGCCAGATGTGTAAAGTCACAGAGACAGTTACACCACACACAAATTCCAACCTGACTACATACCATTTTTAAAGTGGTATCAGTATTCTTTTTTTATTTCATTAGTTTTTATTTAAATTAGAACAATCTTAATCTACATCCCAGTTCCCCCTCCCTCCCTTCAATCCCCCCACCATCTCCCCATTCCATTCCCCATCCACTCCTCAGAGAGGGTGAGGCCTTCCATGGGGAATCATCAAAGTCTGCCACATCATTTGGAGCAGGACTGAGGCCCTCCCCCTGTATCTAGGATGAAGAGTATTCCTCCATATGGAATGGGCTCCTAAAAGCCAGTTCATGTACTAGGGATAAATATTGGTTCCACTTCCAGAGGCCCCATAGTGTGCCGAAGTACCCCAACTGACACCAACATTCAGGATACCTAGTTTGGACTTATACGGGTTCCCTTGCAGTCAGTCTGGAGTCAATGATGCCCCCCCCTACTCTGATCAACTGTTTCTGTGGGATTACACAAAATGGTCTTGATCCCTTTCTTCATCACTTCTCCCTCTCTACAAATGGACTCCAAAAGTTAATCCCAGTGCTTAGCTGTGGATCTTGACAGACTTATCTTCCTTCAGTTACTGGTTAAAGGCTCTATGGTAACATTTAAAGTAGTCATCAATCTCATTATAGATGAAGAGCCCTTAAAGAAGACTCTTCACTATTGCTCAGATTCTTAGTAAGGGTCATCCTGGTGGATTACTGGGAATTTTCCTATTGCCTGTTTTCTCATTAAAGCCACAATGGTTCCCTCTACTAAGGTATCTCTTTCCTTGTTCTCCTCTATGCTTCCTGCAAGTTGAACTTCCTAATCCCTCATGTTCTCTTCCCTCTTCCCATTCTCCCCTCTTCCCTTTCCAATGTCCCTTCCCCCTCCCTAATGCTCCCAACTGACTCAGTATATCTTGTCTATTTCCCATTCTTGTGGGTCGGAGGCTTAGGATCCTCCTTGTTGCGTTGTTTCTCTGGGGTTGTGGAATATGTGCTGGTTATCCTTTGCTTTATATCTAATATCTACTTATGAGTGAGTACTACTGTGTTTGTCTTTCTGTGTCTGGGTTACCTCAGTATGGTTTCTAGTTCTATCAATCAGTGAATATCAATAAGTCATTGTTTCTTAGCACTAAGAAACATTGTGTATATGTGCCATATTTTATTTCTCAGTTCTTTGGGTGAATGGCATATAGTTTGCTTCCAGTTTCTGGTTATTGCAAATAATGCTGCTATGAACATAGCTGAACAGATGTCTTTTTGGTATAATTGTGAATCCTTTGGGTCTATGTCCAAAAGTAGAATTGATAGGTCTTGTGGTAGACCAGTTCCCAATTTTCTGAAAAACTCCTATAATGATTTTCGAAGTGGCTGTGCACTACCACCAGCAATGGAAGAGGGTTGAATTTGCTCCTCATCCTCAACAGCAAAAGCTTTAATTTGTGCTTTTTACATTAGAATTCATACAGGTATAAGATGGTATCTCATAGTTGTTCTGATTTGCATTTCCATGGAGCTAAGAATTTTGAAAAATTCTTTAAGTGTTTTTTGGCCATTTGAGATTCTTTGGTTGACAATTTTCTGTTAAGATCTGTAACAAATTTTTAATTGGATTATTCAGTGTTTGGTTGTCCAGTTTCTTGCATTCTTTGCATATTTTCGAGATCAGCTCTTAGTAGATGTGGGGTTGGTGAAGATCTTTTCTCATTCTGTATGCTTCCATTACGTCTTGTTAAATTTGTCCTTTGCCTTACATGTGCTTCTTACTTTAAGAAGTTTCATTTGGACTGCCACAGTGACTACCCTCCTGGCAGGAGCCTACACACCACATATTCCTGGTCTTCTCTTTCACCAAGGAGACCAGGGGACAAGGTAAACCAGGCCCTGTATCTGGCACGGCCTTCCAGTACCTGAGGACTGCTAGGGAACTGCTACAGAGCTTCCCATACTGGCGGGAGACTATGAATCCCAGATTCCAGGTCTTCTTTCTTTTTATTTTCTTTTTTGAATTTTTTTTCAGTTTAAATTTAGATAAGAAACAAGATTGCTTCCTGGTCCCTCTCCCTTTCCCTCTCCTCCTCCCATGCCCTCCCCCCAAACCCCCCATTATCCCCTCATTTCGCCAGGGAGGGTGAGGCCCTCCATGGGGGTGTCCATAGTCTATCATTTCATATAGGGCAGGGCCTAGACCCTTCCCCAAGAGTTCAGGGTGAGATTGCACCTCACATTGTTGGATGGGAGTCCAAAGTCCCTGTGTATACTCGGGATGGGTACTGATCTGCTGCCCAAGGCTCAATAGACTACCTAGGCCTCCTCACTGACACTCACATTCAGGGTGTCTTGATTAGTCCCATGCCGGATTCACAGGCTAATGCCTGGGATTCAAGAGTTAATCTTTGTCAGGTCAGCTATTTCTGGGGGTTAAACCAGCCCAGTCTTAATCCCATTGGTCATCAGTCTTCCCTCTCTGTTACTGGCTTTCTTGAGTTCAGCTCAATACTTAAACGAGGGAGTCTGCCTCTTTTTCTATTAGCACTAAATGAAGTTTCTGTTTCCCAGACTTCTGGCCATTGGACTGTAGGCAGGCACTTCCCAGATCTAAGTCTAAAATCCATATATTAGAGAGTGCATGCCATATTTCTCTTTTTGTGACTGGAATACCTCACTCAGGATGGTTTCTTCTAGTGTCATCCATTTGCCTGCAAATCTCAAGATTCCATTATTTTTTTTCTGCTGAATAGTACTCCATTGTGTAAATGTACCACATTTTCTCTATCCACTCTTCGGTTGAGGGACATCTAGGTTGCTTCCAAGCTCTGGCTATTGCAAATAATGCTGCTATGAACATAGTGGAACAGACATTTTTGTTGTATGAATGGGCAACTTTGGATATATGCCTAAGAGTGGAGTTGCTGTGACTTGTGGTAGGTTTATTCCCATTTTTCTGAGGAATCTCCATACTGATTTCCAAAGTGGCTTAACCAGTTGTCACTCCCACCAGCAATGGAGGAGTGTCCCGCCTTTCACCACATCCTCTCCAGCATAAATTGTCATTGGTGTTTTTGATGTTAGCCATTCTGACAGGAATGAGATGCTATCTCAGAGTTGTTTTGATTTCCATTCCTGGATGGCTAAGGATGTTGAGCACTTTCTCAAGTGCCTCTCAGCCATTTTAGACTCCTCTATTGAAAAGTCTGTATTTAGTTCTGCAGCCCACTTTTTAATTGGGTCCTTTGATGTTTTGGAGACTTGCTTCTTGAGTTCTTTGTAAATTTTGGATATCAACCCTCTGTCAGATGTGGGATTAGTGAATATTTTTTCGCATTATGTGGGCTGCCTTTTTGTCTTGCTGACTGTGTCCTTTGCCTTACAGAAGCTTCTCAGTTTCAGGAGGTCCCATTTATTAATTGTTGATCTCACTGTCTGTGCTAGTGGTGTTATGTTCAGGAAGCTGTCTATTGTACCAATTCGTTCAAGTGTACCACCCACTTTTTCTTCTAAGAGGTTCAGTGTGGCTGAATTTATGCTGAGGTCTTTGATGCATTTGGAATTAAGTTTTGTGCATGGCGATAAACATGGATTGATCCACATTCTTCTACATGCCAGCCTCCAGTTATGCCAGCACCATTTGTTGAAGATGCTTTCTTTTTCCACTGTATATTTTTAGCTTCTTTGTCAAAGATCAGATGTTCGTACCTGTGTGGGTTAATATCTAGGTTTTCAACTCGATTCCATTGGACTACCTGTCTATTTTTGTGCCAATACCAAGCTGTTTTCAGGACTAAAGCTCTATAATAGACCTTGAGGTGAGGGATGGTGATCCCTCCGGACATTGCCATGTTGAACAGGGTTGTTTTAGGTATCCTGGTCTTTTGTTTTTCCATACAAAATTGATTATTGTTCTTTCAAGGTCTGTGAAGAATTGTTCTGGGATTTTAATGGGGATTGCATTGAATCTGTAGATTGCTTTTGGCAGGATTGCCATTTTTACTACGTTGATCCTACCTATCCAAGAGCATGGGAGATCTTTCCATTTTCTGAGAGCTTCTTTAATTTCTTTTTTTAAAGATTCAAAGTTCTTGCGATACAGGTCTTTCACTTGTTTGGTTAGCATTACCCCAAGGTATTTTATGTGGTTTGTGGCCATTGTAAAGGGCCATGTTTCTCTTATTTCTTCTCAGCCCTTTTATCATCTGTATATAGTAGGGCTACTGATTTTCTTGAGTCGATCTTGTAGCCTGCCACTTTGCTGAAGGTGTTAATCAGCTGTAAGAGTTCCCTGGTAGAGTTCTTTGGGTCATTGATGTAAGCTATCATATCATCTGCAAACAGTGAAAGTTTGACCTCTTCCTTCCCAATTTGTATCCCCTTGAATGCCCTTTGTTTTCATATGGCAATAGCTAGAACTTCAAGTACCATGTTGAAAAGGTATGGAGAGGGTGGACAGCCTTGTTTTGTTCCTGATTTTAGAGGAATTGTGTTGAGTTTCTGTCCATTTAGTTTGATGTTGGCTGTTGGTTTACTGTATAGAGCTTTTATTATGTTTAAGGATGTCCCTGTTATCCCACATCTCTCCAAGACCTTCATCATGAAGGGGTGTTGGATTTTGTCAAAGGCTTTTTCAGCATCTAGTGAGATGATCATGTGATTTTTTTCTATAAGCTTGTTATATGGTGGATTACATTGATGGATTTTCATATGTTGAAACATCCCTGCATCTCTGGGATGATACCTACTTGATCCTGGTGAATGATTGATTTGATGTGTTCTTGGATCCGATTTGCCAGTATTTTATTGAGTATTATTGCATCAATGTTCATGAGGGATATTGGTCTGAAGTTCTCTTTCTTAGTTGTATCTTTGTGTGGCTTGGTGATCAAGGTTATTGAAGACTCATAGAAAGAGTTTGGCAAAGACCCTTGTGCTTCTATTGTGTGGAATACTTTGAGAAGAATTGGTATAAGCTGTTTTTTGAATTTCTGGTAGAATTCTGCACTGAGGCCATCTGGACCTGGACTTTTTTTGGTTGGGAGACTTTTGATGACTGCTTCTATTTCCATAGGGGTTATAGGTCTATTTAAATTGCTTATCTGTTCTTGATTTAGTTTTGGCAAGTGATAGGTATCCAGGAAGTTGGCCATTTTCTTTAAATTTTCGATTTTGTGGAGTACAGGTTTTCAAAGTATGACCTAATGATTCTCTGGATTTCCTCAGAGTC
This sequence comes from Mesocricetus auratus, assembly GCF_017639785.1. NCBI lineage: Eukaryota > Metazoa > Chordata > Mammalia > Rodentia > Cricetidae > Mesocricetus > Mesocricetus auratus. Next base: position 960,066 of record NW_024429190.1, read on the forward strand.
TGTTGTTATGTCCCCCTTTTCATTTCTGATTTTGTTAATTTGGATGTTCACACTCTGCTGTTTGGTAAGTTTGGACAAAGGTTTGTCTATCTTGTTGATTTTCTCAAAGAAACAACTCTTGGTTGCATTGATTCTTTGTATTGTTTTCCTAGTTTCTACTTTATTGATTTCAGCCCTCATTTTGATGCTTCTTTGTGTTCTAGAGCTTTCAGCTGTGCTGTTATTTCTCTAGTATAACTGTTCTCCAGTTTCTTTATGTGGGCACTTAGTGCTATGAACTTCCCCCATAACACTGCTTTCAAAGTGTCCCATAGGTTTGGGTATATTGTGTCTTCATTCTCATTGAATTCTAGGAAGTATTTAATTTCTTTTTTTATTTCCTCTTTGACCCAGGGATGCTGCAGTTGAGCATTATTCAATTTCCATGAGTTTGTACGTTTTCTGCAATTTGTGTTGTTGTTGAATTCTAACTTTAAAGCTTGGTGGTCTTATAAGATGCATGGAGTTATTCCCATATTTTTGTAGCTCTGAGGTTTCATATGTTGCCAAGTATGTGGTCAATTTTTGAGAAAGTTCCATGTGGTGCTGAAAAGAAGATATATTATTTTTTATGTGGATGAAATGTTGTCTAGATGTCTGTTAATCCCAGTTGGGTCATTACTTCCATTAGTGCCTTTGCTTCTTTGTTGAGTTTCTGTCTGGTATTCCTGTCTTTTGGTGAGAATGGTGTGTTGAAATCTCCCAATATAACTGTGTGGGGCTTTAGATGAGATTTAAGTTCTAATAATGTTTCTTTTATGAATGTGGATGCCTTTGTATTTCGGGCATAGATGTTCAGGATAGACACTTCATCTTGGTGGGTTTCACCTGTGATGAGTATGTAATGACCTCCTTCATCTCTTTTGATTGATTTTATTTTAAAGTCTAGTTTGGTAGTTATTAGGATTTCTAGCCCTGCTTGTTTCTTCAGTCCATTTGATTGAAAACTTTTTCCCAACCTTTAACTCTCAGGTAATGTCTGTCTTTGAGGGTGAGGTGTGTTTCTTGTATGCAGCAGAAGGAAGGGTTCTGTCTTTGAATCCATTCTGCTTGTCTGTGTCTTTTTATGGGTGAGTTAAGGCCATTAATATTGAGGGATATTAATGACCATTGATTGCTCATTCTTCTTCGATTTGCAATGGTTGTTGTTGGTGGAATTATGTGTGGAATTTCACCCCTTTGTTCTTTTGGCTGTTGGTAGAGAGGGATTCTCTAATGCCTATATTTTTCTGGTTGTAGTTAGCTTCCTTGGGAAGAGTAGACCCCAGGAAATAATCAAATTGAGGGCTTTTTTTGAATTTTGAATAGCTTATTTCACATGTCAATCCTAGTTCCCTCCCCCTCCCGTTCTCCTGCACCCCAACACGGTACCCCCAGCCTCCCACCCTATTGACACTTCTTTCCACATATGGGATATCTAGAGTCTGTCATTTCACTGAGGGCAGTGTCCAGGCAATCCCCTAAGAGTCCAGGCTGAGAGAGCATCCCTCTTTGGGTTATGGACACACAAATTCTGTTTGTATGCCAGGGATAAACACTGATCCACTGCCCAGGGCCCCTTAGGTTGCCCAGGCCTCTTCACTGACTCTCACATTCAGGGTGTTAGAATCAGTCCCATGCTAGCCTCCCAGCTGTTGGTCTGGGGTCCAAGAGTTCTTCCCCTGTTTGGATCAGCTGTCTCTGCTGGTTTTGCCAGCCCATTCTTTGCCAATTTGCTCATCACTCCTCTCTCTGTGTCACTGGTTTGCTTGTGTTCCATTCAGTGTTTAACTGTGGGTGTTTGCCTCTGCTTCCATCAGTCACTGGATGAAGGCTCCAGGATGATTATAGACATCAAGTTCATTATCAGGAATGGGCATTCAAGGTGGTCTCTCCAGTATTGCTTAGCTTGCCAATTGCTGTCATCCCTTTAGTTCACTAGAGGTCTCACAGCTGCCAGATCTGTTTTCTAACCTATTATTCCCTCTTCCCCCATTCTAAACCCCGCTCAACCTTCCTGTTTCCCCATGACCTACTCTCTCTTCGTCTTCTCCCCTTCTCTTCTTCCCAGCTCCCACTCCTCCCACCCCACCCTTCACCATGTTCTCAATCTGTCCAGAACATCTTACATCATTCCTCTTCTCTGTGGTACCATGCATATTGCTCTCATGTTTCCCAGACTCTCTGTCAGTGGAAGTGCAGACTAGCACTATCCTGATACATGTCTAAAATCCATATGTGAGTGAGTACATACCATATTTGTCTTTTTGTGACTGGGTTACCTCACTCAGCATGGTTTATTCTAGTGCCATGCTTTTGCCTGTGAATTTCAAGATTCCATTGTTTTTATCTGCTGAGTAAGACTCCATTGTGTAAATGTACCACATTTTCTCTATCCACTCTTCTGTTGAGGGGCATCTATGTTTCTTCCAAGTTCTGGCTATTACAAATAATGCTTCTATGAGCATAGTGGTGTAGATGTCCATGTTGTATGAATGTGACTCTTTTGGATATATGCCTAAGAGTGGAATTGCTGGGTCTTGTGGTAGATTGATTACCATTCTCCTGAGGAATCTCCATACTGATTTCCAAAGTGACTGTATGAGTTGGCATTCCCACCAGCACTGGAGGAGTGTCCCTCGCTCCACATCCTCTCCAGCATAAGTTGTCTTCGGTGTTTTTGACTTTAGCCATTCTGACAGGAGTAAGATAGTATCTCAAAGTTGTTTTGATTTGCATTTCCCTGATGGCTAAGGATGTTGAGAACTTTCTTAAGTGTCACTTGATCATTTTAGCCTCCTCTATTGAGAATTATCTATTTAGACCTGTACCCAACCTTTTAATTGGATCCTTTGGTGTTTTGGAGACTTGCTTCTTGAGTTCTTTATAAATTTTGGAGATTAGCCCTCTGTCAGATGTGGGGTTAGTGAATATCTTTTCCCATTCTGCAGACTGCCTTTTTATCTTGTTGACTATGTCCTTTGCCTTATAGAAGATTCTTAGTTTCAGGAGGTCACATTTGTTAATTGTCTATCTCAGTGTCTGTGCCCTGGTGTTATGTTCAGGAAGTAGTCTCCTGTACCAACTCATTGAAGAGTATCTCCCACTCTCTATTCCAAGAGTTTCAGCTTGGTTGGATTTATTTTGAGATCTTTAGTACATTTGGACTTAAGTTTTGTACAAGGATAGAGACATGTATCTATCTGTAGTCTTCTACATACCAGTACCCAATTAGGCCAGCACCATTTGTTGAAGATGCTTTCTTTTTTCCATTGTATAATTTTAGCTTCTTTGTCAAAAATCAAGTGTTCATAGGAGTGTGGGTTAAAATCAGGATTTTTAATTCTGTTCCATTGGGCTACCTGTCTATATTTGTGTCAATACCAAGCAGTTTTCAGGACTATAGCTCTATAATATAGCTTGAAGTCAGGTATGGTGATGCCTCCTGAAATTCATTTATTTTATAGGGTTGTTTTGAATATCCTGAGACTTTTGTTTTACATATAAAATTGATTGTTTTTCTTTCAAGATCTCTGAAGATTTGTGCCAGAATTTTGATAGGGATAGCATTGAATCTGTAGACTGCTTTTTGGCAAGATTGCCATGGAAATAGAAAAGCTGGGAAATGTTCAGGTAATACAGATGCAAGCATAACCAACAGAATACAAGAGATGGAAGAGATAATCTCAGGTGTTGATAATACACCAGGAGAAATTGATGAATCAACTAAAGAGAATCTTAAGTCCAACAAATTCTTAACACAAAATATGCATGAAATACGGGATACCATCAAAAGAACAAACCTAAAAATAATAGGGATAGATCCATTCGTAACGTGGGCTACAGATCAGATCCAGGGAGACCAGGGAACCAGCTGTTCCAGCAGGACCAGGTATAACAGGCCCTGAATCTGGGACTGAGTTCCAGTACCTAGAGATTGCTTGGGAAGTACACACAGCTTCCAACCATGGTGGGAGCCATGCACACCAGATTCTAGGTCTTCGTCCCACCAACTAGACGAGGAAACGAGCAGATTCAGGGAGACCAGGGGACCAGCTGCTCCGGCAGGAACAGGTAAAACAGGCCCTGCATCCAGGCCTGCTTTCCAGTGCCTGTGGATTGCATTGGAACTGCACAGAGCTTCCAATCCCGGTAGGAGCCAAGCACCCCAGATTCTATGTCTTCACTTCCACCAACAAGACCAGGACACCAGTAGATCAAGCAAAGGTACCAGGAGACCAGGTGGGAGGCTAAGCACCTCAGATTCTAGGTCTTCTTCTCCACACACAAGACCAGAACAAGGACGAGGAATAGAAGAACTACCAGATTATTGGACTTGCTAGCACCCACCAAAAGGGAACTCTGGTCCCCTAACCACCAGATAAATAAGGAGTTCTTTCTGCACCCATTAAAAGAAGAGAAGGGAAACAGACAATACAAAAACACAATCAGCAACAGAAAAATAAATATGACACCACAAGATTCTAGAGACACCACACCAGGAAGACTCCAACATTCCAATGCAAATGATGCAGAAGAGAATGACCTTAAAACCACCTTCATGAAAATGATAGAGGCCCTAAAAGAGGATATAGGAAAATCCCTCAAAGAAATGGATGAAGAAACAAACAAACAAAAATGCAAGAATTCGAAGAAAAAACAAACCAAAAATGCAAGAAATGGAAGAAAAAAACAAAGCAAAAAATGCAAGAAATGGAAGAAATAACAAAGCAAAAAATGCAAGACTTCTCCATGGAAATGGTGAACGCAAGAAGGTCATGGATAGATATTCTAACAAAACTAAGAGACCATGGATGACAGCCTAGAATACTATACCCAGCAAAGCTCTCAATCAATATACATGGAGAAAACAAGATATTCCATGACAAACCTAGATTCAAGCCAGGCATAGCCACGAACCCAGCCCTACAGAAATTTCAGAAAGGAAAACTCCAGCCCAAGGAAGTTAACTACAACCAGAAAAATATAGGCACTAGAGAATCCCTTTCTACAAACAGCCAAAAGAACAAAGGGGTAAAATCCACACATAATTCCACCAACAAGAACCATTCCAAATCAAAGAAGAATGAGCAGTCAATGGTTATTTTTATCCCTCAACATTAATGGCCATAAAAAGACACAGGCTAGCAGAATGGATTTGAAGACAGTACCCATCCTTCTGCTGCATGCAAGAAACACACCTCACCCTCAATGACACACATTACTAGAGAGTTAAAGGTTGGGAAAAATTTTCCAATCAAAAGGGACCAAGAAACAAGCAGAGGTAGCAATCCTAATATCTAAAAAATTAGACTTTAAAATAAAATCAATCAAAAAGATGAAGTACATCTTTACACACTCATCACATGTGAAATCCACCAAGATGAAGTGTCTATCCTGAACATCTATGCCCCAAATACAAAGGCATCCACATTCATAAAAGAAACACTACTAAAACTTAAATCACATATAAAGCCCCAGACACTTATAGTGGGAGACTTCAACACACAACTCTCACCACTAGACAGGAATCCCAGACATAAACACAACAATGAAGCCAAGGGTCCAATAGAAGTAATGACCCAACTGGTATTAACACACATCTATAGAACATTTCATCCACATAAAAAAGAATATACTATCTTCTCACCATCATACGGAACCTTCTCAAAAATCAACCATATACTTGGAGACATATCAAACCTCAGCAGGTACAAAAACATTTGAGTAACTCCATGCATCTTATCAGACCACCATGCATTAAAATTAGAATTCAACAACAACATACATTGCAGAAAACTTACAAATTCAGGGAAATTGAATAATGCACAACTGCACCATTCCTGGGTCAAATAAGAAATAAAAAATGAAATTAAAGACTTCCTAGAATTCAATGAGAATGAAAACACAACATACCCAAACCTATGAGACACTTTGAAAGCAGTGCTATGGGGGAAGTTCATAGCACTATTTGCCCACATGAAGATACTGGAGAATAGTTATGCTAGAGAATTAACAGCACAGCTCAAAGCTCTAGAACACAAAGAAGCAAACTCCCCCAGGAGGAGTAGATACCAGGAAATAATCTACTTGAGGGATGAAATCAATAAAGCATTACAAAGAATCAATGCAACCAAGAGTTGCTTCTTTGAAAAAAATCAACAAGATAGACAAACCTTTGTCCAAACTTACCAAACAGCAGAGTGTGATCATGCAAATTAGCAAAATCAAAAATGAAAAGGGGGACATAACTACGGACTTTGAGGAAATTCGGAGAATCATCAGGTCATACTTTGAAAACCTGTACTCCACAAAATTTGAAAATTTAAAGGAAATGAATGACTTCCTGGATAGCTATCACTAGCCAAAATTAAATAATGAACAGATAAGCAATTTAAATAGACCTATAACCCCTATGGAAATAGAAGCAGTCATCAAAATCTCCCAACCAAAAAATGCCGAGATCCAGATGGCCTCAGTGCAGAATTCTACCAGAAATTCAAAGAACAGCTCCTTTCAATTCTTCTTAAAGTATTCCATGCAATAGAAGAAGAAGGGTTTTTGCCAAGCTCTTTCTATGACGCTTCAATAACCTTGATCCCCAAGCCACAAAAAGACACAACTAAGAAAGAGAACTTCAGACAAAATCCAACACATCTTCATGATAAAAATCTTGGAGAGATCTGGGATAACAGGAACATACCTAAACATAATAAAAGCTATATACAGCAAACCAACAGCCAACATCAAATAAATGGACAGAAACTCAACACAATTCCTCTAAAATCAGGAACAAGACAAGGCTGTCCACTCCCTCCATGCCTTTTCAACATTGTACTTGTAGTTCTAGCCAGAGCCATATAACAACAAATGGAGATCAAGGGGATACAAATTGGGAAGGAAGAGGTCAAACTTTCACTGTTTGCAGATGATATGATAGTTTACATGAATGACCCAAATTACTCTACCAGGGAAATCTTACAGCTGATTAATACCTTCATCAAAGTGGCAGGCTACAAGATAAATTCAAGAAAATCAGTAGCCCTACAGATGACAAAAGAGCTGAGAAGAAATCAGAGAAAAATCACCCTTTACAATTGCCACAAACAACATAAAATACATTGGGGTAACTCTAACCAAAAAAGTGATAGATCAGTATCGCAAGAACTTTGAATCTTTCAGGAAAGAAATTAGAGAAGCCCTCAGAAAATGGGAAGATCTCCCATGCTCTTGGATAGGTAGGATCAATGTAGTAAAAATGACAATCCTGCCAAAAGCAATCTACAGATTCAATGCAATCCCCTTTTAAATCCCAGCACAATTCTTCACAGACCTTGAAAGAACAATAATCAATTTTGTATGGAAAAACAAAAGACCCAGGATAGCCAAAACAACCCTGCTCAACAACACAACATCCAGAGGCATCACCATCCCTGACTTCAAGCTCTATTATAGAGCGATATTCCTGAAAACAGCTTGTTATTGGCACAAAAATAGACATGTAGACCAATGGAATCGATTTGAAAATCCTGATATTAACCCACACATGTATGAACATCTGATCTTTGACAAAGAAGCTAAAAATATACAGTGGAAAAAAGAAAACATCTTCAACAAATGGTGCTGGCATAATTGGAGGCTGGAATGTAGAATAATGCGTATACATCCATGTTTATCACCATGCACAAAACTGAAGTCCAAATGGATAAAAGACCTCAACATAAATCCATCCACACTGGAGGAGGAGAGGGAAACTTAGAGGGACCTGGAACTGACTTGTGAAGCAACCTTGTTTCTAATTTAAATTTAAATGTAAAAATAAATAATAAAAAATGTGGGCTACAGAACTACATAGAGGATTCTCAAAAGAGGAGTCTAAAATGGCTGAGAGGCACTTAACAAAGTGCTTAACATCCATAGCCATCAGGGAATTGCAAAACAAATCAACTCTGAGATGCCATCTTATTCCTCTCAAAATGGCTAAAATGAAAATCACCAAGGACAGTTTATGCTAGATGTTTTGCAGAAAGGGGAACACTCTTCCACAGCTGGTGGGAGTGCCATCTCATACAGCCACTTTGGAAATCAGTATTGAGATTCCTCAGAAAACTGGGAATCAGCCTACCTCAAGACCCTGAAATTCCACTCTTAGGCATATACCCAAAATATGCACATTTATACAACAAGGTCATCTGTTCCACTGTGTTGATAGTAGCATTATTTGTAATAGCCAGAACTTAGAAGCATCCTAGAATTCTCTCAACTGAATAGTGGATAGAGAAAATATGGTACATTTACACAATGGAGTACTACTCAGCAGAATAAAAACAATGGAATCCTAGAATTTTCAGGCAAATAAATGGCAGTAAAAGAAACCATCTTGAGTGAGGTAACACTGTCCCAAAATACATACATGGTATGTACTCTCTCATATATGGATTTCTGACATAGCTCTGGGGAGTGCCAGCCTACTATCCCATGGCCAGAGAGTCTGGGAAACAGAACTTTCATCCAATGGCTCATGAAAGCAGAGGCAGACACCCCACAGCTAAACACTGATCTGAACTCAAGTAACTCTGTGACAAAGAGGGTAGACTGATGAGCAAAGGGGTTTAGACTGGGCTGGTTAAACCCCCAGAAATAGCTGACCTGACAAGGGTTAGCTCTTCAATCCCAGAATGATGAATGGAATCCAACATTGATGGATCAAGACCCCCTTAATGTGGGTGTCAGTTAGGAGGCCTAGCTATAGGGCCTTGGGTTGTAGATCAGTAGTTATCCCTGGCATGCAAATGGACTTCGTGTGTCCATCATACAATGAGAGATGCACTCTCAGCCTGGACTCTTGGGGGAGGGTCTAGTTCCTGCCCTCGATGAAATGACAAACTATGGGCACACCATGGAGGGCCACACCCTCCCTGGGGAAAGGATGTGTTATGGGGGGATTGTTGGGCGGGCTTGGGAGGAGGGGAGGGAAAGGAAGAGGCACCTGGTATTGACATGCGAAGCAACCTTTTTTCTAACTTAAATTTAAAAATAAAAATAAAAATAAAGAAGTTCCCATTTATTAATTGTCCATCTCGGCATCTGTAAGAATAGTGTTATTTAAATGAAATGGTTTCCTGTGTCAATGCATTCAAAGAAGATTTCCAAATTTATCTTCTAAGAGGTTCCGTGTCCGGATTTATGTTGAGATCTTTGTTACATTTGGACTTATGTTTTGTGCATGGTGATAGATATGAACTTATCTGCATTCTTCTACATGTCAGTATCCAATTATGTCAGCATCATTTATGGAAAATGCTTTCTACACTGTATAATTTAAGCTGCTTTGTCAAAAATCATATATTCATAGGTGTGTGGAATAATATCAGGTCTTCAATTTGACTGTGTCCTTTCACTTGTCAATTTTTGTGCCAATACCAAGTGGTTTTCATTACTATAGCTCAACAGCCGAATTTGAAATCAGGGATGGTGATGCCTCCAGAAGTTCCTTGATTGTGCAGGATTGTTTTGGCTTTCCTGAATTTTATTTTTATCATATGCAGTTTGATACTGTGCTTTCAAGGTCTGTGAATAAATGTACTACAGTTTTGAAGTGGATTGCATTGAATATGTAAATTGCATTTGCTTTTACTATCCAAGAGCATGGGAAATTTACCGTATTTTGATATCTTCTCTTTTTTTTTGCATTTGCTAGGAATTCAGCTTTTTTCTCAATTTTTTAACATTTTTTAAAATTTTAAATAGCTTGTTTTACATGTCAATCCCAGTTCCCTCTCCCTCCCCTCCTCCCGCACCTCCCCACCATCCCCCCATCCTCCCACCCTATTGCCAATTCCCTTCCACATATGGATATCTAGAGTCTGTCATTTCCTTCAGGGTAGGGTCCAGGTACTTCCCTAAGAGTTCAGGCAGAGAGAACAACCCTCTTTGTGTTATGGACACACAATATCTGTTAGTATTCGAGGGATAAACACTGATCCACTGCTCAGGACCCCATAGGTAGCCCAGGCCTCCTCATTGACTTTCACATTCAGGGGGTCTGGATTGGTCCCATGCTGGCCTCCCAGCTGTCGGTCTGGGGTCCAAGAGCTCTCCCCTGTTCAGATCAGCTGAATCTGCTGGTTTTGGCAGCCCATTCTTTGCCAATTTGCTTTTCACTCCTCTCTCTCTCTGTTGCTGGGTTCCTTGGGTTCTGTTCAGTATTTAACTGTGGGTGTTTGCCTCTGCTTCCATCAGTCACTGGATGAAGGCTCCAGGATAGCTATAAACATCAGGTTCACTATCAGGAATAGGCATTCGAGGTGGTCTCTATACTATTCCTTAGCTTGCCAGTTGGTGTCATCCGTTTAGATCACTAGAGGTCACAATGGTGCCTGATCGGTCTTCTAAACTATAATTCCCTCTTCCCCCTATCCTATCCCCCCAGTCGACCTTCCTGTTCCTCCGTGTCCTACTCTCTCTTCCACTTCTTCCCCTCTTATTTCTTTGTTTAAAGACTTGTTCTTGTCATACAGGTCTTATACTTGCTTGGTTAACGTTACTTGAAGATATTCTATTCTGTTTCTGGATATTGTGAAAGGTGATGTTTCACTGATTTATTTCTCTGCCCTTTATCATTTATATATAGGAGAGCTAATAATTGTTATTTCTAGTTATTCCTGTATCCTGTCATATTAATGAAGGTATTTAACAGCAACAGGACTTCCTTCATAAAATTTACAGGTCAATAATGTAAACTATAATACCATCTAAAAATAGTGAAAACTTGACTTCTTCCTTTCTGGTTTGTTTCCTGTTGATCTCCTTTCTTTGTCTTATTCCTCTATGTAGAACGTTGAGTACATCTTGAATAGATACAAAGAGAATGGACAGCTTTGTCTTACGCCTGAATTTAGAGGAAAGAATTTGCGTTTCTCTACATTTCATTTGATGTTGACTGGTGGCTTGCTGTATATTGCATTTATTATCTTTAAGTATGTTCCTTGTATCCCTGATCTCTACAAGACTTTTTTTGTGAAGGGGTGTTGGACTTTGTGAAAGAATTTTTCAGCATATAATTAGATGATCATGTTTTTTATTTTTTCAGTTGGATAATATGGTGGATTACATTGACAGATTTTCATATGTTGAACTATCCATGCATCCCTGGGATAAAGCCTACTTGATCAGGGTGGATAAGTTTTCTAATGTGTTCTTTGATTTGATTTACCAGTATTTTTTTAGTATTTTTGCACTGATATTCATGAGGGAGATTGTTTTTGCAGTTCTCTTTCTTAGCTGTGACTTTGTGTGGTTTGGGGACTGGGGTAATTGTAGCCTCATAAAAAGAGTTTGGCAATGATCCTTCTGCTTCTATTGTGTTGAACAATTTGAGGAGTATTGGTATTTGCTCTTCTTTGAAGTTCTGATAGAATTCTGCACTGAATCCATCTGGCCCTGGACATTTTTTGTTTGGGAAACTTTTGATGACTGTGGCTATCTCCTGATGTTTTACAGGTCTATTTAGATTGTTTATATGTTCTTTATTTAATTTTGGGATGTGATACTTTTTCAGAAAATTGTCAATTTCTTATAAATTTTCAAATTTTGTGTTTACTCAGTGTCCTTTCTTATATCCTTCTTTTCATTTCTGATTTTGTTAATTTTCATATTCTCGCTCTGTCTTTTGGTTAGTTTGGATAAAGTTATGTGTATCATTGATTTCTTTTGTATTGTCTTCTTTGTTTCTATTTTATTGATTTCAGCCCTCAATTTAATTATTTGTTGGCATCTACTTGACTTCCTGAGTGAGTTTTCTTCTTTTTGTTTTAGAGCTTCCAGGTGTGCTATTAAATCCCTAATGTGGGTGTTCTCCAATTTCTTCATGTAAGCAGTCAATGATGAGAACTTTCCATTTAACCCTACTTTAAAAGTGTCTGATAAGTTTGGAGATGTTGTGAATTCATTTTTTTAATTCTTTAATTTATTTTTTCCTTGATATATGGGTCATGTGATTGAGCATTGTTCAATTTCTATGAGTTTGTAGGCTTTCTGCAATTTGTGTCGTTGAATTCTAATTAAACAATGGTGATTTGATAAGATACAGGGAGATATTCCATTTTTTCTGTATTCGTTGAGGTTTTCTTTGTACCCATGTTTTTGTTTTATTTTAGAGAATATTCCAGAGGTGCTGAGAAGAAGGTACATACTTTTGTACTTATATAGAATGTTATATACATATTAGCCTGATTGAATCATAACTTATATTAGTTCCATTATTTCTCTGTTACGATTCTGTATGGTATTCCTGTCCAGTGGTGAGAGTAGGGTGTTAATGTCTCCCACTATTACTTTGTGGTGTACTATGTGTGATTTAAGCTTTATTAATGTTTCTTTTATAAATATCATAACCCTTTTATTTGGGTCATAGATGTTCAGAATTAAGACTTGATCTTGATGAATTTTTCCTGTGATGAATATGAAATATCTTTCTTTATCTTTTTCAATTTTCGTTTGAAATATATTTTGTTAGATATTAGGATGGGTACACCAGCTTATTTCTTAGGACCATTTGATTCGAAAATCTTTTCCCAACCCTTTACTGAGTTAAGGTCTGTCTTTAACATTGCAATATGTTTCTTTTATGCAGCAGTAGGATGGATTCAGTCTTCATAAGAATTCTGTTAGCCTATTTCTATAGGTGAATTGACAGTGTTGATATTAAGAGATATTAATGATCAGTGATTGTTAATTCCTGTTATTTTTCGATTTGATATTGTTCGTGGTGATGTGTATTTTTTTCCATTTGAGGGGTTTTGGGGAATATGGGATTACCTATTGCTTTTGTTTTTGTGGTGTTGTTACTTCCTTGTGTTGGAGTTTTTCCTTCCAGTATTTTATGTAGGGCTGGATTAGTGGATATACCTTGTTTAAATATGGCTTTGTCATGGAATATCATGTTTTCTCTATCTATAGTGATTAAGAGACTTACTGGTTATAGTAGTAGTCTGGTATGGCATCCATAGAGTCTTAGTATTAGTAGAGCATCTACCCAGTACCTTCTGGATTTCAGAGTTTCCATAGAGAAGTCAGGTATAATTCTGAAAGTTCTGATTTACATATTACCTGGCCATTTTTCTTTGCAGCTCTTAATATGTTTTCTTTATTCTGTATGTTTTTGTGTTTTCTTACATAAATGTAATAATTGCATGGTTAGGGTTTATTTTCCCATCCATTTGTTGTTCTGTGAGCCTTGTATACTTCCATAGACATGTCCTTCTTTAGGCTGGGAAAGTTTTCTTCTATGACTTTTTTGAATATAGTTTTTGCACCTTTGAACTGGTCTTTTCAAAGTGTCCCAGATTTCTGTGTTAACAATTTGTTGGTTAACACTAAGAGACCATGGATGCCAGCCCAGACTACTATACCCGGCAAAGCTCTCAATCACTATAGATGGAGAAAACAAGATATTCCATGACAAAACTATATTCAAGCAATACATATCCACTAAGCCAGCCCTATAGAAAGTTTTGGAAGGAAAACTCCAACCCAAGGAAGTTAACTGCAACCAGAAAAACATAGGCATTAGAGAATCCCTCTCTAACAACAGCCAAAAGAACAAAGGGGTGAAATTCCACACATAATTCCACCAGCAACAACCATGGCAAATCCAAGAAGGATGAGCAATCAATGGTCATTAATATCCCTCAACATTAATGGCCTTAACTCACCCATAAAAAGACACAGGCTAGCAGAATAGATTTGAAGACAGAACCCTTCCTTCTGCTGCATATAAGAAACACACCTCACCCTCAAAGACAGACATTACCTGAGAGTTAAAGGTTGGGAAAAAACTTTTCAATCAAATGGACCCAAGACACAAGCAGGGGTAGCAATCCTAATATCTAACAACCTAGACTTTAAAATAAAATCAATCAAAAGAGATGAAGGAGGTCATTACATATTCATCACAGGTGAAATCCACCAAGATGAAGTGTCTATTCTGAAAATATATGCCCCAAATAAAAGTCATCCACATTCATAAAAGAAACATTACTAAAATTTAATCACATATAAAGCCCCACACACTTATAGTGGAAGATTTCAACATACCACTCTCACCACTAGACAGGAATAACAGACAGAAACTCAACACAGAAGCAAAGGGTCTAATAAAAGTAATGACCCAACAGGGATTAACAGACATCTATAGAACATTTCAACCACATAAAAAAGAATATACCTTCTTCTCACAACCATATGGAACCTTCTCAAAAGTCGACCACATACTTGGCAACGTAACAAACCTCAGAAGCTACAAAAAATTGGAATATCTCCATGCATCTTATCAGACCACCATGCTTTAAAATTAGAATTCAACAACAGCACAAATTGCAGAAAACCTACAAACCCACGGAAATTGAATAATGTACAACTGCACCATTCCTGGGTCAACGAAGAAATAAAAAAAGAAATTAAAGGCTTCCTAGAATTCAATGAGAATGAAGACACAACATACCCAAACCTATGGGACACTTTGAAAGCACTGCTACCAGGGAAGTTCATAGCGCTGAGTGCCCACATGAAGGAACAGGAGAATAGTTATACTAGAGAATTAAAAGCACAGCTGAAAGCTCTAGAACACAAAGAAGCAAACTCCCCAGGAGGGGTAGACTCCAGGAAATAATCAACTTGAGGGATGAAATCAATAAGGTAGAAACTAGGAAAACAATAAAAGAATCAATGCAACGAAAAGTTGTTTCTTTGAGAAAATCAACAAGATATACCAACGTTTGTCCAAACTTACCAAACAGCAGAGTGTGAACATCCAAATTAACAAAATCAAAATGAAAAGGCAGACATAACAACAGATTCTGAGGAACTCCTGAGAATCATCAGGTCATACTTTGAAAACCTGTACTACACAAAATTCAAAAATTTAAAGGAAATGGATGACTTCCTGGATTGCTATCACTTGCTAAATCTAAATCAAGAACAGATAAGCAATTTAAACATACCTATAACCCCTATGGAAATAAAAGCAGTCATCAAAAGTCTCCCAACCAAAAAAAGTCCAGGTCCAGATGGCCTCAGTGCAGAATTCTACCAGAAATTCAAAGAACAGTTTATACCAATTCTTATCAAAGTATTCCATGCAATAGAAGCAGAAGGGTCTTTGCCAAACTCTTTCTAAGAGATTTCAATAACCTTGATACCCAAACCACACAAAGACACAACTAAGAAAGAGAACTTCAGACCAATATCCCTCATGAACATTGATGCAAAAATACTCAATAAAATACTGGCAAATTGAATCTAAGAAAACATCAAAACAATCATTCACCACGATCAAGTAGGTTTCATCCCAGGGATGCAGGGATGTTTGAACATATGAAAATCCATCATTGTAATCCACCATATAAAAAAGCTGATAAAAATCACATGATCTTCTCACTAGATACTGAAAAACCCTTTGACAAAATCCAACACCCCTTCATGATAAAGGTCTTGGAGGGATCTGGGATAACAGGGACATACTTAAATATCATAAAAGCTATATAAATGCTGGGCAGTGTTGGCACACACTTTCAATCCCAGCACTCAGGAGAAAGAGGCAGGCGGATCTCTGTGAGTTCGAGTCCAGGCTACACCGACAGCCTCCAAAACAATACAGAGAACCCTGTCTCGTAAAAAACCAAAAATAAATAAATAAATAAATAGAATAAAAGCTATACACAGTAAACCAACAGCCAACATCAAACTAAATGGACAGAAACTCAACACAATTCCTCTAAAATCAGGAACAAAACAAGGCTGTCCACTCTCTACATACCTTTTCAACATGGTACTTGAAGTACTAGCCAGTGCCATACTACAACAAAGGGGGTTCAAGGGGATACAAATAGGAAGGAAGAGTTCAAACTTTCACTGTTTGCAGATAATATGATAGTTTACATGAATGACCCAAAGAACTGTACCAGGGAACACTTACAGCTGATTAACACCTTCAGCAAAGTGGCAGGCTCCAAGATCAACTCAAGAAAATCAGTAGCCCTACTATATACAGATGATAAAAGAGCTGAGAATAAATCAGAGAAACATCACCCTTTACAATTGCTACAAACCACATAAAATATCTTGGGGTAACGCTAACCAAACAAGGGAAAGACCTGTATCCCAAGAAATTTGAATATTTAAAGAAGAAATTAAAGAAGCCCTCAGAAAATGGAAAGATCTCCCATGCGCTTGGATAGGTAGGATCAATGTAGTAAAAATGGCAATCCTGCCAAAAGCAATCTACAGATTCAATGCAATCCCCATTAAAATCCCAGCACAATACTTCACAGACCTTGAAAGAACAATAATCAATTTTGTATGGAAAAACGAAAGACCCAGGATAGCCAAAACAACCCTTTATCTACAAGGCAACGTCTAGAGGCATCGCCATCCCTGACCTCAAGCTCTATTATAGAGCTATAGTCCTGAAAACAGCTTGGTATTGGCACAAGAATAGACATGTAGACCAATGGAATTGAATTGAAAACCCAGATATTAACCCACACACGTACAAACATCTGATCTTTGCCAAAGAAGTTAAAAATATACAATGGAATAAAGAAAGCCTCTTCAACAAATGGTGATGGCATAATTGGAGGCTGGAATGTAGAATAATGCGTATAAATCCATGTTTATCGCCATGCACAAAACTGAAGTCCAAATGGATCAAAGACCTCAACGTAAATCCATCCACACTGGAGGAGGGGAGGGAAACTTTGAGGGACCTGGAACTGACTAGTGAAGTAACCTT
The DNA here is from genome assembly GCF_017639785.1 of Mesocricetus auratus. Taxonomy (NCBI): domain Eukaryota; kingdom Metazoa; phylum Chordata; class Mammalia; order Rodentia; family Cricetidae; genus Mesocricetus; species Mesocricetus auratus. Next base: position 976,876 of record NW_024429190.1, read on the forward strand.
GTTTCAAAACAACTCTGAGATACCATCTCACTCATTTCAGAATGATGCCCAGTCATACAACAAGGATGTCTGTTCTACTATGTTCATAGCAGCATTATTCGTAATAGCCAGAACTTGGAAGCAACCTAGATGCCCCTCAACTGAAAAGTGGATAGAGAAAATGTGATATATTTACACAATGGAGTACTATTCTGCAGAAAAAAACAATGGAATCCTGAGATTTGCAGGCAAATGGATGACACTAGAAGAAACCATCCTGAGTGAGGGAACACAGTCACAAAAAGAGAAACATGGCATGTACTCTCTCATATATGGAATTTAGACATAGATCTGGGGAGTGCCAGCCTACAATCCCATGGCCAGAGAGTCTGGGGAACAGAACCTTCATTCAGTGGCTGATGGAAGAAGAGGCAGACTCCCAAGGCTGAGTATTAAGCTTAATTAAAGAAAGCCAGTAACAGAGAGGGAGGACTGATGGCCAAAGGGATTAAGACTGGGCTGCTTTCACCCCCAGAACCAGCTGACCTGACAAGGGTCAACTCTTGAATCCCAGGCTGATGCCTGGGAATCCAGCATGGGACTGATCAAGACACCCTGAATGTGGGTATAGGTGAGGAGGCCTAGGTAATCTATTGAGCCTTGGGCAGTAGATCAGTATTGATCCCGAGTATACAAATGGACTTTGTACTCCCATCCAACAATGAGAGATGCACTCTCACCATGAACTCTTGGGTTAGGATCTAGGCCCTGCTCTGGATGAAATGACAGACTATGGACACCCCAATGGAGGGCCTCACCCTCCTTGTGGAAATGTGGGGATAATGGGGGGTTTGGGGGGAGGGCATGGAATAAGGTAGGGAAAGGGAGAGGGACCTGGAACTGACTTATGAAGCAACCTTGTTTCTAATCTAAATTTAAACTGAAAAATAAAATAAAAAAAATAAAAAAAACCAATTTGTTGGTTATAATTTTCTCTTTGATCAATCAATCAATCTATTTCCTCTATCATATCTTCAACAACTGAGATTTTCTCTTCCATCATTTATGTTGGTTATCCTTGCATCTGTAGTTCCTGATCACTCACCCATATTTACCATTTCCAACATTCTCTCATTTTTTGTTTAAATAAAAAAATATTTGCCTCTGTGTCAGTTTTCCAGACTTGAACCACTTGACCTGTTTACTTCACCTGTTTATTTTTTCTTGGCTTTCCTTACTTTGTTTCTGGTGTTAGTTAATTTCTTTTTTATTTGTTTCACTTTTGCTCCATTTCTTCCATTTTTTGGTTTGTCCTCCCTCCATTTCTTTAAACAGTTTTCGTATTTCCTCTATGGGGGCCTATATCATCTACATAAAGTTATTTGTAAGGTCATTCTTTTCTGTTTCATATGTGTTGGTGTGTTGAGGTCTTGCTGGAGTAGAAACCTTAGTTTCTTGTGGTGTCATATTGCTTTTTATGTTGCTGAATTTATTCTGATCCTGTCATCTACACATCTCTTCCTCCAGTGGTTGCAGATGGGCCTTCTGATTCAGAGAGCTTCTCTACCTGCAAATGGTTTAGGTGGGACCTGTGGCTTATTTGCTCACTCTTCCTACAAGGGGAGGTATGTCCCAGCTACTGCTGGATGCTGATACAACTCTTGACCTCTTCCAATTGTATAAGGAGCCAAGGCTCAGATCATGGCAGAGGCAGTGTGGAATCGTTGGGGTTGTGAGACAGCTGTACCCAGGTGTCTGTGGCTTTGGTGGGCAGGGGTGGGCATGTGATACGCCCTGGACATGAGAAATGCATGGGGTTTCAAGTCTTATGGTTAGGTGCCTTCATCTAGGAACCTAGGCACTCACCTTTCCCAGTGTATTTTATGATGAATATTTCAACTATATATATTTGACAATGAGATTATTAAAATAACTTAATAAATTAGTAAATGTGTTATGACACTTTAAATAATTTTGCCTTGTCCACAAATTACTTTTGTAACACTAATCTTGTCCCTTGGACAGTGTTTCTGATCAAGTATCCAATGGAAAAATGTAACAATTTTATTTAAAATATACCATGAAATTAACATGTAATTTGTTGTTAGATGAGAAATCCAGATGTAATTGGTTTAATTAAGGGAGTTAGTAATTAATTGATATGCTCAGACTAGAAGATGACAATTAATTCTAGTAAAATAGAGTACTATGTTAAATCATTCTTCTAAAGCACTTTTCCATGAATGTGTTAGCTATATAATATGCAAGGAAAGATGAAATACATATTCTGTTATCTCAAGATTTGTAGCATTTCAAAATATTTAGACTTTAAAATATTAAATTCATAAGTTAACAATAAGAGAGAACATTAGATAAAGCATAGCAAGAAAATATGAATAGATTTATCATGAGGGAAAATGGAAGGTTGGTATGAATGTGCTTTCTGCTATCTATACTTTGCTTTGCTTTAAACTTATAGTTTGTTTTGATCTTAATAAAGATGACTTTGCTAATATAGAAAATTTAATTATATTGGTATGTTACATTTTATTCATAACTTGTAAATGTTCAGTGATTATTTCTGCTTTCTTTTGAGTATGTCACAGCTGGAATTTAAGCTTTAATTTATTTAAACATGTATTTTTTAATTATAAATTTAGGAAAAATGTGTGTTTTATTACAATATTTTAAAAATTCTTTTTTTATTTTATGTGTAGAGGTGTTTTGAATGCATGTATATCATTACACAATTGCATACAATTCCTGAATACACAAGAAGTGAGTAAAATGTCTATAGAAGAGTTAGGGGTGATTGCTAGCCTCCATGTAGATGCAGAGAGCTGAATTGTAGTCTTTTACAGGCAAAAGTACACTGAAGTGCTGATCCATTTCTCTAACCTACCTCAATTGGATTCTGATGAATATTTTTTTGGTATTTACAGCTTATATAGTGTTACATGTGCTATTGGCACATATTTGCTACTCACAAATATTGGCATCAATACTTATCTATATTATTGTAACAGTCAACATTTTCAATGAACATAATCTTTATTTGAGATCTCTCAAGGTTATTAGTATTGGATTTCTATCCCAAATATAAACAAAATGTAAAAAGTGTATCTTTTTATAAAATATTTATCGATTCTGTGTGCATTTCATATCATGCCTCCCGAATCCATTCATCTCCCCATCCATTCTTATCACAACCCCCTGACCTTGTAAACTCCCTCCCAAAATAAAATAAAATTGAAAAGAGAAAGTGCCTTGTCATGAAAACTGTAGTGTGACATAGTGAAACTGATACTATATCCTTTAATCCATACAACTTTACTTCAAGTGTTCATTGCAATGTGTCATTGGTCTGGTTTGAGGCCTCTTGCTTCTGCCACACTATTGATACTGTGAAATCACTGGGAGTCTTCTTAGATAGCCTGCTGTTGCCCTGCATTGTGAAGATCCTGCATATTTGTATCGGTAGAACCAGCCATTTTATGTGCCCTTGCAATTCATAGATGGGCTTATGTTGGTGGCTGACAGATAACCCTGGTTCTGGGACTTGGTGATTGCTGGATTGGTCAGTCCACCAGTTCTCCTTTATCCTCACAACCAGGGCTAGCTGTCCATAACTAGCTCTGCTAGATCACCCAATGCAGCAGTCATCAAGGGTCAGGGTCCTTTCTCCAGCTTTCACACCCTCAAAAGAAGCTCACCAGAACCCATGCCACCAGGGCCAGCCTTACTGTGGCAGCTGATGAGGGGTAGGAACTGATCTCATGCTCTAATGCCCCTGAGACCAGCTCTCCCACATGGAAGGGCAAGGGGAGATGGCATCTTTCTTTGGCCCATGCTATCACCTGTCAGAAGAGGAAGCTTGTGTCTGCTCTTCTGCTCTCACAGCCTCTGGCCTGGCTCAAGTACACCACTGCCAGCAGGGTCAGCTCTATTGTGTGTTGCCCACAAGTGCATGACTCATGTTCCTGCTTTCAAGAACTCAGGGACAGCTGTCTCATTCTTGAATCCCCAAGCCTGACTCACCTGTACCTTATGACAGTGGGATCAGCTCTACAGTACTTAACAGGCAAGGGGCAGGGCCCACTCTCCTGGATGCTATAGCTGGTAAATAGCAGGGTCAGCTCTCCCTAGTGCTGCTTGCTGTGAGGAATGGGACAAAATGTGTGCAGCCCTATGCTTATGGCCTTCAGGGTTTACTAGAGCCAGGGTCATCAACATAGACAAAGACTGTATCAGGGACTCTGAACTACACTTGGGCCTTAGCAGCAGCCCAGGTCTGGATGTCACTATCAGCGTTGGTGGCAAGAAAGCCCGAATCTCAGCTGATGCACGGCTGCCTTCACCTCTTCAAATATGCCTGTGTACACAGGACATGAACCATTCTGCCTCTCTCTCCCACACGCCACAATGTATTTCTTCACCACAATGGGTTCCATTACCCAGCTATGGCAAGCAGTCCCAGGTGGTCATGTGGGTCTCCTTCACCTGCTTGGTACTAATCACAAAAGTGCATCATATTTGTTATACAGATATTGTTAGAATTACTGGTCTTCTATTTTTGCTTCCTTTCAAAGATGCTTTATTATTAAAGCATAAGTGATGTAAGTGTCTCCTTTCATAATTACATTGTTATGGTATTCAGTGAAATGATATTCATGGTTCTTCTGTCCAGTCCCACAATTGTACTGGTCATGGTATTTGCAATTTCAACAGCTGTATTGTTCAGTAATCTTATTACCCAAATATATATATATATATGTACATATATATTTTGTGTTTTATAGTATATGGAAAATATATAAATTCCCATGAAACATAGGCATCAATACATATCTTTATACACTGCATCCACAGGTTCAGCCAACCAGTAATCAAAGCATTTGTAACTGTTCTACATTTGTGATAAATATTTCTCTGTTGTTATCACACTCAGAATAATATGTTACAACCACTATTTACAAAAACAATTATTGTAGTCATTACAATAATGAATCTAGAGGTAGTTTAATGCATTCAGGAAGATGTGCATATCTTATAGGCAAATGCTGCCTCACTTTATGTAAAGTATTTGAGCACCTGTGGCTTTTGATTCATAGGTTTGGATTTCTGGGCTGCATCCCTCACAGTTCCTGAGCATTAATTGCTGTGTCAGATAAACATATCCCTTCTTTCATGTAATTTGTCTCCTGCCATAAATGTACTTAAGCAATTTATGTGGAGCTTCATTCTAAGATAGAGAGTTAGGATTTTTAAAGAGAAAACTAATTTAAACAGAAAAATAATTGAGAATTATTTCTGAATGTTTTAAACATGACTGACATATTTGGGTTGGATAATAGATACTGTAAGAAAAGCATAAGAAATATGTATGTTTACCATGAAATATATCTTATGTCATGGAAAAACCACTCATAGGAAATCCATTGAAAATATATCACTTGGAATAAACACATGTAGATAATGCTAATGACTGCATGCTAAATGCTTAAAATGGTGTTTTTTATTCACCATCAGCTTTTGAAAGTATGCTCAAAAATCTATCTTTGCAAATAGCAAGATAGCCTGTATTTGTGATTAAATTATGGCAAGTATATCTATTTTATAGTCTCTATAGTGGACTGAAATAGCATTCTGCTTAATGGACAGCACTAATGTGAAGAAAATCTATATAATGTGCTTTCATTAACACGAGCAGCTTAAGATATGAAATGAAGAATCATAAAGCTGCTATGTCATTAGAAAAGGATTTTGTACATGTGCTTCACAAATGATCTAATCTTCCTTAGTGTACAAATTAGTGACTGTAAGTATCCTTCTGTTGTTTTTTCTAATTACTTAATGAGGCAAATTTGGATACTAACCATGCTGTAACTCCACAGTACAGCTAGGTATGTCAGAATGGATACTGCTGAGATTTTGTGAATTGATTTTTAATGCTAAGATTGTAGCAAAGTGGTTGATCCAATGGAGTCTCCATTCAAGGGTCACAAAACATAGTCAACTGCTGTAATATAGTTTGGTTTTTATACTTAAACATTCAGGTCATTTTAGGTATCAGCAGACAAAATATGAAGGTTGTCTTGTCAGGAGTATGTAATGTAAATGTACATTGATTCAAGTTCACTCTTTATTATATAATGGTTATTAATTTTCAGTTTTGGGGTTTTCCATTTTATTTATGAAATTACTTAGCAGGAAAAATATGGAAAGATCAAAATAAGTGTTGACTTAACTGAGATTATTTGCCCCGGTCTGAGCTGTTAGACATTACTGAACCAGAAGCTGAAGCTCTCTCAGAAGACCATTTCATACATGCAATGGGGGATTTTAGCAGCAAACCTGTATGTGCAGAACATTCATGTCACAGAAGCTCTCACATCTCTTTTTAAGTCAATCTTCTGCTATACTTCTCCAATTAACAAATACTGTTGAAGGAGCCCTATGAAAAGAAAAGTAGGGGGGTATGATATACATGAATGGTATCTGACATTCTTCCCCTGGGGTCTCCATGTTCCCCCCAGCCTCAGAGCTGTCTTGGAGTATCCCAAATGACTTATTGTTCTTCCAAAAGCAGAGAAGTTTATTGTATAGAGAGACTAACAAAACAATAGTGGGCCAATTCATCATAAGAAGCCTAAAATTTTATTACCTTCTAGGATTAATTCCTGATGGATTAAATTAGTACAAAAATCTTAAAAAGTGTAAATATGCAGCTAAAATATTTAACAATTTTTGACAAATGAAATATAAGTAGACTTTACAAAATATTTATTAAATATGCTAGTAGTTTATCATATGTGCTTTGTAAAAGTGGAGAAAAAGGTTGATGGGTGCATTTAGTATGCCCACGGAGTCTTTCACATTGTGCTGTGCATGCTGCTGCTATGGTAACAAAGCTTATGACAATTGGAGAAAATGGTGTATTTATGTAATTATATATATTTATGAAAATGCTGTAGCATTAGTCTAGGGAAGTGGCTCAGAGGCAAAGCCACTTGATGTCATGCCTGATGATTAGAGTTCAATCCCTGGTACTCACACAGCAGAAGAGAAGAAACAATTCCTCCAAGTTGTCTTCTGATCACACGTGTGCCATCACACCCATGTGCATACACACACAAACATAAGCACAATATAAAGAAAAAAGATGGTTTCAACACTGTATATGGATTTAGCAATGCTCTGTAAATCCAATTTCTATGATGCACCTCAGATATACATATCCAAAATATATAAATGCATAGACATCAGAATTTTCATTGTCTGCAGAAGTAGATAATTACAATGTATTTTTCCTATAAAAGTGATGTAAACAGACTAATGGGACACATACAATGGAGTATGTTTCATCTATTACTAAATTAGAAAAGCTGAGTGTGGTATAGAATGCCTTTAATTATGTCAATGAAGAGGTAATTTTAGGTGGATCTCTGAATTCAATATCAGTCTGGTGTACATAGTAAGCTCAAGACCAGTCAGAGATTTATAGTGAGATCCTGTTACAAAAAAAATAATGAAGTACTAAAGAAAAAAGCTATTTGTTCTGTGTATAGGAAGAATTTTCAAGACATGTAAAATTGCAGCAGGCACAGGATTTGACTTTATATAGTTTCTAAGAACAAGATAATAAGCAAATACTAATTTTTTATTTTAAAATAAATCAAGTATGTCAGCCACAAAAAAACCCAATAACTTTTAGATCATAAGTAACATTAAGATGTGAATCTAGCTCTCTCAGCCTGGGCACATGGGGGAGGGAGGTCCTAGGCCCTGTGTAGGATGATGATATGACAGATTTTAAAGATCCCTTTGAGGGCTTCACACTCCATGGGGAGCAGAACAGGGATTGGGTGTGAGAGTTGGGGACAGGGGAGGAGGGGGAAGGAGAGGGAGCTGGGATTGACATGTGAAGCAAGCTTGTTTCTAATTTAAATAAAAAAAGAAAAAATGAAATACCATTAACATTTACAAACTTTAGTAGTACACAAATAGATAACTAATTATACAAACATATAAATAAATGTTCACAAAGAAGAGGGACTCTTAAGTGAAATTTTCAGCACTGATTAATTCATGTATTTGAAAGAATTTCGATTGGTAATTCATCTACTTTATAAATTTTTTTATCGTTTTTTATTTTAATTTTAAATAGCTTGTTTTACATGTCAATCCCAGTTCACTCTCCCTCCCCTCCTCCCACACTCCCCTTCCCCCCCCCTCCCTCCCACCCTATTGCCAAATCCTTCCACATAGGGGATATCTAGAGTCTGTCATTTTACTCTTGGTAGGGTCAAGGCACTCCCCTAAGAGTCCAGGCTGAGAGAGCATCCCTCTTTGTGCTATAGGCACATGAAGACAGTTTGTATACCAGGGATAGACACTGATCCACAGCTCAGGGCCCCATAGGTTGCCTAGGCCTTCTCACTGACACTCACATTTGGGGGGTCCAGATCAGTCCCATGCTGGCCTCCCCACTGTCGGTCTGGGGTCCAAGAGCACTCCCCTGTTCAGATCAGCTGTCTCTGCTGGTTTTGCCAGCCCATTCTTTGCCAATTTGCTCATCACTCCTCTCTCTCTGTCACTGGGTTCCTTGGGTTCAGTTCAGTGCTTAGTTGTGTGTTTGCCTCTGCTTCCATCAGTCACAGGATGAAGGCTCCCGGATGGTTATAGACATCAAGTTCATTATCAGGAATGGGAGGACCACCTCGAATACTTTATAAATTTTATAGTAACTTAATCATGAATCATTAAGAATTATTTGAATAATTTGATTAAAAGTTAAGAACTTGGATAATCTGGAAGTTTCTCAGTAAAGACTGAATGTCATTTGTGACAGATAAAATCATAAATACAATTAAACAAATATATTCAACAATAAAATGCATTAAAAATCATGATCAGATCATCAAGCTAGTAAAGCACAACAGCTGTTATATGCCAAGAGGGTTTAACATTGCTTCCAGTGTTCACCCAGGTGGCTGAAGGCTGAATCTATTCACATGGATGACACTAGACAAACTCCTCCTGAGAGACAATCTGCAAACTAAGTGATCTCTTCTTTAGTTGTAGGTAGTCTGAAAGACAAAGAAAGATGGAAGACCTATGCCTTGTTTTGACATTCGAAAGATATGGGAGCAGACTCAATGGACTCTTCTTTTGAGAAAAGTAAAACACTACAAGATATGCTGCTGGGAAACAGCAGGAAACTAAGATATGATCTAGACAAATGAAGGGAGAGAACTAAGATTTAAAAGAAGAACTAAGTCATTTGAATTTAATCATCATTCAAGGACAGTGAAAGATTGAGGTCTGCAACAGGTTTCATATGTTTGGTAGAAGTAGGCAGAACATAACACACAAATTTTATTATTTAGCATATCAATTGTATAATCTATTACTCATGTAAATATGTCTGTTCATCTAGGGAGGTCATGGGGCAAATTACCCACATTGAAATTTGGAGAACTGATTCAATTATTTCACATACTATTTTCATATTCTTCAATTTTAAAATTATTTAAATATAAAGTATGTATTATAAAGCATAAAATTAAGCAATGGGACATATTCAGAAGATAAATCGACATAATTCTTAATGTTAAGCCCTAAATCTAGAGCCTGAATCATCACCACGAGACCAATTCCAATGCAAAAACAGAGTCTTTATTTGAGACTTAACTTGGGTCCCTCTGTATGTCCAAAGCATACAGCAGCAACAACCACAGCAGCAATGGACAGAGCAGAAGAGCCCAGAGCAGTGAGGGAAGTGGGTTTATATAGCAGCCAGGCAAGAGGCAGCCATTTGGGGAACTCCAAACAGGCCTAGATAGAGGCTTGTGATTGTGCATAGATACAATATTGGGATTGCCTCAAGCGTGGACTGAGCTCATTGGCTGTCCTAGGTCTAGGGGCATTCCAAGTCCTCTATAAGGTGACTCCCCAACCTGAGGAGATTGCAAACCCAGGGGGAATTCCCAACCTTCTGGCCTGGGATGGGTTACTTTTTGTAGCTGAGGAATTGGCTAGTCCTGGGCAGAGATGGCTCCAATTCCAGGGCTAAACTTTTGATGATTCTTTTTGACTTTTTGGCCCCATTTTTTAGGACCTGGGCCAATTTCTTTACATGTCCTGAATCAAGAGGACAAGTGTGTTCTTTTGGCGCTAGTTGTGGAGTTAGGGTGTTTTTCCCTGGCTCTAGACTTAGAAATAAATTGTAACTTTCCCTGGCTTAAGTTCCAAATCTAGCGTGTGTTTCTTTCCTAGGATGGGGCTTGGAGCTGTGCCATTCAGGGTGTGTCTAGGAGCTTTGGATCAGGGTTTTTAATTAATAATTATGAGCTTTTAAAATTCAAGCAACTTCAATAGTTATAATTGAGTGCTATAATTTCATAATACAATTTTATGAAAGAAATGGGTCAAATACAGATGAAAGTATTTTTCTCTATAGAAATAAAATAAGTTATATGTAATCAATACTAGTCATAAATATGTCCTTTTAAAATTTTGCTATTCCTAAAATGCCTAAGAACAACCATGTATATAATGCTTTCAAAAGCGTAATTTGCTACAAGCTTTGAGGAAAGCAATTTGGCAATATTCATCTGGATCATTAAAAATGTTTATATACTCTAATCCATTAAGGATGTTTCTGTAATTATTTTTGAAATAAAATGATGGATAAGGCAATTTAATTTGGTATAACAATGTTGACAGCATTTCTTTAATATTGGGGAAGAGATGGCAATGCTGCCTAGCATTATTTGTGGGCTGATAATTTTAGCAGGATGTTCTAAAAGAGCATTCCACAATGCATACCAAGACTTGAGAGAAAAGTAAGAAAGTAAATTCATACCAATACGTTTAAATGGTACTAAATAGAATTATATAATGATATCAAAATAGTAAGTTTTATTTATACCCCAGTGCTGCAAGTTGACATTTCTTTTGCAAAGGACTTACCTATTATTCCTACAAATTAATTTACCATATCAAATAAAATGCTTATTTAAGTAAACAATATTTATAATTCCATACATAGTCTTCCCATGTGGAAGACAAAATTCTTCACATAAGAAACAATTGTAAGGCAGCTGTTCCTGAGGCAGCATCAGGTAAGCAGGCCAGCTTCCAGGCCTGTGTTCCAGTGCCTGCGGATCACCTGGGAATTGCACAGAGCTCCCAATCTCGGCAGGATCCAAGCACCCCAGACTCCAGGTCTTCTCTCCCACCAAGGAGACCAGGAAACAGAGGAGCCAGGGAGACCAGGGTAGTAGCTGTTCCGGATCAGGTACAACAGGACACAGCATAGGGTCCAGGTGACCTGCTAGGAGGCTAAGCGCCCCAGATTCCTGTTCTTCTTCTCCACCCACAGGACCAGAATGATGACAAGGAAGAAAAGAACCACCAGATTATTGGACTTGCTAGCACCCACCAAAAGGGAACTCTGGTCGCCAGGCATGTAAGGGGCTCTTTCTGCACCCACTAGAAGAAGAGATGGGAAAGAGACAATACAATAACACACTTAGCAACAGAAAAACAAATATGACACCTCCAGATTCTAGAGACTCCACACCAGCAAGACTCCAACATTCCAATGCGAATGAAGCAGAAGAGAATGACCTTAAAACCACTTTCATGAAAATGATAGAGGGCCTAAAAGAGGATATAGGAAAATCCCTTAAAGAAATGGAAGAAAAATCAAACCAAAAATTGCAAGAATTGGAAGAAGAAACATACCAAAAAAGGCAGGAAATGGAAGAAGAAACAAAGCAAAAAATGCAAGAAATGGAACAAAAAGCAAACAAAAAATGCAAGAAATGGAAGAAAGAACAAACCAAAAAATTCATAGGCAACAAATGGATGAAAAGATAAACGGAAAAATGCAAGAAGCAATGCAAACACTGCAAGGGTTGAAAACTGAAATAGAGACAATAAAAAAACACAATCTGAAGAAAGGCAGAAAATAGAAAAGCTGGGCAAACAGTCAGGTACTACCGATCCAAGCATGACCAACAGAATAGAAGAGATGGAAGAGAGAATCTCAAGTGTTGAAGATACACTAGGAGAAATGGATTTATCAACCAAAGAAAACCTTAAGTCCAACAAATCCTGAACACAAAATATTCAGGAAATATGGGACACCATGAAAAGACAAAACCTAAGAATAATAGGTATAGAAGAAGGAGAAGAAATCCACCTCAAAGGTGCAGAAGACATATTCAACAAAATCATAGAAGAAAACTTTCCCAACCTTAAGAAAGACATGCCAATGAAGGTACAAGAAGCCTACAGAACACCAAATAGAGTGGACCACAAAAAATCCCCTCGCCACATAATAATCAAGACCCCAAACATACAGAATAAAGAAAGAATATTAAGAGCAGCTAAGGAAAAACGTCAAGTAACATATAAAGGCAGAACTATCAGAATTACACCCGACTTCTCCATGGAAAATCTAAAAACCAAAAGGTACTAGATAGATATTCTACCTATACTAAGAGACCATGGATTCCAGCCCAAATTACTATAACCGGCAAATCTCTCAATCACTATAGATGGAGAAAACAATATACTCCATGACAAAACTAGGTTCAAGCAATACGTTTCCACTAACCCAGCCCTACAGAAAATTTTGGAAGGAAAACTCCAATGCAAGGAAGCTAACTACAAACAGAAAAACATAGGCATTAGAGAATCCCTCTCTACCAACAGCCAAAAGAACAAAGGGGTGAAATTCCACACAGAATTTCAACAACAACCATTGCAAATCGAAGAAGGATGAGCAATGAATGGTCATTAATATCCCTCAATATTAATGGCCTTAACTCACCCATAAAAAGACACAGACTAGCAGAATGGATTCAAAGACAGAACCCTTCCTTCTGCTTCATACAAGAAACACACCTCACCCTCAAAGACAGACATTATCTGAGAGTTAAAGGTTGCGAAAATTTTTCAATCAAATGGACCCAAGAAGCAAGCAGGGGTAGCAATCCTAATATCTAACAAACTAGGCTTTAAAATGAAATCAATCAAAAGAGATGAAGGAGGTCATTACATACACATCACAGGTGAAACCCACCAAGATGAAGTATCTATCCTGAACATCTATGCCAAATACAAAGGCATCCACATTTGTAAAAGAAACATTATTAGAACTTAAAACTCATCTAAAGCCTCACACAGTTGTAGTGGGAGATTTCAACACACCACTCTCACCACTAGACAGGAATCCCAGACAGAAACTCAACAAAGAAGCAAAGGGTCTAATAGAAGTAATGACACAACTGGGATTAATGGACATCTATAGAGCATTTCATCCATATAAAAAAGAATATACTTTCTTCTCATCACGACATGGAATCTTGTCAAAAATCAACCACATACTTGGCAACATATGAAACTTCAGCAGCTACAAAAAAATGGAATAATTCCTTGCATCTTATCAGACCACCATGCTTTAAAATTAGAATTCAACAAAAACACAAATTGCAGAAAACATACAAACTCATGGAAATTGAATAATGCTCAACTGCACCATCCCTGGGTCAAAGAGGAAATAAAAAAAGAAATTAAAGACTTCCTAGAATTCAATGAGAATGAAGACACAACATACCCAAACCTATGGGACACTTTGAAAGAACTGCTACTGGGGAAGTTCATAACACTAAGTTCCCACGTGAAGAAACAGGAGAACAGTTATATTAGAGAATTAAAAGCACAGCTGAAAGCTCTAGAACACAAAGAAGCAAACTTCCCCAGGAGGAGTAGACGCCAGGAAATAATTAAAATGAGGGCTGAAATCAATAAAGTAGAAACTAGGAAAACAATACAAAGAATCCATGCAACGAAGAGTTGTTTCTTTGAGAAAATCAACAAGATAGACAAACCTTTGTCCAAACTTTCCAAACAGCAGAGAGTGAACATGCAAATTAACAAAATCAGAAATGAAAAGGGGGACATAACAACAGACTCTGAGGAAATCCAGAGAATCATTAGGTCATACTTTGAAATCCTGTACTCCACAAAATCGAAAATTTAAAGGAAATGAATGACTTCCTGGATACCTATCACTTGCCAAAACTAAATCAAGAACAGATAAGCAATTTAAAAAGACCTATAACCCCTATGGAAATAGAAGCAGTCATCAAACGTCTCCCAACCAAAAAAAGTACAGGTCCAGATGGCCTCAGTGCAGAATTCTACCAGAAATTCAAAAAACAGCTTATACCAATTCTTCTCAAAGTATTCCACACAATAGAAGGAGAAGGATCTTTGCCAAACTCTTTCTATGAGGCTTCAATAACCTTGATCCCCAAGCCACACAAAGATACAACTAAGAAAGAGAACTTCAGACCAATATCCCTCATGAACATTGATACAAAAATACTCAATAAAATACTGGCAAATCAGATCCAAGAACACATCACAACAATCATTCACCACGATCAATAGATTTCATCCCAGGGATGCAGGGATGGTTCAACATATGAAAATCCATCAACGAATTCACCATATAAACAAGCTGAAAACAAAAATCACATGATCATCTCACTAGATGCTGAAAAAGCCTTTGACAAAATCCAACACACCTTCATGATAAAGGACTTGGAGAGATCTGGGATAACAGGGACATACTTGAACATAATAAACGCTATATACAGTAAACCAACAGCCAATATCAAACTAAATGGAGAGAAACTCAACGCAATTCCTCCAAAATCAGGAACACAAGGAGGCTGTCCACTCTCTCAATACCTTTTTAACATGGTACTTGAAGTTCTAGCTATTGCCATAAGACAACAAAGGGGGATCAAGGGTATACAAATTGGGAATTAAGACGTCAAATTTTCACTGTTCGCAAATGATGTGATAGTTTACATCAATGACCCAAAGAACTCTACCAGGGAACTCTTACAGCTGATTAACACCTTCAGCAAAGTGGCAGGCTACAAGAGCAACTCAAGAAAATCAGTAGCCCTACTATATACAGATAATAAAAGGGCTGAAAAAGAAATCAGGGAATCATCACCCTTTACAATTGCCACAAACAACATAAAATACCTTGGGTAATGCTGACCCAACAAGTGAAAGACCTGAATCCAAAGAACTTTGAATCTTTAAAGAAAGAAATTAAAGAAGCCCTCAGGAAATGGAAAGATCTCCCATGCTCTTGGATAGGTAGGATCAATGTAGTAAAAATGGCAATCCTCCCAAAAGCAATCTACAGATTCAATGCAATCCCCATTAAAATCCCTGCACAATTCTTCACAGACCTTGAAAGAACAATAATCAATTTTGTATGGAAAAACAAAAGCCCCAGGATAGCCAAAACAACCCTGTTCAACAAGGCAACATCCGGAGGCATCACCATCCCTGACCTCAATCTCTATTATAGAGCTATAGTCATGAAAACAGCTTGGCATTGGCACAAAAATAGACAGGTAGACCAATGGAATCCAATTGAAAACCCGGATATCAACCCACACACGTACGAACATCTGATCTTTGACAAAGAAGCTAAAAATATACAATGGAATAAAGAAAGCATTTTCAACATATGGTGCTGGCATAACTGGAGGCTGGCATGTAGAAGAATGCGGATTGATCCATGTGTATTGCCATGCACAAAACTTAAGTCCCAATGGATCAAAGACCTCAACGTAAATCCAGCCACACTGAACCTCTTAGAAGAGAAAGTGGGTGGTACCCTTGAATGAATTGGTACAGGAGACAGCTTCCTGAACATAACACCACTACACAGATAATGAGATCAACAATTAATAAATGGGACCTACTGAAACTGGGAAGTTTCTTTAAAGCAAAGGACACAGTCAGCAAGACAAAAAGGCAGCTCACAGAATGGGAAAAAATATTCACTAATCCCACATCTGACAGAGGGTTGATCTCCAAAATTTACAAAGAACTCAAGAAGCAAGTCTCCTAAATACCAAAGGATCCAATTAAAAAGTGGGCTGCAGAACTAAATAGAGAATTTTCAATAGAGGAGTCTAAAATGGCTGAGAGGCACTTGAGAAAGCGGTCAATATCCTTAGCCATCTGGGAAATGCAAATCAGAACAACTCTGAGATACCACCTTACTCCTGTCAGAATGGTTAAAATCAAAAATACCAACAACAATTTATGCTGGAGAGGATGTGGTGAAAGGGGAACACTCCTCCACTGCTGGTGGGTGTGCCTACTTGTACATCCACTTTGGAAATCAGTATGGAGATTTCTCAGAAAATGGGTATAAACCTACCACAAGACCAGCAACTCCACTCTTTGGCATATATCCAAAAGATGCCCATTCATACAACAAAGAGGTCTGTTCCACTATGTTCATAGCAGCATTATTTGTGAGAGCCAGAACTTGGATGCAACCTATATGCCCCTCAACTGAAGAGTGGATAGAGAAAATGTGGCACATTTACACAATGGAGTACTATTCAGCAGAAGAAAAAAAATGGAACCCTGAGATTTGCAGGCAAATGGATGACACTAGAAGAAACCATCCTGAGTGAAGGAACCCAGTCACAAAAAGAGAAATATGGTATGTACTCTCTCATATATGGAATTTATACATAGATCTTGGGAGTGCCAGTCTACAATCCCATGGCCAGAGAATCTGGGGAACAGAACCTTCATTCAGTGGCTGATGGAAGAAGAGGCAGACTCCCAAGGCTGAGTATTAAGCTGAATTAAAGAAAGCCAGTAACAGAGAGGGAGGACTGATGACCAAAGGGATTAAGATTGGGCTGCTTTCACCCCCAGAACCACCTGACCTGACAAGGGTCAACTCTTGAATCCCAGGCTGATGCCTGGGAATCCAGCATGGGACTGATCAAGACCCCCTGAATGTGGGTATAGGTGTGGAGGCCTAGGTAATCTATTGATCCTTGGGCAGTAGATCAGTATTGATCCCGAGTATACAAATGGACTTTGTACTCCCATCCAACAATGAGAGATGTACTCTCACCTTGAACTCTTGGGGGAGGGTTTAGGCCCTGCCCTGGATGAAATGTCAGAATATGGACACCCCCAAGGAGGTGGTAGCACATGCCTTTAATGCCAGCACTTGGGAAGCAAAGGCACGCGGATCTCTGAGTTCGAGGCTAGGCTGGACCGACAGCCTCCAAAATAATACAGAGAAACCCTGTCTCGTATAAACAAAAAATAAAAAAAAAGAAATCCTTCATCCACCAATTAAATTAACAATGTAAGTCACCCCACTTACACCTCCCAAATACACAAAGAAAAGGGGGAAAAATATGTTCCAAACAAAGTATAAGTAATTGCCCAAAACCTCCTTAGAACTACTATGGCTAATTAGGTCCAGTTTTAGAACAGTGAACAGTTATTTTTGTTGCATCCATCTTTGGAAGATGTCATAGGGGAATTAAGAATGGAGGGGATTGAGGCAAAATGGGTGCAGTTTTTATTTAAATGTAATATATTATTATTTTATAAATACATGTGTATGTATAATTC
Organism: Mesocricetus auratus; assembly: GCF_017639785.1. Classification (NCBI taxonomy): domain Eukaryota; kingdom Metazoa; phylum Chordata; class Mammalia; order Rodentia; family Cricetidae; genus Mesocricetus; species Mesocricetus auratus. The sequence goes on from NW_024429190.1 coordinate 994,360, forward strand.
ATTTTATCACATTTACCCCTCACCGTTCTACCTTATTCATTTCACCTCCACTCCCACAATCTCCCAAGTTAGAATGTTTTAAATTATATAAGCATGTATGATATAATTATTATATAATTATATCATTTATCATTTTCCTTTCCTTCATTTATACACCCTACCTAATACTCAGAGATTTTTTATAACCCAGTATATCCCATTTTTGCCTCATAGACACATACATGTGAGACGAAAGCAACACTTATCTTTTGATATGAAGATAACTTCCTAGAGTACAGTTAGAAATTACATTTATTTAGAAAATTGGTAGTAATAGGTTCTCCTTACGGGCTGTACTATCTAGGCACGGGTATTTTGCAAGGTTTACAGGACTAGCCATGAATTTCTTCTTATTCAGCAGGTCTTAAGGCCAATTAAATTGCTACTGGTAAACCTCAAGACATAAGAATCATTTTTGCAATATTATCTTGCCAGGCTGTTTATTGTTTTGGTCATAGGCTTTGCAGTTGAGTAGGAATGTTTATTTTTTTACCCTGTTGGTAACTTCCATAGTACTTTTCCTGTCTATAACTATGAGAGGTAGTCATGGAGGTTTCCAGGTCAGCATTAGTCTGATTTCTCCTAGGCTTATTTCCAGTGTTTGTGGTGTCTTCAGCAATTGGATTCTGTCTTAAAGTTCTGGGATGCAATTAGGGAAAATGGTAATAGCTTATATCATTTTGGGAATTTATTGGATACCCTTGATGAACAACTTGAAAGGAAGTTGTATCACCCCATGAAGCATAACGCCATTTAAAGTATGGATGTATTAGACTGATGATAGATATTATTTCTCAAGTGCCTTCAAGACTACAAATTCAACTCTTAATTATGCAGTCCACCTCTTCTGTCTCTGTAGAATCTTTGGGTTGTTCGTAGTGATGCCAGTTTCTGTCATTTATATAAATTTGCCTTTTGGTAGGTGAATTTTCCTTTCAGCTGCAGCAAACTTTTGAAGACTGACAAAGTACTTCCTGCAGCTGCCATTTTGACATATTACAGCCAGTTCCATAAGCTCATTCTTCCTTGTCTCTATGAAGCCAAAGTATGTAAGTATGTTCAGGTCATTGATAGGAACTGTGCCTGGGGCAGAGGTTCTCCCCCTATGTCTCTGATGTTGGAAGGCCTATGCCTGGCATGGCAGTGTCAAGTCGGTTCAAAGCAGATACTTTTTAATAATGGGTGGTCTCATTCCTTTTATTACCATCATTTTTTGCCTTCCTGTTTCTAGGCTTCAGGGTTCAACTTATTAATGCAAGTTGAGCTTTCTTTAGGAGTCTACATGTAAGTCTTTATGAATCAATCCCATATAAGCCTAAAAACAAGGAATATAATTAGATCTTTTATATTTTTTATTCCACTTTCTACAATGTCCTTCCAGCTAATTGGTTTCTGTTCTTTGTTGAAAACCAGTGGACTGTTATGTGTCAACTTAGCTGGATTGAAGAATTCCTAGGATAGCGGTAAATCATCATTCTGGGTAGGTCTAAGGAGCTTTCTGCAGATATTAGTTCATGAGGCCTCAGACATATTGAATACATTAATCTATTGATAAAACCAAAATTTAAGCAAACTATTATGGACTGGTAGAACTATAACAGATGGGGGCTTCTGTGGCTCCTTCCTGTTATGGCTGTACTCTTCTAATTGTTAGTCATGATTAGAACTACCCTGCTATATTGTCTTTGTTAAGAAGGACTACTAAAATCTCTGAATATTAATGAAATAAATATTAACAAATTTAAGTAATTTTTGTCATTTATTTGTTCAAAATGACAATAAGACAAAATGTAAAATTGAAAAGACACTGCTTTATCCTCAGCTTCATTTCACTGACCTGTATGTATGTCTACAGTTATGTTTGTGCAACATTTCTATTATTATGCTTTTTTCTGGTGAGATTTTGAAGAAAGAAGTATCTGTCTTTCACATATTTGATTTTTTCAATGTTTTTAGGTAGTTTGGATCCTTTAATAATTTTAAGTTTGCTGTGCCAATTTTAATAAAAAATGAGAGATGAATTTGGTAAGGATTGTACTGAATCTTCAAGTGACAAAAATACTATCATTTTGTAAATATTGTGTTTTCTGCCTTAATTATGTTGCTTTTTATTTATGTAGGTAGTTTTATATAACTTAAATAATATTTTTAATTTTCAGTGTATAAGTTAACTGTTAGGATAAATTTATTTCTAAAGTGTGATTATTTCCAATTGTCCTAAACATAAATAATACTTGGTAATTTTCAATGTATAACTTAACTGTTAGGATAAATTTATTTCTAAATTAAGATTATTTCCAATTGTCCTAGACATTAATTCTAAGGTCATTCTTTTTTTATTTGATTATTTATTGCTTGTGTATTGGTTTCAAACATGATTTTATATGATGAAAAATATTAACATAATGTTTTATTGATAAATTTTTATTATATGGAAACATGACATATACTTAAACTTAGCTTTCTTAATTTATCTCACATCAATAAACTTAAAACAATAAAAAATGTTTTATAAAGAACTTCCTAAATGCTAGCCTTGCGTGTATAGAACCAGATGCTTTTCTTGTAGAATATACAAGTTACATGAACATCCAAAAATCATAGCTCCACTTTTACCACTATATCCAAGTTTTCCTTGGATTCATTGAATATTTATAGTACAAGGGATTGTTGTTTTGTAGCATTTGATACTTATCATTGAGTAGCAGCCTATAAGCTTTTTCTTACATGCCTTGGACTTTCAATTGCAGAAAACAATGCTTGTCTCTGAGGAAAAATGCCTAGCATGCCTCTGTCCTTTTGCTTCCTGTATCACAAGTACATATGCCCAGGTCAAATAGAAAATAAAATACAGCATGCAAGCCTCATTTCCTGGCCTAGTTCCATGCCCATTGCTCACAAATCTTATTTGAAGGTATGCCACATTTCCTGGGCAAGTCTCTTACTTCCTTCAGTATATTCATCCTCCCAAGCCAACTACTACCTATGAACCTAGTATCAGAACACGTCCCAAGAACCCCCTTTGAGAATGAGACCCAATCTCTTCCTACCTTTGCCATCCCCTATAAGCACATCCAAAGATCCTTTGCCTGTAGCAATCTTTCCACCCACAGTCTTAGATTGAGATCATTGTCTTCTGAACCTGCCATGTTCCTGAGTTTATTTTAGCCAGTGAGGCATTCCTTTATAGTCTTATCCTTCCATCTGTCTGCTGCCACCTCTGCATCAATAAGCCTTGCTGCAGATCCATAACATGGGGTCTATCTTTTCTAGTTCAAATTAAAGAACCTAGCCTATCTCATGCCATACATATCTTATACTATCTCAAATTATGGAAGGTCACATTATCAAACCAAGGAACACCAACTTGAAAAGACAAAAATGGAAATATCTTATGGGAAATTACTGTATAAATATTAGATTTGAGTAACAAAGAAAAAATTGAAAACTACAAGAGACAAAATACAACTCACTTGAAAGAGAAACTCATTAGAATGTCAGGTGAATTCACAGTGGCAGCTGTGAAAGCTTTAAGAGTTTAAAGCAATGCATTCATTGTTTGAAAGAAACATAGCTGGAAACCAAGGCTAAAGTATTCAGCAAAGCTACCTGCCATTGGATGAAGAAAAAAGAATGTTCTCATGATTGAATCAGTCAAATAAAATATATATATAAAGAAACACAAAACATCTGAAATATTACACTAAACAAAATACTGGAAACAATACTCTAGATAACAAACACATGAAGCTATAATTTACTGTCAAACAAATCACAACTTAAATCATAAACCAGCAAAACAAAGCAATACAATGACAGTATTCCTATATTTCAATAATAACTTTAAGTATTAATAGCCTCAACTCTCCAATAAAAGCACAGAGGACAGCTGAAACAATTTAAATTCTACTGTCCAGAAGAATAGTATCTTGTCTTAAAAGAGAGAAACTACTTGAAAGTGAAGGGATAGAAAAAAAATAATATTAAAGCAATGGAATCAAGAAGAAAGCAGTTTTTTCTAAGCTAACTTCTGAAAAAATAGATGGCAAATTAAAATTAATTAGAATATACATTGAATGACATTCTACATTAATCAAGGCATCAAATAATCATGAAACTTATATGTACCCAACTAGCACAGATTGACAAAAACCAATAATAGTGGGCTGTTTTAATACTTCACTTTCTCTAATAAACAGGTCATCTGAAACATAACAACAACAAATGTGAGACTCCTTAAAATTAACTGATATCTTACATTTAAAAAAACTGTAGTGAGCTTATTGGATATCTATAACACATTTCACCAAATGTCAAAGAATATATATTTTATTAGTGGTAGATAAAAACTTCTCTAAAATAGGCCACATGCTGGTACACAAAGCAAACCTTCAAATGAAAATATTGAAGTTGAAATTCATATAATCCTAGGTACCCTTTCTAATTGTGAATGAAATAAACATTAACATAGAAAGCAAACAAACCTTTAGTAAGTATAAAAGGGTGATTGAACAACTCATTACTGGAGGATGAATGGGTCAAAAAGATACAACTCAAGTATTTGGTCAAAACTAAATCCAAATCCAGCATATGGAAATACATATTTAATGCCAAAGTAGTTAATAAAGTAGCAACAAGGAAAACACTAGAATAAACATATAAATCTTACTGCTGGTTTATCAAAAAGATAAAAAATTTACCAGATCTTTGCCCCAACTAAACAAAACTAAGAATGTGATAACCAAAGCTAACAGATCCAGAAATCAACAGGGAACTATAAGAGTGGACTCCAAAGTAATTCAGAATATTTTAAGGTAATACTTTATAAATGTCCATTAAGTTAGAAAATCTAAAGTCAATGAATGGATTTCTTAAGTCATCCAAACTACAAGAGTTAAAACCAAGAAGAAATCAAGAACCTCAACAAGTGCAAATAAAGGAGATTGAAAACCTGACCAAAAGTTGTCCAGTTAACATATCATTCAAGCCCAGATGGAGCCACAGTACAATTCTATTAGATTTTGAAAGCAGAACTACAACTACTTCTTAAACTGTTCCAAAAAGAAATGAAAAAAAAGAAAAAAGAAACAGAAGGCTCACTACTAAACTCATTAAATGAATCCAGTATCACTCTACTTTTCAAGTAAAGGCACAATAGCAGAAACAATGTCCTTGTTGCACATAAATGAAACAGTTTAAAATTCTCAGTAAAATACAAGCAAGCTGAATATAATCACATACCAATAAGATTATGCATCACAATCAAGTTAACTTTATCCCAGAAATTCAATATTAGTTTAACATATGTATGTCAATAAAGATAAAGATGAATAGATATAAGGACAAAGTTATTTTAATATGTACACATGAAATCTTTAAGAAATTCCAACATAGCCGGGCATGGGTGGCGCACGCCTTTAATCCCAGCACTTGGGAGGCAGATGCAGGCGGATCTCTGTGAGTTCGAGACCAGCCTGGTCTACAAGAGTTAGTTCCAGGACAGCCTCCAAAGCCGCAGAGAAACCCTGTCTCGAAAAACCACAAAAAAAAAGAAATTCCAACATATCTTCCTAATGTTTGTTCTTGAATGTATAGTAATGGGGGGAATATAACTCAACATAATAAGGGGTATTCATGACAAGCTCACAGACAATATTATCCTAAGTGATAAAAAATTTGAAACAATCCCAACTAAAATCAGGAAGAAGACAGGAATGTTCATTATTCCTATTCATTTTCTTTATAGTGAGTGCTAGATGCCTTAGCAGGAACAATAATGCAAGGGAAGAAAATTAGTGGGATACAAATAGGAAAAGTCAAGTTAGTTCTATTTGTAGGCGTCATATTAATCACAAGAGATCTCACAAATTCCACCAAAAAATATTGACAATCAGCAATTTAAGCAAAGTACCATGGTACAAAAACATCAGTAGGTTTTCTGTATACCAACAACAATCGAACTGAGGAGAACAATGACTCACTAAAATTTACAATAGCACTAAACAATAATGTAATGTTTTGAGATATAATGAGCAAGGAGATGGAAGAAATTTACAAAGAAAAATTCAAAGCCCTAAAGAAAGAGATAGAAAATAAAAAATGATAAAAGAATCACATTTTCATAGATTGGTATACCTAACATTGTGAAATGACTAGCCTAAAAAAGCAATTTGGACATTCAATACAAATCCCATTTCATTCTTCACAGGTGATACAACCTTTAAAATACATTATAGAACTATAATAATGACAACAATATGATAATGGTGAAATGAACAGATAGGTAGAATATTTAAATAAAATAGAAGATGCAAGTATGAGTGCTGTTAACTGGATCTATGTGATATTTCACAAAAAAAGCAAGAAAAGAAAGAAGAAAAGAAAGACAAAAGCATAAACTGGAAAAAAGATAGCATTTCTAACAAATGGATGCAGGAGAATGAAGCTAGATATCTATGAATGCCTCTGCACAAAAATTAGATCCAAGTAGATCAAAGATCTTAATTTCATACCATACCTGAAACACCAAAACTGCCAGAAGGAAGCACAGACTGAATCCTATAAGAAATAAATGTAATAATGATCTTTCTGAATAGGACTCCATATACCCAGGTATTAAGGCAAACAGTTTATGAGTAGGACCCCATAAAACTAAAATCATTGGGTGTTGTAATGAAACAATAGAGTGAAGAAAATTTCATAGGATGGGAAAGAATGTTTGCAATGATGTACTGAGAGAAGATTAATATACAGTTTATAAAAATAACAAAAAAGAAAACAAATAAAAAACAACAAAGGAAAATATAACAAAGTCAAAGAAACATACAACCTGATTAAGACAGGGGCTACTAGAATTTGTTGACTCCTCAAGTTAGTCCTTACTGTCTTTGAGGAGTGGATGGGGGGTGGAAAGTAGGGATACAGAGGAGGGCAGGAGAAGGGGAGGGATGGTAACTGGGGTTGGTATGTAAATTAAAAAATAAATAAAAATGGTAAAAATGGGCTAGTGAATTTAAGTAGAGAGTTGACAATAGAAGAAATAAAAATGATGAAAAAATACCACAACAGTGCTCATTTTCCTTAGCAATAGGGGAATGAATGTTTTATCTAATTTGAAATCTTATCTCACTCCATTTAGAATGATTAAGATCAACAAAACAACTCACAAGAAATGCAGGCAGGATAGTAGGTAAAATAAAATTTTATATGCTGTTGGTGGGAATACGATTTGGTGTAGCCTCATGGAATTCCACATGGAGAATATTCAAAAAACTTAAAACAAATATTAGTAAAAATATATATTGTTGAGATATGCTAATCATCACCACATGTCTAAAGAATTTGTCAACCTAATACTAGGACACTTGTTTAATAATGTTCATTGAACACCTATTCACAATATCCAAAAATGGAAACACATTAAATGTCTTTATACAGAAGAATTGATAATGAAATAGGGTAAGCATACATAATAAATTACTATTCAGTTGTAAAGAAAGGTAACTATGAGTTTAGAATAGATTATTTTGTGAAGTTTGTCCAGATCCAGAAAGACAAAAACTGCATATTATTCCTCATCTGTAGTTCCTACCTCAAAATCTTTACATAAAATTTTAGATGCTACCTCTCTTCAAAGCACATCTCATTACACTAAATACACACCATCACAGAACAGGTATCAAGAAATTGTGGCAAGTCCAACCCAATAGATACATCTATATAAAAGTTCCTGCATCTGTTCCACTTGGATCATATGGGAAAGAAAAACAGCAAAAGCCAGAATATCAGGAACTTTACTGTTAGTAATTCCTAGAAATGGTTGCTTAAACAAGACTTGGACAATGACAATATCAACGTACACATTACTGTGGAAGTTGGGGAACTGCATGGAGTCCCGACACTAGACAATAAACTATAGGCAACTGATGATTTCTGGGAATGGAAAATTATTATTGTATGTATGTAACAATAATAATCAGCAAAAAAAGAACCTATCAGTTGGAGAGTTGGGGGTTATGGAATGAGTTGGAGGGAGTATACGTGAATGACTATAGGGCAGGGACTGAGGATGGTAGTGATATAATTCTGTTTCAATTAAAATCTATTTTTAAAACAAGACTCTTGCCAAAGTCAAATTCAAAGCTCTATTGAATTTCCCACCAAATGGATTGTACACAAAATTCTGAAAGTGTGTTTCAGATCCTATGGCATTTGTCAACTTCTCCTTGTTGCTATAATCCCCCAAATAGTGTTCATTTTACAATGAGGAAACTAGATATCCCAAAATATACATTTTAGCCTTTTATGGCATTACAAAATAATCACATGCAATATAAATTGAATCTTTCAACAGTTCCAAGATGTAAAAATGGATTTGACTTTTATTATCACTGCAGTATTTTTAGTGATCTCTGTAGAAATTAAACAGATGGTTTCATATATAATGGAAGAACAATTATCATTTAAATGGGTAATGATCTACAACATTGGAAAGAAAAAAATTCTCTGCTTTTTACAGGTTTCAACAAGATAGTTCTTTCATATATTGGTAATAATTCTGTACAAGCTCAATAATTCTTTAAGGATGAAAGCAAAACTACCAACTAAAAATGTGCTCATTCTTATACTGGAGTGTCTTGTTGCCAGTCTAGGTCTACTCCCTTAACAATTTATGTGCCCTTTAATAGAACACTTTCTCCCATATTAGTTATGAAACAATGTAAATAAAGAAGTAAGGAGATGTGTATTAAAGTGAGAAACCCACACAGAAGCAATAGAGAATAGATTCTGTTAAAGGTTACTGAATAGTACAGTACACACAATGATGCTCTGAAAGAAACTGGAGGAAGAAAAATTTGACTAAAATCAGTAGAAGACCATTCATCCAAGTCATACTCAGCTACTACATACAAACATTGTTCAACATGCATATTATCCAGTGGCCTTGTAGTGACCAGTCCCCCATTTTAGCACCCATTACAGGCTATCATGTGCTTGCATGACCTTTCAGCTCCTATCCTGGTCACTAAGGTCAGATGCCCTCATGGCAAGGAACCAATCAGAAGTTAGTTGGTGGAGCTCTGGGTGTGCTTTATGGACAAGTGCACAACAGTGACGTGCATAACATAGCATCTGGTCTGGGAGGGCCTATGGGCCATAACCGCTAGTTGACCAATCAACACAGGGCAGGTCACCCAAACCTGGAAGGGCACCAATCCTGAGACTGTTTCATACCCCTAGACACTCCCTTTATGCTGCTCTTTAAGATCCCTGCCTCAAGGTTGCTTGGGATCTTTCTCCAGCCATTCGCCACGGTGGCAGGGTAAAGGGCCCGAGCTAATGGGATTAGTTTGTTAAACATGTACAATAAAAGACTCTTTTCTTTTGCATTGAAATGGGCCTCTTGTTGACTATGGGGTTCAGAATTTGGGCACAACAGCCTTAGCTAAAGAGAGGGAAAGAGAGAAGCAATGAAAAAATAAGGCCATATTAGTAACTCCTTATGGGTGTCTTGAGCATAGAAGTCTCATTTCTCCTTCACCTATTCTACATTGGTCTTAATATCTAACATTGCAAAGGAAAAATGAGAGATACAGGAGGGTTTGGAGGAATGAGCAGAAAGTAATGATATAATTATATTACAAACCAAAATACATAAAGGAAAAATAATGAGAAAATGCCTTTGGAATACTATATCTACAATTTCTGGAGTCCCTGTAAGTCCTTTTGACTATATTTGATTATACATATTTTATATAGACACACACATATTACAAATAGGGTTTATTATGTCTTACCAAATATGTCTGTAAATATTGAACTGATGAGAAAATGACATCTTTCCTTAATTGTCATGTCATTTCTAAGCTAATCTGAATGCATGATTGTGACAAGCTATAAGGTCATACCAAAATTATATAGTTATCATATCATGAGACAATTCAGAAGAATTAAGGATTCTTCTGAAAGATCAAACCAATACAAAAGTTGCATCTGGAATTAAAGTCTTGTGAATGAATTAGCTGTTTCTTGCTGTAGATGCTTCCTGTAGTTTATTCCTCTCTCTAACAAACTTGAGATTTTCTTCCCACAGTTTAGTACTATATGATTATTTACTGGGAACAATTTCTCTCATTTATTTGGAGTTTACTGATTACACTCCCTTACTATGTGTAAAACCTGTTCTCCATTAACAAGTACTAATTTACTGGTTACATTCCTTAGCTATGTTCAGACCTGTTTCCCCCTATCAGGTCCTCATTTCCCTCTCCATTGTACTTGCAGAGATCTGTCTTCTTGTAATTATCCTTAATCGCAGGTCAGTGTTTAGGCCCCAGGCAAAAGCATTCCATCTAAGACATTTCCTCATATTCAAGAACATAGAATTACTATACATCCAAAGTTGTTGACTCGTAGCTGCCTAGATAGATAGATAGAAAAAATAAGTTTGTCCTGGTTTTACTTTTCTGACAAATAGGAAAGCAATAATCTAAACTAAGTCTGCACTAAAGCCAGGCATTGGTGGTGCATGCCTTTAATCCCAGCATTCAGGAGGCAGAGGCAGGAGGATCTCTATGTGTCTGAGGTCAGCCTGGTCCACATAGAAAGTTCCCGGACAGCCTCCAAAACAATACAGAAATATCCTGCCTCAAAAACCAAAACATACACACACAATGTTCTCAAGTTTCTTATATTTACCTTCATCCCAAGATTTTAGCTCAGAGACTTACTGCTTGTGTTTCCTCTGAGAAGATAACATCCTATTTACTCATCCTCAGAGAAAAGTAAACTTTATTGAAGGCCTGCACTGTCACTAACGCCAGAGCACTGGAAGGCTCCAGGTTTTGTTTATTGTGCAAATTAAAACTAGATCCTCTCCTTGACCTAAAGCCCTAAGCAATTGTTGCTAAAATTTTCTTCTAGCAATTTTAGTTTATTACTCTGTGTGTAAATCTTATCTTGCTGACCCTGAGAAATTCAAGTCTCACATTGTAAATTTTGTAAATGGTATATATGCCTGTACCCACAATACCTGGGGAGAAATGGAGAAACAGAGAAGAAAACAGAAGAATCCTGAGAAAAATTTAAAAGCAGGCCTTTAAAGTTTTGAGACATGACACTTTTTTGTCATTTCCTGGCTGTAGCCCTTTTTCCATTTTTTTTCTGAAATAGTCATTTTATTCCAATGAACTCCCATCTTTTCATCCAAATCCAATGATATTTGACCTGCATTTCACCATGTCACCATTTTTTGACAAAACACCTTGTTTGAAGCATGTCAGACTTTTATTGCATTTTATATCAAATTGCTCCAGAAACAGGAGGTCTTGCAGAAAGGTTGAATAATTAGTTAGGCAGTGTGTAAATGTGTTTTCCTTCTGCTAGAAAGTGTTTTCAATTTTTCTTACATTATTTGTTCAAGGGTCATTTTCTTTTGTCTGTTGTTTCATTTAATTTTATACTGTTATTAATTCCCTGTAACTTTATAAAATATACTCAGATGATATTCATTCTTCTCCCATAGCTCCTTCTAGAAACATCCCCCTTCTATACCCACCCAGGCTTGTTCCTGTTTTTGTTTTTGTGGTAGTTTTAATTAATCAATTTCACTTTGTAATGGGTTATTGGGTGTATACCCATCTTCTTGAGTGACCTTGAATTGTCAGGCCCTCTGTCAACATTTTCCTTCAAATAGGATATTAGGAAGGAAGGGGTGACTCAAGACTAACTCATATGTCTGGGAGAACAAAAATTGGAACATTCTTGAGATCCCCTTCCAATAATTATAAACATATTTAAAAGAGGAAACATTTATTTACTTAAAAAAAGACATTTCCATTCACTCTTGAGTAGTGAGTCATCTATGAAAAAGATAACTTATTAGAAGACATTATTATTTTTGGAACAGGTAGAATGAGAAGAGTGAGAGAGGGCAGACATGTTTCAAAGTTTGAAAATAATTGTTGGGAAATTAACAACCCAATTATAGGAAAAAAACTATATTCGAACTCTCTAGCTGCTTGAAAACAGAGGCACACTGTTTAAGAATCTTTTCCTTGGTGCTTTGAATTTTTGGGTGACATAGCTGCTTTAGAGTGGGTCACTTCACTAAGAATGTGATCTTTACAAGTTCAAGCAAAACAAAATCCAACTACATAGAATGGGAATTTTGTACCGAGTTGCCAGTGTGTTCACATCTATGGCGCTACCCACTTCACAATGATCCAAGGCTCAGGGCTAAGGATGTAAAATGAAGACAAAGACAGCGGCTCATTCTTACAAGGTGAATGGCATTTATTCTTACAAGGATGGAGCGTTAAATACCAAAAAGGCAGGCTTTGTGGAAAATCCCTTAGGTTCCAAGGGCCCTTCAGTAAAACGTGGACCAAAACCAGGAATTTGCATTTAGACAAAGGATGGAGGGAGAACAGGAAGTTGCATGCAAGTGTTGAGCAGGGGTTGAGAAGTATTTAGCCTAAAGCTCCAGTTACAAGTGGTCAGCAGAACCCGCATGGGGGAAGGATGCAACAGAATTGTACCTCCATAGATGAGACACTATTTGCAGTTGATATCTGTTGGGGATGGAAAATAGTTTTCTCCAATGGAGTCACACTGAGTATAACAATCAAATTCCAAATTTGCCACATGTTTATGGACAAACTGAACTCCTTGTCATTTTGTGCTTTTTGCTTTGTTTTGTTTTATTAACAAGAGAATGAACATGAGTTTGGATGGACATGGAAGAGGAAGGACCTAGAAGGATCTCAGAGAGGGGAATAATATAATCAAAGTATACATTATGAGATCCTCAAAATTAAAAATAAAATTGAAAAAAATATTTGGAAAAAATCTCTCCACTGTAAAAATTTCAGAACCAGATAAATTCAGCATAGAATTCCACTAGACCTAAAGATAGATACTGACATTTATTTCTTAGATTCTTCTTCACAGTCAAAAAATAACTTTTCTAATTCTTCCCATAAATTTTACATTATGTTGATATCCCAACATACCAAAATTATGGAATGCCATGAAATCAGTTTTTATAAGAGGAAAGTGCACAGCACTGACTACATGAAGGAAAGTGCACAGCACTGACTACATGAAAAAACTGAATAAAACTCATTATTAACTTAATCATATACTTGAAAATTTTGGAAAAAGAGAAGAAAAATGCCTTGAAATGTGTAGGTAAAAAGAAATAATCAAAGCATGCATTAAAATAAATGAAACACAAGCAAACCAAATAATACAAAAATTAATCAAATGATTGCACACTTATTAACGATATCAACAAGATTGATAAAATTTTAGTCCAATTAACTAAAAGAGAGATTTGCAAGGAATTGATAAAATTAGAGATGTGAAGAGAAACAGTAAAACTGCCACCAAATATTTCAGAAAATCATGAAGATATAGTTACAAAATCTCTATTCTCCTGAACTAGAAAAATATACACACACATGTGTATGTATCTATGTATGTATATCCATTAAGGTGAATTTACTCTTACCCAGTAAATAGAAAGAATAATTATAACACTTCCAATGAAAAATACCCGGGACTGCCATCAGCATAAAATTGTATCATTTCTTCAAATAATAACTAATGCTAACATACCTCAAAATTTTATATAAAATAGTAACGAAAAGGACATTTGAAAATTCTTTCTATGAAGCCACTATTATCCTAATATCAGAACACTGAAAGACTGAGAAAAATAAAAGGAAATTATAGACCAAAATTTCTTTTATACAGATATTAAAATTCTAACTAAATGCATGTGAGACAAGTTAAATTAAACATTTAAAGGAGTATTCACTATGATTAAGTAGGCATCACCTCAGAGATGTAGGCATGGTTCAATACATGCAAATAAAAGAACATAATTCACCACATTGCCTAAGGAACAGAAACAACATGATCCTCTCATTAGATGCAGAAAAGGCCTTTGACAAAAATCTAATATACGTTAGGATAAAAGCCCTAAAAAGACTGGGGATCTGAGGAGGTATCTCAACACAGTAAAGTACTTTTTAGCCAGTTCACATCCAGCACCATTCTAAATGGAAAAGCTACTCAAAGAATATCCAGAAAAAGCAGGAACAAAACAAGGATTTTCACTCTGTCCATACATTTCCAATGATGCTTGAAGGCAGCTAGAACAATAAGAAAACTTACCTAGGAGATACAAATAAGAAAAAAAGAAATTAAATTATCCATGTGTGTTTTATAAATGAAATGTCCTAAAGACTCTATCAGAAAAATGGTCCAGCTAGTAAAATCCTTCAACAAAATATCCAGATACAAAATTAGCACAAAATAATCAATAGCCTTCCTTACTACATACAAATGACAAACATACTGAGAACAAAATCCAGGAAACCATACTTTTTACAAAAATCACACAAAATAAAATATCTTGGGGAAACTAATTAGTAGAAACTTACATAACAAAAACTTTAGGATACTGAAGCAAGTAATGGACACAGAAGGCAGAAAATCAAAAGTTTTCATGTTTATGCATTGGTAGGATTAATACTGTGAAAATGATCATCCTACCAAAAGTCATCTACAGATTCAATGCATTACCCACAAAAACAATAGAATAGTTCATGATAGAAACTGAAAAAATAATCTTAAAATATAAGCAGCACACACACACTCACACACACACACACACATGCAAACACACTCACACTCACACACACACACACCATGATATCTAAAATAATAGTGAATGGTAAAAACAATGCTGTATATTTCACCATCCCAGATTCCAAGCTGTACTATGGAGACATACAGTGACAAAAACTGCATGGTTTTGGAATACAAACAGATACACAGATCAACATAGTAGAACTGAAGACCTAGAAATAAGTCCATGTACCTATGAACACCTACCTACCTTGACAAAAATATACACTAGAGAAAATAAAACAAATCAACAAATGACACTGGTCAAATTAAACATATCCATATCTTTCATTGTTTAACAACCTTAGCCCTAAGTGGATTAAGGGCCTCAACATACAAGTCGATAACTTACATCTGATAGAATTTAAAGTAGTAAATGCAAACACTTGCATTCATAGGACAGAAAGCACCATGATGAATGGGATCCTGATAGAGCATGCATTAATTACAATACTTAATATATGATATCTCATGGCACTAAAAAATTCTTCATGACCAGGAACATCATTACATGAGCAAAGAAGCAGCCTATAGATGGGGTAAACATCTTCATGAATTGCAAATCTGGCAGAGTAGTATCATCTTGAAGAGAAAAGGAACTAAACAACTGAAAGTTAGCCAAGACTGTGGTGGTTCAAGCCTTTAATCCCAGCACTTGGAGGCAGAGACAGGCAGATCTCTGAGTTCAATGGTTTCCTGGTATACAAAGGCAGTTTAACTGTCTGGAGTGGTCATTGTTATTTAGGACCTCTTGTAAATATTGCCAGCCTATTTTAAGAATAGCCTATCATGCTAAAAGAATAGCTACCTTCAGTCCCATTCAAACTTCCTCCCTCTCCCCAGCTTCCTAATGAATAGAATTTGGGCTTACAGGAATAGTTGATGGCAAAAAAGGAAACATTCCACAATTAGGTCACTTTACAACCCCTTCTTCTGTGACCCTTTCACCTTGCCAAACCTGCTATCATCTCACCTTCAGTGGCCTGGTTACTACACAACGACCCCTCTCCTTTGATTACTCCACCCTACCTAGTTTTCCCCACCCTTAACACTATACAACATGCCTGAGGAAAATAAAATCTTGCAGCTTGATCAGTCATGTTTTCTTGCTGTCCGTTTCTCTTGTCTCCTGCTGAACTTTAAGGAAACACAAAAACTCAATTAGAAATGGTGTATATACAAAAGGACATTTGTTCAACTAAATTCATAGCAGCATTATTTGTAATAACCAGAACTTGAAAACAACATGTATACCATCAACTGAGTAATGGATAAAGAAAATGTGGTAAATTTACACAGTGGAGTATTACTCAGCAATAACTAACAATGACATCCTGATATTTGCAGGCAAAAGGATGGAACTAGAAAAAAAAACATTCTGAGTGAAATAACCCAGATGCAGAAAGGCAAATATGCTATGTAGTCATTCATAAGTGGATAATAATATAAAGCAAAGGAAACAAGGTTTACAATCTGCAACCCCAGAGAAGTTAGGTAAAAAAGAGAAAACTAAGAGAGACACACATTGAAGGCCCCAGGGAGTGAAAATAGTTAAGATCTCCTGGGTAAATTGGGAAGGGGATAAAAGGGATGGAATGGTGATGGGAACATGAGGTATTAAGAAGACCTAGTTGGGGGAGAGATGGAGGGAGAGAGCAAAGAAATAGATGTCTTAATACAGGGAGCCATTGGGGTTAGGGAGAAACCTGGTAAAATTCTCAGGAATCCACAAGGATGACCCCAGTTAAGACTCCTAGCAATAATGGAGAGGGTGTCTAAATGGGCCTTCCCTTTTCATCTATAATTGTGTTGGGGTACCCAGAATTAAGGAGGGGTCCCCAAGCTGGATTCATCGCCCCAAGAATCAAGAGTCCACGTGCCAATTGATACAACAAGGAAGAGGCTTTAATTAGGCATCTGCAGATGGGCCTCTTGGTCAGCTTTTAGACGGATTGGCCCCGAGGTTCAGTTACAATCAGCTTTTAAAGACAAAATCCACAAGCCTTTGGGAGGGGTCCATATCTTGTGATGGGGGGGTACATGACTACTGACCAGGGGAAGTAGATGTCTTCCTGACCTACATGTTGTAAATTCCTCAAACCTTGGTAGGAGTTAATCATCTCTCCCTAAGTAAATGGTGGTTATCATCTCCTTGTTTCCCACGAATCTTGTTTGCCCATCTCTGACACCCTGGTCAGTTCTTCATAGGTGGTCAGCAGCCCAGAATTGGCCTTTTGTGGGTTTACAGCCTTCTGCAATTAAGGTTACTAAACCATACATTCCATTCTGTGGTTTGGCCAGTTCCTGGAATGGGGTCCTTTGTTCACTTCCCAAGTTCTCTAGTGGGGTGCCCTCCCTGTTTAAGCTTATATTTTATTTCTATAAATTCGGGGTCTTTCATTCTTCCCTTTTCTCTAGGGCATAGTTTTAATCATAAAACTTTTTAGAGGGCCTCAATGTTAGATACAGCTTGATATTGTTGGGTACCAGATACATAGAGCCTATGTTAGTTTTGGGTTGTAGGAGGGCTTGGTTACAGAGGTCCTGGTGGGACCTGGGGACATTTCCCAAACATGTGCCCTTTCCTGAGACTTGGGTGAGAGTCAGCTGTTGGGGAGCATGTGGGGTTCCCTCAGTTGTGGCAGGGAAATGGAAAGGCATTAAGCATAACAAGACAATCAAGCAGTTTGTGAGAGTCTTAGCTTGAGCGGGTTTTGAGTGAGCTGTAACTTCCATTTCGTCGAACTGTCCTCTGCTGAAACTCCACTGGCCACGCCTTCTTGGCGTGAGGGGCATGGATCCATGCTGCAATCCCATCAACGTTGAGAGCCGTGGGGGTCATCAGGATCACTGTGTAAGGGCCTTTCCAGTGGGGTTCAAGAGTCTTAGCTTGGTGGTGTCGGACATACATGGATTCCCCGATCTGGAACAGGTGGGGCACTGTGGAATTTCCAGCCTGGTATACTGCAGCCAGTGGTTTCCAGATCTGATTCTGAATGAGTTGAAGGGCATGTAACTGGGCCTGGAGGGATGGGGGGTCAATGGAATGATTAAGGTCTATGGGAAGTGTACTCAGGATAGGCGGGGGCCCTCCAAATAGGATCTCAAATGGAGTTAGCCCATGCACTGAAGGGGTGTTCTGAACTCACAACAGGGCCATGCGTAGGAGTCGTACAGAGTCTCTAGTGCCAGTCTCTAAGGTCAATTTGGTTAAAGTCTCTTTAATTGTTCTATTCATTCTCTCTACCTGTCCTGAACTTTGGGGTCTATATGCACAATGTAGTTTCCAATCAATTCCCAATGTTTTAGCCACAAGCTGACTTACCTGAGAGACAAAGGCAGGTCCATTATCTGAACCTATTACCATGGGTAGCCCGAACCGTGGGAAGATCTCTTCAAGGATTTTCTTGACCGCCACCTGTGCAGTCTCACACTTGGTCGGAAATGTCTCAGTCCATCCTGAAAAAGTGTCTATGAAAACCAAAAGGTACCTGTTTCCGAGGCTTCCAGGTTTGATTTCAGTGAAGTTGACTTCCCAGTTAGTTCCTGGCCGCTCCCCTCTGACTCTAATCCCCTCAGGCATCTTAATCCGTCCTGTGTTTACTTTGGCACAGGGAGCACAGGAACTGGTGATTTGTTGAAGAAGTCTGCTGAGGTTGTGAATGTAATAGAATTGCTCTTCTCTCTGCAGGAGTTCTTTGAGTTTCTTATGTCTGAGTTGGGTCCATCGATGTAACTGGAGTAGGAGTTATTTGGCCGCTTTCTGGGGTAGCAGGATTTTGTCTTGGTATCTCCATACTCTTGCCTCCTGGTCGTATTCTGCTCCCAACCCTTGGACTGTTTCCAAGTCTTGGTCCGTATATTCAAATCCTTGTGGAGGACGGGGGTGGGGGGGCTGGGCAAGTAGCCTTTACAGGGAGAATTTGTGGGCCCAATGCCACTTTCTTGGCTTCCTCATCCCCCCATTCGATTCCCTCTTGCCACGGGGTCATTTCCTTTCTGATGTCCGGGGCAGTGTATGATGCTCAATCTTAGTGGCAGGAAGAGAGCCTGTAGGAGGTCCACGATCTCAGTTCTGTTTTTAATGTCTCTTCCTCCTGAAGTCAAAAGGCCCTGCCTTCGGTAAATTTCACCATGCACATGAGCCATGGCAAAGGTGTAGCAACTGTCAGTGTAAATGTTAATTTTTGGGCCTTTGGCTATTCTAAGCGTCTGAGTCAGGGCGATGAGTTCTGCCTTCTGTGCTGAGGTCCCTGTCAGTAGAGCACTGGCCCAGATTACATCCCATCCATCCACCACTGCTGCCCCTGCTTTTCGTATACCACCTTGTAAGAAGCTGCTCCTGTCCGTGAGCCAGGTGTATTCAGCCTTCTGGAGTGGGCAGTCCATTAAATCTTCTCTGGTACAGTGGGTCTCAGCTACGATCTGGTGACTGTCATGGAGCACATTGGCCTCTGTATCCAAGTCCGGGAGGAGGGTAGCTGGATTTAGGGATGTGGCTGCCCCGAACTGCAAGTTGGGGTTGAGGAGCAGCATCTGATAATGGGTCTTTCATGCTTTTGAAAGCCATCTACCGGGCGGGTGTCAGACCACAGCTTCTATTGCATGGGGGACCACCACTGTGAGTGGCTGATCCAAAGTCAATTTGTCTGCATCTTTGGCGAGGACAGCCACTACAGCCACCATTCGGAGGCATGGGGGCCATCCTGATGCTACATTGTCCAGTTTCTTTGAGAAGTATGCTACCAGTCTCTTTCATAGCCCAAGCTGCTGGGTTAGGACTCCTTTTGCCAGTCCTGCCCTTTCATCCACGTAGAGGATGAAGTGCTGGTTTATATCGGGGAGACTCAGGGTAGGTGCTAACAGCAAGGCCCGTTTGATATTGTCAAATGCCTCCTTGTGCTCCTTTTTCCATACAAAGGGGGCCATAACTTTAGTCAAAGGTTAGAGTGGGGCTGCTAATTCTGCAAAGCCAGGAATCCAGAGGCAGCAGAACCCCGCACTACCCAGAAACTCACATACCTCCCTGGAATTTTTGGGTGGGGGAATCAGGGCTACAGCCTGTTTTTGCCCCTTCATCAGCCAGCGCTGACCATCCTGAAGCTGATACCCTAGGTAGGTGACTTGCTTCTTACAGAGCTGAGCCTTTTTTGCTGATGCCCGATATCCCAATTCCCCCAACCTTTGTAATAATGCCCCGGTACCTTGGAAGCAGTCATTTTCTGATTCTGCGGCCAGAAGGAGATCATCTACATATGGGAGTAAAATTATATTGGGGTTGTGGACTCGGAAGTCCGCCAAATCTTGGTGCAGGGCTTCATTGAAGAGGGTTGGTGAGTTCTTGAACCCTTGAGGGAGTAGCGTCCATGTGAGCTGGCCAGAGAGCCCCGTCCCGGGATCTTTCCATTCAAAGGCAAAAAGGGGCTGACTCTGAGGGCTCAGTCTGAGGCAAAAGAATGCATCTTTAAGGTTGAGTACGTATACCAGAAGTGGCTTGGAGGCAGGTTGGGTACTGTTGGATGAATGTCCTTTGTCCTCCGATTCAGTTCCCAGAGGTCCTGCACTGGCCTCTAGTCCCCTGTGTCTGGCTTCTTCACAGGGAGGAAGGGAGTGTTCCATGGACTATTACAAGGTTTAAGGGTACCCAACTGCATTAGCTTTGTCTTGCTTTGTCTCCCAGGTCTCTTGCCTGTCTAGGCCTTTTTTTAGACTCCTGCACTATGGTGGCCAAAATTTTTGTTAATTTCTGATTATGCTTTCTATCTCTCTTGTCCTCTCTTTCTCCTCCTGCAACTTACATAGCCTCTCCTCCTTCTCTTCCTGTGTCTCCCAAAATTTTGTTAATTCCTGATTGTGCTTTCTTTCTTGTCCTCTCTCTCCTCCTGCAACTTACGTAGCCTCTCCTCCTTTTCTTCCTGCATCTCCCTTTTGTTAAAAATCTTTTCAGCCTCCTTTACTAAGTCCTTCAGGGTATAGTCCTGCAGCCCCTCAAGGCATTGTAACTTAGTGCATATATTGGGTGCTGACTGTCCGATGAATGACATGATTATGTCAGCTTCCCTCTCCTGGGCCTGGGGGTCAAAAGGAGTATACAATCTGTAAGCCTCCATGACACACTCTAGAAACCCAGCAGGGGTTTCTTCCTTACCTTGAGTTACTGCACATACCTGGCCCAAATTTGTGGGGCGTCTCGCTGCCCCTTTCAGACCTGCCAACAGAGTCTGGCAATAGAGATGGTGGACGCACTCTACTGTGTGGTGTGTTGAAGTCCCATTCCGGGCGGGTTAAGGGAAAGTATGCCTCTATCTCATTGGGAAGCTGGGTAGGTCTCCGTCCGGCCCCAGGATGTTCTTTCTCGCTTCCAGGAGGACTCTCTGCCTCTCCTCTGCTGTGAGGAGAGTTTGTAGTAGCTGCTGGCAATCATCTCATGAGGATGGACTCGATGAGACCTATTAGGGCCTGGGGGTCTTGTGAGAACGAAGGATTATGAGTTTTCCAGTTGTAGAGATCAGCAGAGGAGAAGGGCCAGTATTGGTAGTTCCCTCCCCCCCATCGAGCAGAGTGGGAAAGCCTGGAAGGTCCCAGGCTTATAGGCTCCCTCCTGCTGTTCAATCTTTCCTTGGCTGCAGCCTGGTAGGGGGGGGGGTGGGTTGCTGCTCAGACTTTCCCAGGTGACGATGTAAGGGACCTGGTCAGGACGGCCTTGAGGTTTGGGTTGAACAACCCGAGCTTTAACCTGCAAAATAATGGAGATATTAAAGGTACCATCCCTAGGCCAGCCCACGTTAAAGGTGGGCCATTCTGAAGAACAGAAAGTTCGCTATCTCTTCTTTCGAACCTGTTGGGGAAGTCTTATGCTAATAAAGCACTGTCTGGCCAATAGGAATCTAGATAGGTGGGGCTAGGAATCCAGGAGGATGCTGGGAAGGAGAAACACAGGAGAGTTCGAGATGTAACACCATTGGGGTAGGAAGCCCGGAAACCTCTCCGGTAAGAAACATACTTAGATTAACAATTATGGGGTAATTACTTAAGTCAGAGCTAGCTAGTAAGAAACAAGCAAGGCCAACAGCTTCATAATTAATATAGCCTCGTGTGTGTTTATTTGGGACTGATACGGCTCTAGAACCAGGCTGGCGGGAAAGCGGCAATGGAACCAGGCTGGCAGAACGGCTCCTTCTCAAGGAAAAAGCTTCTCTTAACATAATGGTGTCAGGAGTGGGATCATGAATTTCCACGCAGAATGACAAAAGCTTTAAAGGAATTTTAGAAACATAAGAACAGAGAGAAGCGCAGATTTTGGTAGCAGCATTTTTCTCAGGTGTGCTCTGTTTTGCTAGCCACAAGCCGAGATTCACGCAGCTCGCTTACTGGAGTCTTCCTGACTCGGCATAAAAAGAAAAAAAAAACCCAGCAAGGTTGTTTTAAGAGACTCTGCTAACAATTGAAAAGTTGTACGTACAGCTGGAAGTGGCAGCTTTTGCTGGAGGTCAGCATGGACTGAGGTGGTAAGCTGGAGTCACGCTTATGCCTGCCATCTTGAAAAAAACCTGCAGTTTAAAACAGCTGCGGGTTTACAGATAAGACACGTGGCCAGAAAAACATAAAGCTTTACAGTAAAGTCAGACTTGGATGAACAAAACCTCTAAAGGTTTACAGTGTGTTTAAAAATATGCGTGAGATTGAGAGAGAAAATGAAACAGCAAAGTGGTATATAAATACAAAAGCCGGCGTTGTGGTGGCGCTCGCCGGTAGGATTTCCTCCAGAGGCAGAGGCAGGCAGATTTCCAAAGAGAAACCCTGTCTCAGAGAAAAAGAAATAAAAGTAAAAGAAATAAAGTAATAATAGAAATAAATAAGCCACGTAAAGATGGAAAATACGCAGAGAGTCTGGATACTGTACGCTATTATGTTTTTCAGTTTTATAATTGCTCAGGAAGGAACTGCTACTAAAGTACACTTGATTATAAATGCTGCTGAATTAATCCAACTTCTATCTTTTGAAAATGCCTTGACTTCAAAATTTAAGTATAAGGATATGTTACTCGGAAAAGGAGTTTTTGCTTATGTTTCAACAGAAAATGAAAAGCTGAGGATTCCTTCCAGGCTTCTGTGGTTCGACGAACCAAGACCCCCGGAAGCAGTGGACAAGGTGTTCCAACAATTGAGACAGTTAAGATGATGCAGCTTTACAGACCCCGAAAATATGGACTTATACAGGTTTCTGAGTTTTGTCATGATCCCCATGGTATAAACAGCACCCCCTTCCAGCAGGAAGCAGTTTGGAATGAGCCACGTCCCAATTCCCATCATGTTTATAAATCTTTGTTCTCATTTAAATGGGGTTATTTATAATTGGCTAGTGATCACAGCCAGTCATTTTTAATGGTAAAAAAGGGAATTATGGTATGGGTATTGTTTTTCATTTATTTCTATAAATTTGGGGTCTTTCAATTGTAGAACCTATATCAAGCAACTGATGGAAGCAGATGCAGGATCCACAGGCAAGAACTGGGCTGGTTTCCTAGAGTTCAGTGAGAGAGAAAGGAGAGATCATATGAGCAATGGGCGTCAAGAGAATGATGGAGAAAACCACACACACAGCTGACCTGAGCTAGAGACATCTGAGGGACTATGGACTGACAGTCACGGCACCTGCATGGGACAGATCTAGGCTCGCTGAATGTGACATTAATGTGGTCTGAATTGTTGGGGAGTCCCTGGAAGTGTGACCTATCCCGGGTGCATTGAACTGGTTGTTTTGAAGCCCATTCCTATGGTGGGATACCTTGATCAGCCTGACTTAACTTGGTATGCCAGACTTTGGTGACTCCCCAAGGAATATCATAGGGAGTAGGAAGTGAGGATATGGGGGATGGATGAATAAGAGGGAGGATAAACTGGGGTTGGTATGTAAAATCAAAAATAGTTTAAAAATAAAATATGGGTATAGAAATATGGGTATAGAGCTAAACATAGTGTTCTAGAGACATGAAATAAAAATGCTGAAAATATATTTAAAATATTCAACATCCTTAGCCATAAAAGAATTGCAAAATACATAAAACTATTTGAAATGTCATCTTATCTCGTTGTGAGTGAGTGGGCAAAATTAATAAAAACAAATGGCAACATATGCCAGTGAAGATGCTGGGAAAGGACTACTTGATTACTTGCTGGTGGAAGTGAAACTGGTACAGTGTGGGGTTCCCTTAGGAAGCTGAGAATAGGTCTGCATCAAGATCTAGACATACTGCATTTGAGCATATAAATCAAACACTCTATATTATAAAGATATTTACTTGTGCATCCTCATTGCTTCTCTATTCATAATACCCTGAATTTGGAAAGGCCCTAGGTAAAAGGATAATGACAATGCGGTGCATTTACACAATAAGACCTTTTAAGAAAAATGTAAATTGCAGGTAAGTGGATAGATCTAGAAATAACAATCATAGGTAGTAGAGAAAAGACACCAAATCGAAAGCTTCTTTGAGTAGAGTTCAAAGCACATCTCCATGTAGTGCAATGGAAGAGAAATGAAGGGTTCCCTGATCCTAATTCATATGTAGTTCAGTGTCCCAATTTGGCAGTGACAGAATATCTAGCGGCCCCTATAAAGACCAGGATAGATGAAGGAAACTAGAGAATAATTAGTTTTTATGAATCCCTCTTCAACGTGGTATCTGTAATTATCCTAGAAGAGACAGTCTTGGGGCACTGGTAAATTTCAAAGAATGTAGATGATCTGGGTTACCTAACTGAAAATGTTCATGCAAACTCTTCATATAACTTCTATTAATATTACCACCTTGCATTGTATATTATACTTATCAAAACAGAATTAAAACAATATTATTTTAATAAATAAAATAACCTCTAGTGGCATTTTAGTTTCACCAAAGTCAGTTTAGCTATCATCGCTGTTATGTTCTAGGACAAGGTTCTGAAGGAAATTGCATACATTTGTTAAGTCTGTGTCTTAGCTAAAATCAAATTCTATGACCATAGCTTTGGTGGATGTCAATTATTCATTGCTCTAACTTCTAGAGTATATCATCAAAGAATAAGGCACTTGCAAATTTTGTAAAGTTTGCCGATTGTTCTGCTTCTCCTCTATTTTCATATGCCAAGTAGACAGTTGTTTTATCATTTATTAAGAGCTACAACCACATTAGGAGGTCTCCAGTCTCAAATTACCTCCAAGAACATATATCTTGAAGTTATCAGCTTGATGCTCTGATGAGTTATATGTCTGTGAGAGAATGGAACTCCAAGGGAAAACTTGAATCCATAAAATATCAGCCTGTGGGCATTCACTTAATTAGTGATTTCTGGGAAAGGGCCCAGGCCAATGTGAGTGGGACTATCCCTGGGCTGGTGGTCCTGAGTTCTACAAGAAAGTACACTGAGAAAGTCATGAGGAAAAACTCAATAAGCAGTATTCCTCCATGGCTTCTGAGTCAGCTCCTGCCTACAGGTTCCTGCCTGGAGGTCCTATTTTTTACTTTCCTTAATAGACTACCATTCAGGGTATGTAATAAAAATTAAAACTTTCTTCCCCAAACCGCTTTGGTTACATTGTTTCATCACAGCAACAATAACCCTATTTGGGATTCTTGATTTGCAGGATTTCAGCATATAAATTTTAATCTATAATAGTGTTTCTGGTCTCTGAAGTTTCCTAGTGCTATGAGGGTTTTGAAAATATCAGCAATATATTCTATAGAATACATATTATTTTAACACTAGTAAGGAAAAGCAATTGATTTGGAGGACGAAAAGTGAACATTTTATACACTAATTTATTTTGTCAAATGTAAGGATACAAAGAATATAATAAAGTGCCACATGCCTTTAATCCCAGCACTCGGGAGGCAGAGACAGGCGGATCACTGTGAGTTCGAGACCAGCCTGGTCTACTGAGTGAGTTCCAGGATAGGCTCCAAGACAATACAGAGAAACCCTGTCTTGAAAAACCAAAAAGAAAAAAAAAAGAATATAATAAAGGCTCTACTGTTATAAATTTATGGCCAACACAATAATAAATAGGGGAAACTGACATTATGTCCTCCAAAATCCAGAATTCAGGATATACTCTTTCCAACCTTGTACAATATAGTACATGAAAGCTTGGAGAAAGCAATAAGACAAAACATAGAAAAAAACGAGCTATTGCAGAGACAAAAAACTCATATTTGCAGATGACATGGACTTATATTTTGAAAGTCCCATTATGGTTAGGTTTCATCATCAACATGATAGAAATTTCAATCCTAATGGAAACAATCTTTTGGGTGTGTTAACTTTTTTAAATATTTTTTTCACTTTACATAGCAACCCCAGTTCCCCCTCCATCCTCTTCTTCCACCTCCATCTGATCCATGCTCTATCCTCTCCTCATAGGGGTAAGGCCTCCCTTTGTGTGTTAACAAAGCCTGGCATACTTAGTTGAGGCAGGATGAAGTCCGTGTCCCTCCCTCTCCCCACATATGAAGGCTAAGGTTGAACATGCACATATCAAAGCTAAGACTGAACATGGCATCCCACTCCTAGCAATAATGGAGAGGGTATGTTAGCTTTAAATATCAACTGATACAATCTAGATATATTCTTATACACATGCATTAATTGATGCAATCTAGATCCTTTTAGGCAAAAAGTTTCAGTAAGTAGTTATCTAGATAAAGGTGACATGTAAGAAGACCTGTAGACTATTTATACTGGAAAAGGTGGTAAGATTTAGTGCATTTGGGTACTGAAATTAATAAAAGTAATGAAGTATCATAGCAGTTGATTAACCTGTCAGTCCAAGTACTGGAACTTCAGCAGTGTAGCATGGATTCAGGTAGTACTGACACTTTCATACTCCTTACTCCATCTTGCTTCCTTCTGTAAACCACTGGCTGGGGGTCCAGACAATGTCACCAGTTATTCCTACCATAGTAAATTATTTCAAAAACGGTAAACAAAAATAAACTTATGTGATTTTGTGACATATTTTGTTATAGGAATAATAGAAGTTACTGATGAAATCCTAAAAGTTAACAACTTTTGGATGCAATAAACGTCAGTGCTTTTTATAACAGTAATGAGCTTGTTAGTAGTACATTAGGAAAAAATATTCCATTCATGTTAGCTTTAAAAGAATGATAATGAACCTAATCAAGGAGGTGAAGAATCTCTACAGTCAGAGCTTTTTTTTTATTTTAATTTTAAATAGCTTGTTTTACATGTCAATCCCAGTTCCCTCTCCCTCCCCTCCTCCGCACCTCCCCACCATGTCCCTCATCCTCCCACCCTATTGCCAATTCCTTCTGCATGGGGGATATCTAGAATCTATCATTTCACTCAGGGTAGGGTCCAGGCACTTCCCTAAGACTCTAGGCAGAGAGAGCAACCCTCTGTGTTATGGACACACGATGTCTCTTAGTATTCGAGGGATAAATACTGATCCACTGCTCAGGACCCCATAGGTAGCCCAGGCCTCCTCATTGACTCTCACATTCAGGGGGTCTGGATCGGTCCCATACTGGCCTCCAGTCAGAGCTTTAAGATCGTAAATATAGACATTGAAGAAAACACTAAGATATGAAAAGGAACATTAAATATCAAGTAGTAAAAATAATGGAAGGCTGAAAATATAGTGTTTAATGTCGCTCAATACCTGGTTTCCAACTATAATTCAGAAAAATAGCCACAAATTTGTCGTGGCCCTAATTCAAAAATTCCATATGGAACACTAATGGGAGGAAATAGAAAAGGACAAACTCACAGAAATACAGTCACCTAATTTTTGACAAATGTGCAGAAATAATAATACAGTAGAAACAGACAATTTTATCAACAAATGTTTTTGGGAGACCTGTATATCCCTATGTGAAATTATGAAGTATAGATCAGTATTTCTTACTATGAGCAAACTCAACTGAAGTGGGTAAAAGACTTATTATAAGACCTGACACTTTGAAACCACGAATGGAAAAAATGTTAGCAAACAGTCTTCAAGGTAGACAACTTAAAGAACTCCATGGAAAGTATTCCAATAACATAAACCATAACCTAAAGTATTGACAAATGGGATTGAATAAAGTTAAAAATCTACTCCACAAATAACACCATCATCACCAAACTGAAGGGAAACTTAGAGAACAGAAGATAATATTAGTTAACTGTCTCAGACGGAACCTCAATATCTGGAATATATAATTAGCTTTGAAAAACAAACACTGATAGCATTAGCATATCCATTAATAATGACATAACTGGCTAAGAACAACAAATATTTCTCAAAAGAAATTGCAAAAATGACCCATCAATGAGCTTAAAGCCCTATTCATCAGGGATATTCAAATTAAAATTACTTTGAGAGTCCATCTCAGCCCAGTCAGAATGGCTATCAGCAAGAAAACACAGACACAAAATTCTAGATTCTGACTCCTGGTAATGAGGAGTATTTGGTATAACCAATGAGATTCCCCTGAAGAATATGTTTTCCTTTACTAGAAGGTATTAATTACAAATAGCTTCTTGTTTTGGCCTGAGAATTTCTGTTCACTCTCAGGACTTGGACTCTGTTGGCTTGAACTTATCAGGATTCTATTGGTGCTATCATCAGCAAATTCTGGAAAATATGGGTAGACAAACCCTTATCCATGCTGCTGGGAACGTAAGTCTTTGCAGACACTGTAGAATCATAATTGCATTACAGAAACATAAAAAAAGAAAACTACCATATGATCAAGTTACATCAGCACTGAGTATATAAGGAAAGGATTCCAAAGCCTACTACATGAAGATTCACAGAGATTCACAAAAATTTGGTTTTAGTCATAAAACCTATAAACATACTAGGATCTGAGCCTGAAGGTTTATGATTCTATAATCTGTTCTTATATTCACCTTATGTCATGATGACCACAGTTTAAACATTTTTACTTTGCTCAACCCATTTCCGACAAAAAGAAAACAGAAATCCTATAACTAATCAAGAAAGGGGACTTTTGAAAACAATAGAATTTATAAACAGATTTATTCAAATAGTAGTAGATATAGGAAATGTATGTGGACACAGTGGATTTTTATTTAGTTCTAAATGTTTATATTATTATATGTTCTGCAAAATTCAAACAATCATAAATCAATTTAGACAAAATAAAACCAGAATGTGACATTAAATGATACCTGCTTTTTCATATTCAGATCCTAAATTTTATCTCTATCTACAAGCTATTCGGCTACCACTATTGATGCCCTTCCCTTCTCTCTCACTCTCTCTGAATGAAGGTACATGAACCTTGATTTTAGAAAGATGACCATGAAAAGGGAAGAAGGTAAACTTAAAGAGATATAGGTTGGGCCGGGCGTTGGTGGCGCACACCTTTAATCCCAGCACTCGGGAGGCAGAGGCAGGTGGATCTCTGTGAGTTTGAGGTCAGGCTGGACCGACAGCCTCCAAAACAGAGAAATCCTGTCTTGTAAAACCAAAAAAAAAAGAGATATAGGTTGGTGATGGACACACACAAACAGTAATCTATAGGAGATATATGTTAGTTGCAGGCATGCTCGCACAGTTAATGGACACATATGCTATGCTGCAAGCAATATGGTTGCTGTAGTGGAAGTTGAGAACTAACTTGGAGGAAGAGTGAACAGGAAGAGAGCACAGGTTTGGAAAAATAAGATAAATAAAAATGAACTATGTCTGAAATAGTCATAATGAAACTTGGGAATTTGTATGCCAACCTAAAAGACTAAGCTTTAAAATCTTTCAAATAAAGTAAAAGTATTAACTGGAATCTACATTTGAAAACTACTTCTGGTTTCTACACCCACATAATCTCATTTATAATTATTTAGGCTATTTAGAGCTTTTAATTTGAATAATGATGACAACCACTAGCTACCTGGAAAACACAAAAATCAGAAATCATTTTTAACCATGTGATTATAACATGCAGGTACAGAAATATCTTTCTGTTTGATTGCATTTGAACTTTAAGTGTGATATGTTTCAAGGCAGAAATAGGAAACATTTCTTTAGTTAGGGTGAGGAATTTTCTTCACTTTTTCTCTCAGCTGTAGGAACCCATCTAGTGCAGACCTATGCTGGCCAGGTGCATGGTGCTACAAGATATCTCCAATTGCTAACTACTTTCAAATGAAAACTTCGTTTCCTCCAAGGGATTTTTTCACTAGGGAAACAAACCACTCTTAATGGCAGGCACCATGCCCAAATATAGATGACCAAAACAAAACAAAATGGTATCTATGGTAGTTCTTTGTTGCATAATGTCAGAGCTGTTTTGTATGTTGGTTTGGTTGGTTGGTATTTCAAACCTTATAAACCTATATATTATGGCTTCCAGTTTTGTGTTTTTATGGGATTCCTGTGCCACTAATGTGCATATATCTGCATGTTTTCTGCATGTGTGTTTCTCATATTTTTTCTTTGGGTGTTTTCCTTCAGTTTGTTTGCTCTTTCCTCTTATGACTTCTTTGTTTCTATTTCATCATTATTATTATCCTTAGATGTCTGTTTGTGAACAAGAAACAGAAAGTGTGTGGATCTGGAATAGGAGAGAAGTGGAAAGAAATTTGGGGGACTTTGTGGAGGGGAAAGCTTCATCAGAATATATCGTGTAAACTATATTTTCCTTAAAAAGAAAAAGAAATCATTACATTAAATGCATCAGTACAAACAGATAAATTCAAATTACTGTTCAGAATTAATTAGTTCTATATGTCAAAGTGATTTAACTAGTTGACCTTAGTTTTTTCAAACACAGTTTTATGAATGAGAAAATATAAATGAAGAACAT
The DNA here is from genome assembly GCF_017639785.1 of Mesocricetus auratus. NCBI lineage: Eukaryota > Metazoa > Chordata > Mammalia > Rodentia > Cricetidae > Mesocricetus > Mesocricetus auratus. The sequence continues at coordinate 1,024,917 of NW_024429190.1, forward strand.
AAATAACCTACTACTTGTGTTAATTTAACAAATTTTAACTTTTGGGGGGTCAGTTTCTCCTGTATCTTCAACCACAGACTCTGAACTTTGATGTTGCTGTTTGCAAAGCTGAAATTACCACAGCCCTTAATGCATTGAATAGCTATTATTTATAAGTTAACTGACTTTGTTGATATACTACATTCCATTTTCAGCTATTCTGACAATTATATCTACAAACACTGTAGCATGATTGACCGGATATCAGGAAAGAAAATGCGCTACTTAAAATATTTCACCTTTGATCATTTCATGCCTAATAATGCTCTCTTCTATATTCAGATAACCTTTGAATTTCTCCATAAAGCTTTATTAGTATGAATACTTTAATTATTGCTTCACAATCTGATTGTAAAGTATCATGAACCTGTCCTTAATCACTAAGCAATATTTCTTAAGTTTGCAGTGCATAGCACTTTGTCATTCTCATACTGCATTTTAACTTTTCTGCAAATTTAAGGAAGGCCACATTTGGCCCCAAAACTATTGCAATACTGAAGTTACTTAGATTCACTATTAATATAGTATTGTTTGAAGTAATATATGATTTTCAGTATCAGATTCATGTCATCATCTTAATTCTTTATTTCCCTTTATATGAGTTTAGTATTTCTTTTTACTCTTTTATTAATATTTAAAGTTTATTTCATTACTTATATTTATATTTGGAAATCACTTTTTGTTTTAAGGTGGAGCAAAAATAAATTAATAATTAGATGTAGTTGGATGGATACCAATACCATTGAAATAATTTAGATCAGAATACATTCTAGTAAGATTTCAATAATTAACTTCTCTTTTCAGGCAACCTCAAGTCACATTTCTCATCAAGGAAGAGTTAATTTTGTTCCCTGTGGCTATGTTTAATGACCCAGTACCATTTGTTTTTGTGTGATGGTTCTACATATTCAAGGTCAGTTTCCCACAAGCTGTTTTATTTCTCTCTTTATTTTAAATTTTGTTCTGTCTACAGCTTGAGCTGAAAGAACTGGAAAATTCTATGCCCTGCATTACAAAGTTAGGTATAATTTCTTATGCTCCGTGGAAAGAGAATTTAGCGAGATATATAGAAATTAACAAAAATGTATTATATACTCTTGATGTTTTATTTATTTGAAATATTATCCCCTAGTTCAATATAAAATGTAATCTGATATAAAATTGGCATAGGTTCCAAGACCTTTCCTTTATGAACTGGTATGTCCTCGCATTTTCATCAATATGTAGCTTTGTGTTTATGAGTCATTTGTGAGATTCAATTCATATTTTACTATATAGTACCTACCTAGAACACAAGAAAAACTACCTACTCATTGTTTGTAGCTACTGATAATGTCATATTTGTCTATGTATATCTGTGAAGACAGACCTTATGCTCTTTCTCAATTCAATTTATGAATCTGAAAATATCTGTAAGTTTTGTCAACCATTAAATTCCTTCATTGAATCACATTTCATCATTATTACCAGTGTAATACTCTTTTCATCACTACTGAGATTGGACAAAATACATGAGGTACTTATTACCAATTTTATTACTTTTCTAAAGACATAAAAATAAATGAAAAGAATGAAGTCCTTTCTATTTCTTATAATAAACTATGGTGTTACTTGTTACTATAAGACATATAACAAAACCATCAATGAGGAGATAGTGGTTATAACTGACTAACATGGCATCACAGGTAGAATTTATGTGAAATCATGGCAGGGTGGCCTTAGGGAAATGAGTTGCTCATACTTAATAAAGATATGGGAGAGTCTGGCAGCCTTATATCTGCCCTATTTGTCAGTTAGTGTAGAGCCACATAACGCCTGCTTTCAGGAGATTGGGACAGAATATGTTTCTGGAGAGAAGAGAAACAAAGACACACTCTAGAAAATCTTGGCAAAGTGAGATTATGGCTTTCCTCTTCATAAAATCTATGCAAAATAATAGAAAGCCACAAAGCAAAGAACAAATCCATCCCATTGGACCTATTATGGACAGTCACCCATACGACATAAAGTATTTGTTGTAATAAAAATACGTAAGTTCCAAATATATTTAGTGAAATATTTATTCAAAAGAGTATTTGCACATATGAAGAAACATACCATTTTCTATAAAGGAAATATTTTACTTAACATGAATATATATGCAATTTGTTTGTCTCCATGCACTTTAATTTTTCATTGAGTCAAAATCAAGTTATAACATACCTATAAGCAGAAACATGAAATTTTTCATTTTGCCTTTAAAAATAATATAAAGAGTTTTTATTTCCAAATGGTAAAGACTAGTGAAGGAAAATAGAAAAGTAAAATAACAAGCTATTAAATGGAATAAATAAAAATTGAATGTGTAAGTAAACATAAAATATTATGTTTTATAAATGTTGTAGCAAGTTTCATAAAGTAAAATCAAAATAAACAATCATCTATTATATAATTAGGAATGTTTAACATTTGGAATAGAAACATACAGGTAAATAGTTAATTTTTAGGTAGGTATCTGCTGATATAATAGCATGCTTTATAAAAGAAATTTTAAGGATAACAAATGAAAGTTGATACAAAATTGTATATATACAATATATTCAATACACATAAATATACACACACAAAGAGAGAGAGAGAAAAAATAGAGACAGAGAGAGTTGATTGCTCTATGTTCTGCATCCACAATATGTGACAACCAACTATGTGGTCTTATTATCAAGTCCTAGGAGGCAATCATGACTTATCACCTGTGATTGGATTTGAGGTCCAATACTTAGTGTAGTGTTATGCCTGATACTATGGACATGGTTAAACTTCCCTGACTGAGGAGGGCATAGGTCCTAGGGTGAACTATTGATTCATTTTTCCAAAATGGTATTTAAACTGTCTATTAAATATTTATGTTCATATCTACAGAGTAGTACAGTTACCAGTTATGTTCAGAAAAACATCATGTTGTTACTGTTAGTTGTTTTATTCAATAATGTGTTTTTTATAATTTTAACATTCAATTCATGAAAAATATGAGCAATTTCTAGTCAAATCTTCAAATATTTTGCAATTACCTGAAAACATCTGTGATGGTTTCAAAAGAAAGCAACTATCCTCTGATTGGCATACTTCATGGTGGGAATTTGAAAATATCACTGAATGCAAGGGAGACTGAGTCCTGACTGAACATTTGGTTGTGTTTTCAATATTTTACCTATAACTCTTGGATTTTGCAACCCAGACTCCTCTACCTCTCTTTTCCTCACCCTAGAGAATGACAGATGCTTCCAACAGATCCTTTGCATACTCTGTGTCAATTGTTCCTTAGATGTTCTGCAAATTTCTCTGTTCCATTGATACAGTCCAGGCTGGCAACTCCTGAAATAGCTTCAGCTTCCAGAAGTTGGCTGCTTGCCTCATCTATTTAGCATATCCCTTAGGTAAAATGTGATGTGTGATTTTTGAAAAAAAATTTCAATTCATAATCAGTGTGTAAGAGACTCCTGAAGATGGGATGTGTAACAGTGACCAAGCTGTAGGACAGTATCCCTTACTATGTGAAGTTTGCTGATTTATTCATGGGATATGCAGAAACCCTATATTCTTAACACTGGAGGATGCAGGAAGTTGTGTAAAACTGTTTAGTTCTTGTCTCTTGTTTGTTTCATTGCCTCAATTGCTGAAGTTGAAAGATTGTGGAGGGGACATTTCAAGTTTACTCCATTTTTTGCTCTTCATTTCTTTTTTTTGTTTTTTTTATGAGACAGGGTTTCTCTGTATTGTTTTGGAGGCTATCAGTCCGGCCCGGCCTCAAACTCACAGAGATCCGCCTGCCTCTGCCTCTCGAGTGCTGGCATGTGCCACCACCGCCCGGCTCTTCATTTCCTTATTATTATAAATTTTTAGCTTTTATGTTTAACATCTTAGAGACATTTAAACACAGAATGAGATGATATAATTTCTGTAACATGCTACAAGACAGAATTAACCTTTTACATGCATTCACATTCTATCTTTTCTTAGATTTTTGTTTGATCAATCCAAGATTCCCTATAAGTAAATGAGAAAAGCACAATTAAATGGTTAAGATTGTTTATGAGTTCCTGCTCAGTGCCCAGGAATACAGTTGCCAGTTCTTGCCCTCCCTTTCCAGTCCAATTCCCCTCAAGGATTCAAATTATGCTCCTCTTCCATATTCCAGCCATGCCTTACCTTGCAATGTCTCTCCCCAGTCCAGTGATGGAAAGAACCCAGAAAGAAGATAGTGTAAAGCATTCTCCTCACCCTTGCCTCAATATTACCAGTGAACTCCTCCACTCTCTCCTTGGCTTTTCCCTCCCTCCTCAAGGGACCTGCCACACTGTCCTGAGACCTCTTTCAGCCACCCAGGTCTTTTCACACTGTGAGATCCTTCTGGACCTCATGGAACATGCCCAGTCCCACCATCTAGAGGAGCAGAAGGACACCTTCAACTCATCCAAGGTCCCCATTGCCTATCCCCAACCACACCCTGGTTTATTGAGGAAAGAAAACCTCTTCAGTGTCATTCTCAGTTGTCAGTGTCAGCTGATGGAAGCCCAGCAGTCTTTACCCCATCTACCCGGGGGTTAGAAATCCCTCACGCTCATGCTAGGAATTCAAGGTCAAGATTAAATGAAAGAGCAAAGATTCTGCCCCCTACCCACACATTCTGAGACCTGAGCCCCCAGTCAATTTGTTCTTTCTGGGACTAAAAGATTGATTACTCCCAGCATGTCTTCAGTCCCATTTGGCAGGGTCACCAGAGAATGAAGCCATGGCTGAATTTGCACTATGTACTATATTCAGTACTTTCCCTGGGAACACCAATTTTGGCCAGTTCACTAACTTTGAGAATGAGTTAAAAGATGTCGGAAACTTGGATATGATATTTCAATATAGGCCTCAGCTACATTCCAGGAGCTCCAATCTCCTGTTGTCCTCCACAATTGTTGAAGTCAGAGGCACAAAGGACACTTGCCTTCATCTGATAGCATGGGACCCATTTTTGGAATGCTTTCTGACTGTTGACCCAAGCAATGTGGAGAAAAGTCAATTCCAGTGTCCTCTTGTCCAGTGATGAGTCCTTGGAAGCAGTTGAAGGGCAGGGTTGCTCAGTGTCCAGCATTGCCTCTTTGTGTGTGGAGTTTCTTTAGTGTCCACCAGTCTTCTTGGAGGGAATGGGATGGTTCCAGAAGCTGGCCTTTCTCTCTGTTATAAAAAGCTTTTAAATGAAACATTTAAATGCCGTGTTCTCTAGATCTTTGAGCATTTCAATGATGTTTGTCTGTTTAGTATACCTTAGTAGATAAAATTTATATTTAGTGACTTGCCTTAAAGATATTGGTGACTAGACAAAAGAGAAAACTCCCTTCTATAAGAGCTTTACCTTTGTAAATAGGTTACAGGAAAGACTAGGTGGTATAAATACTTTCTTAATTTGAAATAGACCTTTATAACTTTAAATATAATAATAAGATTTAAGCTGATTAAACATAACAATTAAATTTAACGTGACAGAGATAAGTAGATATGAAACAGGACTGAATAATAGTAAAAGACAGACAAAACCTGAAAACCTCAAACCTCATTTGTGGGGAAGAAATGAAAAACTCTCAGAGCGACCCAAGCAGACACTAACATAGGCCAGGCCATTGTGAGAAGCTGGCATCTATATGGAGAAGAAATATGGTAGAAGCATGGCTGGATAAAAAAAGAGGAATTTGCTTTTCCAAGCTGAATGAACAGGAGAAGCAAAATAGGATAATCCCAGGTGTAAGGCAGTCCCTGCCCTGAGACAGGTTTAGCCATTGTGGGAAGTGGCAGGAAGCCTATGTGGTCGCCGGGGATTTTAGTATGGAAGGAACAGTAAAGCAAGATAAGTGAGGAAGTGTAAAGGCAGCATTTCTAACCATGGATCACTGGTAGAATGTGGGTGACAAAAAACGGGCACATGGTTTGATATGAGGGAGGGTGGTCAACTTCCATTAAACAGGCAGAGGATAGGACACAGAAGTCTGAAAAGGAGAAACCACTGAGGTTTGCAGCCAAAACCTCATCCTTGGGAAGTTATTTCCTGTGAGTGATGCTGAAGATGTCTCAATAAGATCTCAGAAATCATCAACCTGAGATGGCAGCCAAGGACAGAAATGGCCCAAAAAGCAAAGCAATGGATAAGTCCTAACTCATGAAAGAGGGGGTGGAGGGGGTGAGGGTTGGGGGAGTGGGGATATGGAGAGGCTTACCAGATATGGCAATGGTGGGTGGAAGAATCTAGAGAACCTTAGTTGGAAAAGTGACAGAGTTGAAGTTTACAGGTTGTCGGCATCTCACCCAAACCAGGAGGAGATACCAGAAAAACCTGTTGAGTCACGGCATCAAATGTTATTTGTGGAATAAGGACCAGCATGACAATAAGAGTACAAGCCATGGTGAGCACATTAACCAAAGTTTATTATAGCGAGACCCAAAGGGGGAAGGCAGACATGACAGAGAGAGAGAGAATGACAAGAGAGTAAGAAAGTATGAGAGTAAGAGAGGAAGACGAGAGAAGAGAGAGTAAAGTGGGTAGGGGTCCGTCCTTTAAAGGGGTCCTTTGCACCTGCGTACAGACTGCTTCTCATGGAATCTGGGCTGGCCAGAGTGTTGCCTGAGTACATTCTGTCAGGTAACAGGGCAGGCCAGAGTAATGCCTGAACCTTTCAATAGTCACATGTATGCAGTCTCATTTGGGCAATATGGTTTTCTGTTTAGTCTCTGTCAGTCTCTATGAGCCCTGGTTAGTTGACACAATGAGTGTTCTTGTGGAATCCATGACTCCATCTTGCTGCTACAATCCCTTTTCTTCCTCTACCTAAGGGTTTCATGCACTGCAGCTAATGCTTAAATGTGGGTGTGCATCTGTCCCTTCAGTTGCTGAATGAGGCTTCTCTGATGGCAACTGGGCTAGGCACCAGTGTGGCCATAGGACATGATCAGTTCATGATAAGTTTCTATTATTGCTAGGAGTCTAAGCTGGGGCCTTCCTTGTAGACACCTGGGAGATTCCCTTGTGTCAAGTTTTTACCTGACCCCAAAATGTAGCCTTGCTCCAGTAGTCTCTTTCAGTTCTCTCCCTCTCTGTACCCATCCCAATGTGTTTGCTCATGTTCCCATTCCCAACCATCTGCAGTCCACTGAAATCTCTTCTATTTCCCTCAACCAAGGAATGGATAAAGAAAATTAGGTACATTTACACAATGGAATATTAACTGTTCAAAACATAGACACCAGGAAATTTGCAAGCAAATGGATGGACATACAGAAATCATCCTGAGTGAAGTAACCCAGAATGAGAAGGACAAACATGGTCTGTACTCACCGTAAGTGGATACTAGCTGCAAGACAAAATATAACTACGCTACAATCCCCATATTCAGAGACTAGGTAATAAGGAGGTTTCACATTAGGCAGCGTTTTATAGATGGAGTTTCTTTTCAGCCAGGTCCTGCTGCCCTTTAGCCCCAAATAATTTATATTAATTGCTCTTTAGCCCCAAATAATTTATATTAATTATAAACTGTTTGGTCAATGGCTCAGGCTTCTTATTAGCTAATTCTGTCTTATTTATCCATTTCTATTATACTATATATTGCCAGGAGGCTTTGGCTTACCTGTAATGCTCTAGCATAATACCCGTTTTGGCTGCCACATGGATTCCCTAGGTGGCTTCTCTCTGCCTTCTCTCCTAGCATTGTCCTTTTTTGGTAGACCTGCCTATACTTCCTGCAAGGTTACTGTCCAATCGATGTTTTATTCATCAACCAATAAGAGAAACAAATATAAAGAAGGATATTTCCCCATTAGGGAGATGTCCAGATCATCCTAGGAAGAGGAAATGTAATATATATATGTATGCATATATATGTATATAATTTATATTTGATTATATCTAAAGTATTAAATTATATATAAAATCAGTCAGTGAAAAGTACAACATAATATTAATGGGAGGAAAAAGAAGGGATAACTATTATAATTATTTAATGATCTCAAAAACCCAAAAAATATGGTTTGTTAATATTTTATTATAAATTTGGTGATCAATAATAAACTAAAAATATTCATAACAATTCAGATAAGATAAAAAAGAATAAATATAAATACCATGAGTATTATGGCATTATGAGCATTTCTATCAAAGTGAAATTTGCAATAATATTTGTTTTCTAAAACAAATTGTAAAAAGGCCATGCTTTTTACCTTCGGTTTGGGCATATCAAATGTTTTTCAGTTTCAGTACTATTTTCTTGATTCCCAACAGTTAACCCTTATTGGGTCAGCTGTTTCTGGGGTTTAAAAAAGCCCAGTCTTAATCCTTTGGTCATCAGTCCTCCTTCTCTGTTACTGGCTTTCTTGAGTTCAGCTCAGTGCATAGCCTTGAGAGTCTGTCTCTGCCCCCATCAGCCACTGAATGAAAGTACTGTTTGCCTGACTCTTCGGCCATGGGATTGTAGGCTGGCACTCCCCAGATCTATGTCTAAAATCCATATATGAGAGAGTACATGCCATGTTTCTCTTTTTGTGACTGGGTTACCTCACTTAGGATGGTTTCTTCTAGTCTCATCCATTTACGCAAATCTCAGGATTCCATTGTTTTTTTTTTTTTTCTGCTGCCTAGTACTCCATTGTGTAAATGTGCCACATTTTTTCTATCCACTTTTCGGTTGAGGGGCATCTAGGTTGCTTTCAAGTTCTGGCTATTACAAGTAATGCTGCTATGAACATAGTAGAACAGACATCCTTATTGTATGACTGGGCATCTTTTGGATATATGCCTAAGAGAGGAGTTGCTGGGTCTTGTGGTAGGTTTATTCCCATTTTTCTGAGGAATCACCATACTGATTTCCAAAGTGGCTGAACAAGTTGGCACTCCCACCAGCAATTGAGGCATGATCCCCTTTTACCATGTCCTCTCCAGCATAAATTGTCATTGGTGTTTTTGATTTTAGCCATTCTGACCGGTGTGATATGGTATCTCAGAGTTGTTTTGATTTGCTTTTCCCAGATGGCTAAGGATGTTGAGCACATTCTCAAGTGTACTCAGCCATTTTAGACTCCTCTATTGATAATTCTCTATTTAGTTCTGCAGCCCACTTTTTAATTGGATCCTTTGGTGTTTTGGAGACTTGCTTCTTGAGTTCTTTGTAAATTTTGGAGATCAGCCCTCTGTCAGATGTGGGGTTCATGAATATTTTTCCCATTCTATGGGATGCCTTTTTGCCTTGCTGACTGTGTCCTTTGCCTTACTGAAGCTTCTCAATTTCAGGAGGTCCCATTTATTAATTGTTGATCTCACTGTCTGTGCTACTGATGTTACGTTCAGGAAGCTGTCTCCTGCACCAATTCGTTCAAGGGTAAAACCCACTTTTCCTTCTAAGAGGTTAAGTGAGGCTGGATTTACATTAAGGTCTTTGATCTGTTTGGTTTTAAGTTTTGTGCATGGCTGTAAACATGGATTTATCTGCATTCTTCTGCATGCCAGCTCCCAGTTATGCCAGCACCATTTGTTGAAGATGCTTTCTTTATTCCATTGTATACTTTTAGCTTCTTTGTCAAAAATCAGATGTTCGTACGTGTGTGGGTTAATAGCAGCATTTTCAAATCGATTCCATTGGTCTACCTATCTATTTTTGTGCCAAGACCAAGCTGTTTTCAGGACTATAGCTCCATAATGGGGCTTGAAGTCAGGGATGATGATGCCCCTGGACGTTGCCATGTTGAACAGGGTTGTTTTGGCTATCCTGCGTCTTTTGTTTTTCCATAAAAAATTGAGCATTGTTCTTTCAAGGTCTGTGAAGTATTGTGCTGGGATTTTAATGGGGATTGCATTGAATCTGTAGATTGCTTTTGGCAGGATTGCCATTTTTACTATATTGATCCTACCTATCCAAGAGCATGGGAGATCTTTCCATTTTCTGAGGGTTTCTTTAATTTCTTTCTTTAAAGATTCAAAGTTCTTGCGATACAGATATTTCACTTGTTTCGTTAGCATTACCCCAAGTTATTTCTTTGTTTGTATCAAATTGTAATGGGTGATGTTTCTCTGATTTCTTTCTCAGCACTTTTGTCATCTGTGTATAGTAGGGATCCTGATATTCTTGAGTTGATTTGTAGTGTGCCACTTTGCTGAAGGTGTTAATCAGCTGTTAGGTTTCCCTGGTAGAGTTCTTTAGGTCATTTATGTAAACTATCATATCATCAGGAAACAGTTAAAATTTGACCTCTTCCTTCCCAATTTGTATCCCCATGATCCCCTTTTGTTGTCGTATGGCAATGGCTAGAACTTCAAGTACAATGTTGAAAGGGTATGGAGAGAGTGTACAGCCTTGTTTTGTTCCTGATTTTAGAGGAATTGCATTTAGTTTCTGTCCATTTATTTTTATTTTGGCTGTTGGTTTACTGTATATACCTTTTAATATGTTTAAGTATGTTCCTGTTATCCCAGGTCTCTCCAAGACCTTTATTATGAAGGGGTGTTGGATTTTGTCAAAGGCTTTTTCAGCATCTAGTGAGATGATCATGTGGTTTTTGTTTTTCAGCTTGTTTGTATGGTGGATTACATTGATGGATTTTCATATGTTGAATAATCCCTGCATCCCTGGGATGAAACCTACTTTACCGGGGTGAATGATTGTTCTGATGTGTTCTTGGATCCGATTTGCCAGTATTTTATTGAGTATTTTTGCATCAATCTTCATGAGGGATATTGGTCTGACATTCTCTTTCTTAGTTGTGTCTTTGTGTGGCTTGGGGATCAAGGTTATTGAAGCCTCATAGAAAGAGTTTGGCACAGACCCTTCTGCTTCTATTGTGTGGAATACTTTGAGAAGAATTGGTATAGACTGTTCTTTGAATTTCTGGTAGAATTCTGCACTGAGACCATCTGGACCTGGGCTTTTTTTGCTTGGGAGACTCTTAATGACTGCTTCTATTTCCCTAGTGGTTATAGGTCTATTTAAATTGATAATCTGCGTTTAGGAAGTTGAGTGGGTGGGGGTAGAATTGGGGGAAGAGGGTATCATAGGATAGAAGACAGATCAGGTACCAGAGTGACCTTGAGTGATCTAAAGGGATAACACCAATTGGCAAGCTAAGGAATAGTGGAGAGACCACCTCGAAAGGTGGTCTCTTAGTGTTGGTAGAATATCTATCCAGGACCTTCTCGCTTTCAGAGTTTCCATGGAGAAGTCAGGTATAATTCTGATAGGTTTGTCTTTAAATGTTACTTGGCCTTTTTCCTTAGCTGCTCTGAATATTCTTTCTTTATTCTTTATATTTGGGATTTGATTATTTTTTGGCAAGTGAACTTTATTTTATGATCCACTCTATTTGGTGTTCTGTAAGCTTCTTGTACCTTCCATTGGCATGTCTTTTTTTAGGTTGAGTTTTCTTCTATGATTTTGTTGAATATGTTTTCTGCCCCTTTGACATGGTTTTCTTCTCCTTCTTCTATACCTATTATTCTTAATTTTCCTCTTTTCATGGTGTCCCATATTTCCTGGATGTTTTGTGTTAAGGATCTTATGGACTTAAGATTTTCCTTTGTTGATGAATCCATTTCTCTTAGTGTATCTTCAACACTTGAGATTCTCTCTTCCATCTCTTGTATTCTGTTGGTAATTCTTGTATCGGTAGTACCTGACCATTTGCCCAGCTTTTCTATTCCCTGCCTTTCTTCAGATTGTGTTTTTTTATTGTCTCTATTTCAGTTCTCAATCCTTGCACTGTTTGCATTGTTTGTTGATATTTTCAGTTTATGTTTCTGTCCATTTGTAGCCTTTTATGAATTTCTTGATTCGTTCTTCCTTCTATTTCTTTCATTTTTTTGGTTTGCCTTTTCTTCCATATCTTGAATTATTTGTTTTGTTTTTTCTTCCATTTCTTGCATTTTTTGGTTTGTTTCTTTTTCCATTTCTTTCATATTTTGCTTTGTTTTTTTTCAATTTCCTGCCTTTTTTGCTTTGTTTCTTCTTCCATTTCTTGAATTTTTTGGTTTGTTTTTTCTTCCATTTCTTGCATTTTTTTGGTTTGTTTTCTCATCCATTTCTTTGAGGGATTTTCCTATATCCTCTTTTACCGCCTCTATCATTTTCATGAAAGTGGTTTTAAGGTCATTCTCTTCTGCTTCATTTGCATTGGAATGTTGGAGTCTTGCTGGTATGGAGTCTCTAGAATCTGGTGGTGTCATATTTGTTTTTCTGTTGCTGAGTGTGTTTTTGTATTGTCTCTTTCCCATCTCTTCTTCTAGTGGGTGCAGAAAGAGCCCCTTACTGGTCGGGTTGTTAGGGGATCTGAGTTCCCTTTTGGTGGGTGCTAGCAAATCCAATAATCTGGTAGTTCTTTTATTCCTTGTCCTTGTTCTTGTCCTGTGGGTGGAGAAGAAGACCAGGAATCTGGGGTGCTTAGCCTCTCACCTTGTCCCCTGGACCTTTTGCTGGATCCACTGGTTTCCTGGTATCGTTGGTGGGAGAGAAGACCTGGATACTGGGGTGTTCGGCTCCTGATGGGATCGGAAGCTCTGTGCAGTTCCCAGGCAATTCTTAGGCACTGGAACACAGGCACAGTTGCAGGGTCTGTTTTACCTGGTCCAGCCGGAACCAATGGTTCCCTGGTCTCCCTGGATATGCTAGTTTCCTGGGCTCATAGGTGGGAGAGATGTCCTGGACTCCGGGGTGTTTTGCCTATGCTTGGATTGGAAGCTCTGTGCAGTTCCCAGGTGATCCCCATGCACTGGAATACAGGTTCCTATGCAGGGCCTGTTGCACAGGGTCCTGCTGGAGGGATTGGAAGCTCTGTGCAGTTCCCAGGCGATCCCCAAGCCCTGGAACACTGGCCCCTATGCATGGTCTGTTTTATCCGGGTGTCTAGTTTTTTTCATTGGATACAAGCACTCTTTTATCAGAGTTAGAATTGTTGCTTCTGCTTTTTTAAATTATAGAACTTGTTTTTTTCCGATAATTTAATGTTATCTTATATTTATAAATTATTCTATTCCAAGGCCATTAATATACATATTGTGATAATTAGATTATTCTTTATATTTTAAGGTAAATCTGGAGTGAATACTTCACTAATAGCAAACTAATGGCAAACAGTGGACCTATGCATGTTTTTAATAAAGTCAAAAGAGTACATGAAACAATTAATAGCTATTTGTTCTCACTTAACTTATAAATAAATATTAACAACTGGAGAATCTAAACCCACAGTTCTCTGTGATTGTATCATAAAATTAATAGCTATATATTACTTTTCTGCTACTATTGTAATGAGTCACCAAAAACTGAATACCAAACATTTATTTTGTTTCATAGTTCTGAAAGTACAATATCCAAATTGGATATTGTGGAATAGAATCATGACTATGCAGAACTGTGTTCTTTCTGTAGAACCTAGACCCAGCTTTGTCTTCCACAGATACTCACTAATGGTTGCTCATATTCCTCTGAAACTGGCCAGTTTCCCCCTTTATCATAGCATTGTTTCCATCCTCTATACACAGGATAACATTCCTGCAGGATTGCTGGAGATTAGTTTGGATACACCCAAGTGATTCCTGGGCAACTTCTGTCAATAATATCCTTAAAACATATTCATCTTCAGGATTTGTTGCTGTATGATGTGACACATTCCAAGGATTTGTGAATTAGGCTTGAGCATCCCAGCTGATGATAACTCCATTGATACACATACTGCCATTCATTATAAAGTGTACTTTAAGAAACACAATGAATTGTTTTAGATAATACATTCATTGATTATCACATCAAAGTCAGGGACTGATCAAATTCTAGCCTTGTTTTTAATCAATCCAGACTCTGGTAAAATGTTTGTTATTGGGTCCAACTCAGTTAACAGACTTTAACATCTTTTTGCCAGATGAGTTATTTTTTGGGGGTACCCCATTTCATTCTATCTGTTTATATTAAATGCACACTGAATGTTTATTCACCTCTATAATATCATAGGCAATTTCATTTTCATATTTGACTACTCTTTGGTGATTGAAATGTTATTCAACAAAAGGCCTTTCACTTTTTTGAGGCAATTTGTAATAGGTTATCTACTTAGTGATTATTTTGCAATTCTGTTAAAGGTCATTGTCTGAAGTCAAAATGATAGCATCACATTTTAAATCCCTGACCTCTACATTCCTAAATATATTAGATGTAATAAACCATGTTATAATAATCAATTAGGTTTATGGCTTAGAAATTATAATGGATATATATGTGTGCTAATTCAATTTAATATGTCTTCTTTTCCAGAGTAAAGGGGTATAGAACAGTGGGGCAAATGATTTCCTATAAGGGAAATAGATCCCTGAAAAGAGCAAAGTGTGAGGAAGAGTGATGACTGGAAACAATGTTTGTCATATATAGGTAGAAATTATTTGTTGAGAATTTGTCTATTTAATGAAGACTGACAACATGAGCAATATTGTAATACTACTAGAAGATAAAGTTGATTTAACTAACTGAAAAACAATTACATGTACTATGTCTACAAATTGTATGACCATTAGAGAGTATAACTGGCTACAGTACCAGGAGAGACAATGTGATTACATTTATATTCACCTGTTTGCCTCATAACATGGGATTTTAACTTTATAAAAGGTACATTTTGATTTTTTCTATATCATTTAAGACTTTGTGCTTTAAATTCTAATCTCAGTTAATCAAGGATAGGTACTCTGAAATGCAACAAAACAGAAAGATAAACTCAAAAAATTCCCCTTCTGCCCCCCAACCCCAAACATCCCCCTTAGCATCTGCAGCTCCTGAAGACACAGATACCACCTAAACCATTTGAAGAAGTGGTAAGTGATGGTCTTCCACCTGGACAGCCCCAAAGTACCAAATCTAGGCTGTAGGACCTTACCCCACCTATCGCAATCCCACTAACCAGTCAGAAGACAAGGTAACTGCAGACAGGCTTCCCTACCACTGCTCCCCATCAGATGCTATAATCTACAAGCCCCACTCAGCTGCTGAACCCCAACCACCCTCCTTCACATTAGCAGTTCCTGGAGACACAGACACCAACTGAAGCAATCGTACTAAGTGATAAATGGCTTGTATCCCAACTGGACAGCACCAACTCTAAGCCCTAGGCCCCACCTATTGCTGCATTGGGTTTCTGTACATTTAGTTTGATGTTGGCTGTTGGTTTGCTGTATATTGCCTTCATTATGTTTAGTTATGGTTTTGTTTTCCCTGATCTCTCCAACACCTTTATTATGTAGGGGTATTGAATTTTGTTGAAAGCATTTTCAACATCTAGTGAGAAGATCTTTTGGATTTCTTTTCAGATTGTCTACATGGTAGATTACACTGATGAACCACCCCTGCATCCCTGGGATGAAGCATACTTTCTCACTGCAGATGATTTTTTATGTGTTCTTGGATTTGATTTGCCATTATTTTATTGAGTATTTGTGCATCAATGTTAATGAGGGGGATTGGTTTGTAGTTTTCTATCTTAGTTGAGTGTTTGTGTTGTTTGGCTACTGAGATACTTATAGTATTGTAAAAAGAGTTTGGCACAGGAGGCCACTTCCTGAACACAATGCCAGTACCACAGATGCTGAGATTGACAAATACTAAATGGGACCTCCTGACACTAAGAAGCTGCTGTAATGCAAAAGACATAGTCAACAAGACTAAATGGCATCCCATAGAATGGGAAAAGTTCTTCCCATTCTCAATAGAGGAATCTAAAATGGCTTAAAGACACTTAAGCAATTGCTCAGGATCCTTAGCCATCAGGTAAAGGCAGATCAAAATGACTCTGAGATATCATTTTGCACTTATCAAAGTTACTAAAATCAATAACACCAATGATCGCTAATGCAGAAGAGGATCTGCAGAAAGAGGAACACTCCTCCATTTCTGATGGGAGTGCAAATTTATAAAGCCACTTTGGAAAACAGTATGGCAGTTTCTCCAGTAAATGGGAACCAGTGTACCTCAAGATTCAGCAATTCCACTCTTAGGTATATACCCAAAGGATGAACATTTACACAACAGTGACATCTGTTCAACTATGTTCATAGCAGCATCATTTGTAACAGCCAGAACATCAAAGCAGCCTAGATGCCCCTTAACTGAAGAATGGATACAGAAAATATGTTATATTTACACAATGGAATACTACTCAGTAGAAAAGAATGGAATCTTGAAATTTGCAGACAAATGGATGGAACTAGAAGAAACCATCCTAAGTGAGGTAACCAAGTCACAGAAAGACAAACATGGTATGTACTCAGTCATATATGGATATTACACATAGAGCAAATTATTCGCAGCCTACAATCCATACCTCCAGAGAAGCAAGGAAGCAATCAGAATGTAACAGAGACATACACAGTTATACACTGAAGCAGAAAAGAGCCCCTGAACAAATTTGGAGTATGTAGGGGTTGGAGTAGGAGAAAAAAGAGGGGAGAAGAGGAGCAGGGAGAACATGACAAATCAGGAAGATTGAGTGGGGAGAGAAATAGAGGAGAACAAGAAATAGACACATCAATAGAGGGAGTCATTATAGGTTTAAAGAGATAACAGGCACTAGGGAATTGTACAGAGATCCACAAAGATTATCTACAGACAGGAACCTAAGTAATAGTGGAGAGACTACCTTACATGCCCTACCCCTATAATGAGTATGATGACTACCTTGAACTGCCATCCAGTACCTGATAGAAGCAGAATCAGAAATCCACAGCTGAGCACTGTGCTAAACTCTTGGAATACAGCTTTGGAGAGTATTGACTGACCACCAAAAAGTCAAGACAATTCTGAGAAAACCCACAGAAACAGCTGACCTGGGAAAGCAGGAATTCATGGACCCCAGTCTGACAACTAGGGAACCAATATAAGACTACAGAATATGGGTGTTTACTAGGAGTTTCCATTGTGATCATCTATGACCCTAATACAAGGGTACACACATTAAAAAAGAAACACTGCTAAAACTTAAATCACTACCATGCCCTAATAGCAGGAGACTTCAACACCCTCCTCTTACCACTTGATAGGACTATCAGACAGAAACTTAACACAGAGATAAATGAACTAATAGATGTTATGACACAATTGGTTTTAACAGACATCTATAGTACAGTCCATCCAAACACAAAAGAATATCCCTTTTTCTCAGAACCCCATGAAACCATAAGTAAAATTTACCACATACTCTGACATAAAGAAAATTTCAACAGATTTTAAAAAATCGGGAAGAACTCTTGAATGTTATCATACTACCATGGCCTAAAGTCAGAATTCAAAAACAAAAAAGATAACAGAAAGCCAACAAACTCATTTAAACTGAATAATGCTCAACTGAATCACCACTAGGTTATAGAGAAAATAAAGACTGAAATTAAAGATTTCCTAGAATTCAAAGAAAATGAATGTACAGCATATCCAAACTTATGGGACACCATTTAGGCTTGCTAAGAGGAAAGTTCATGTCACTAAGTGTCAATATAAAGAATGTAGAGAAATCTCAGGTTAGCAACTTAACAGCCCACCTGAAAGCTCTAGAAGAAAAAGAAGAAAACTCATCCAGGAGGAGAAGACATAAGAAAATAATCAAAGCAGGGACGGGGGAAGGCTGCAGAGGTTCCCATCCTGGCAGAGGCCAAATACACCAGATCCTAGGTCTTCTCTTCCAACAAGAAGACCAAGGGACCAGCTGATCCTGCAGGACCAGGTAAAACAGGCCCTGCATCCAGGCCTTCCAGTGCCTGGGGATTGCCTGAGAACTGCACAGAGCTTCCCATCCTGGCGGGAGCCAAGCACCCCAAATTACAGGTCTTCTCTTCCACCAAAAAAACCAGGAAACCGACAGATCCAGCTAAACAAGTCCCCCACATCTCCACATCCCAGCATGCCTTCAAGTGACTGGGGAAGGCAACAGAGCTTACCATCCCAGCAGAAGGCAAACACGCTAGATCCTAGCTCTTCAATTCCATGAACAAGACCAGGGGACCAGCTGGTCCTGAGGGAAAAGGTAAAACAGGCCCTGCATCTGGGCCTGTAATCCAGTGCCTTGGGATTGCCTGGGAACTGCACAGAGCTTCCCATTCCGGCAGGAGCCAAGAAACCCAGATTCAATGTCTTCTTTACCACTAACGGGACCAGACAAACAAGCAGATCCAGGTAAACAAAGCCCCTGCACATCCCAGTGTGCCTTCCAGTGACTGGGGAAGGCCACAGAGCTTTCCATCCTGGCAGGAGCCAAACACACCAGATCCCAGGTCTTCTCTTCCAACAAGGACACAGATTCCTGGTCTTCTCCACCCATGGGACCAGAACTAGGACAAGGAACAGAAGAACTACCAGATTATTAGACTTTCTAGCATCCACTGAAAGGGAACACTGGTCTCCTAACCATGAGACCAGAAAGGGGCTCTTTCTGCACCCAATAGAAGAAGAGATGGGAAAGAGACAATACAAAAACACACTCAGCAATAGGAAAACAAATATGTCACTGCCAGATTCTAGAGAATCCACACCAGCAAGACTCCAAATATCCAATTCAAATGAAGCAGAAGAGAATGACCTTAGAAACAGCTCCATGAAAATGATAGAGGACCTGAAAGAGGATATAGGAAAATCCCTCAAAGAAATGGAGGAAAAAACAAACAAAAAATGCAAGAAATGGAAGAAAGAACAAGCCAAAATATTCATAAAATGCAACAAATAGATGAAAAGACAACCGAAAATTGCATGAAACAATTCAAACAGTGCAAGGGTGAAAAACTGAAAGAGAAACAATAAAAAAAACACAATCTGAAGAAAGGGTCGAAATAGAAAAGCTGGGCAAATATTCAGGTACTACAGATACAAGCATTACCAACAGAATAAAAGAGATGGAATAGAGAATCACAGGTGTGGAAGGTACACTAGGAGAAATGGATTCATCAACCAAAGAAAATCTTAAGTCCAAAAATCCCTAACACAAAACATCCAGGAAATATGGGACACCATGAAAAGACCAAACCTAAGAATAATAGGTATAGAAGAAGGAGAAGAAAACCACCTCAAAGGGCAGAACATATATTCAACAAAATCATAGAAGAAAACTCAATCTAAAAAAAAAGACATGCCAATGAAGATACAAGAAGCTTACAGAACACCAAATAGAGTGGATCACAAAAAAGTCCCCTCACCACATAATAATCAACACCCCAAATATACAGAATAAAGAGAGAATATTAAGAGCAGCTAAGGGAAAAGGTCAAGTAACATATAAAGGCAAACCTATCAGAATTATACCTGACTTCTCCATGGAAATTCTGAAAGCCAGAAGGTCCTGGATAGATATTCTACCAATACTAAGTGACCATGGATGTTAGCCCAGACAACTATACCTAGCAAACTCTCAATCACTATAGATGGAGAAAACAAGATATTCCATGACAAAACTAGATTTCAGTCAATACGTATCCACTAACACAGCCCTACAGATAGTTATGGAAGGAAAACTCCAACCCAAGGAAGTTAAGTACAACCAGAAAATCTATAGGCATTAGATAATCCCACTTTACCAACAGCCAAAAGAACAAATGAGTGAAATTCCACACATAATTCCACCACCAACAACCATTCCAAATCAAAGAAGAATGAGCAATCAATGGTCATTAATAGCCCTCAATATTAATGCCCTTAACATACCAATAAAAAGTCACATGCTAACAAAATGTATTTGAAGACAGAACCCATCCTTCTGCTGCATACAAGAAACACACCTCAGCCTCAAAGACAGACAATGCCTCAGAGTTAAAGGTTGGACCCAAATAAAAGCAGGAGTAGCAATCCTAATATCTAACAAATTAGACTTAAAATAAAATCAATCAAAAGAGATGAAGGAGGTCATTACATACTCATCACCATGATGAAGTTTCTTTTTTCCTTTATTTTCTGTATTGTTTTGGAGGCTATCGGTCCAGGCCGGCCTTGAACAAACAGAGCTCTGCCTGGCTCTGCCTCCCGAGTGCTGGGATCAAAGGCGTGCACCACCACTGCCCGGCTCTCATGATGAAGTTTCTATCCTGATCATCTATGCACCAAATACAAAGGCAACCACATTTGTAAAAGAAACATTACTAAAACTTGAATCACATATAAAGCCCCCGCACTTATAGTGGGAGATTTCAACATACCACTCTCACCACTAGACAGGAATTCCAGACAGAAATGCAACAAAGAAGCAAAGGGTCTAATAGAAGTAATGACTGAACTGGGATTAACAGGCAACTATAGAACATTTCATCCACATAAAATGAATATACCTTCTTCTCACCACCACATGGAACATTCTAAAAAAATCGACCACATACTTGGCAACATACCAAATCTCAGTAACTACAAAAATATTAGAATAACTCCATGCATCTTATCAGACAGCCATGCATTAAAATTAGAATTTATCAACAACACAATTTGCAGAAACCCTACAAAATCATGGAGATTGCATAATGCACAACTGCACCATTCCTGGGTCAAAGAAGAAATAAGAAAAATTAAAGACTTCCTAGAATTCATTCTCAATGAAGACACAACATACCAAACCTATGGGACACTTTGATAGCAGTGCTATGGGGGAAGTTATTAGCGCTAAGTGCCCACATGAAGAAAACGGAGAATAGTTATAAAAGAGAATGAACAGTACAGTTGAAAGCTCTATAACACAAAGAAGCAAACTCCCCCAGGAAGAGTAGATGCCAGGAAATAATCAAATTAAGGGCTGAAATCAGTAAAGGAGAAACTAGAAAACAATACAAAGAATGAGGGCAACAAAGAGATGGTTCTTTGAGAAAATCAGCAAGATAGACAAACCTTTGTCCAAACAGCACAGCGTGAACATGCAAATTAACAATAGACTGTGAGGAAATTTAAAGAAAAATCATGTCATACTTTGAAAACCTGTACTCTGCAAAATTCGAAATTTTAAAGGAAATGGATGACTTCCCGGATAGCTATCATTTGCCAAAATTAAATCAAGAACAGATACTCAATTTAAAGAGACCTATAACCCCTATGAAAATAGAAGCAGTCATCAAAGGTCTCCATACCAAAAAAAAAAAAAACCCGGGTCCAAATGGACTCATTGCAGAATTCTACCAGAAATTCAAAGAACAGCTTATACCAATTCTTCTCAAAGTATTCCACACAATAGAAGCAGAAGTGTCTGTGCCAAACTCTTTCTACAAGGCTTCAATAACCTTGATCTCCAAGTCACACAAAGACACAACTAAGAAAGAGAAATTCAGACCAATATTCTTCATGAATATTGATGCAAAAATACTCAATAAAATACTGGCAAATCGGATCCAAGAACACATGAAAACAATTATTCACCACGTTCAAGTAGGTTTCATCAAAGGGATGCAGGGATGGTTCAACATACGAAAATCCATCAACATAATCCACCATATAAACAAGCTGAAAAACAAAAACCACATGATCATCTCACTAGATGCTGAAAAAGCCTTTGACAAAATCCAACACCCCTTCATGATAAAGGTCTTGTAGAGATCTGGGATAACAGGAACATACTTAAACATAATAAAAGCTATATACAGTAAACCAACAGCCAACATCAAACTAAAGGGACAGAAACTTAACGTAATTCCGATAAAATCAGGAATAAGACAAGGCTGTCCACTCTCTCCATACCTTTTCAACATTGTACTTGAAGTTCTAGCCAGAGCCATACGAAAACAAAAGGGGATCAAAGGGATACAAATAGGGAAGGAAGACGTTAAACTTTCACTATTTGCAGATGATATGATAGTTTATATAAATGACCCAAGAACTCTACCAGGTAACTCTTACAGCTGATTAACACCTTCAGCAAAGTGGCAGGCTCGAGATCAACTCAAGAAAACTAGTAGCCCTACTATATACAGATGATAAAAGGGCTGAGAAAGAAATCAGAGAAACATCTCCCTTTACAATTGTTACAAACAACATAAAATACCTTGGGGTAACGCTAACCAAACACGTGAAAGACCTGTATCGCAAGACCTTTGAATCTTTAAATAAAGAAAGTAAGAAGCCCTCAGAAAATGGAAAGATTTCCCATGCTCTGGGATAGGTAGGATCAATGTAGTAGAAATGGCAATCCTGCCAAAAGCAATCTACAGATTCAATGCAATCCTCATTAAAATCCCAGCACAATTCTTCACAGACCTTAAAAGACCAATAATCAATTTTGTATGGAAAAACAAAAGACCCAGGATAGCCAAAACAACCCTGCTCAACAATGCAACGTCCAGAGGCATCACCATCCCTGACTTAAAGCTCTATTATAGAGCTATAGTCCTGAAAACAGCTTTGGTATTGGCACAAAAATAGACAGTTAGACCAATGGAATCAAATTGAAAACCTTGATATTAACCCACACACGTCTGAACATCTGATCTTTGACAAGGAACCTAAAAATATACAATGGAATAAAGAAAGCATCTTCAACAAATGGTGCTGGCATAACTGGAGGCTGTCATGTAGAAGACTGTGGATCAATCCATGTCTATCTCCATGCAGAAAACTTAAGTCCAAATGGATGAAAGACCTCAATATAAATCCAGCCACACTGAACCTCTTAGAAGAGAAAGTGGGTAGTACCCTTGAACAAATTATTACAGGAGACAGCTTCCTGAACATAACACCAGTAGCACAGAAAGTGAGATCAACAATTAATAAATGGGACGTCCTGAAACTGAGAAGCTTCTGTAGGGCAAAGCACACAGTCAGCAAGACAAAAAGGCACCCCACACAATGGGAAAAATATTCATGAACCCCACATCTGACAGAGGGCTGATCTCCAAAAGTTACAAAGAACTCAAGAAGCAAGTCTCCAAATCACCAAAGGATCCAATTAAAAAGTGGGCTACAGAACTAAATAGAGAATTATCAATAGAGGAATCTAAAATGGCTGAGTAGCACTTGAGAAAGTGCTCAACATCCTTAACCATCTGGGAAATGCAAATCAAAACAACTTTGAGATACCATCTCACTTCTGTCAGAATGGCCAAAATCAAAAATCCCAACGACAATTTATGCTGGAGATGATGTTGTGAAAGGGGAACACTCCTCCACTGCTGGTGGGTGTGCCAACTTGTTCAGCCACTTTGGAAATCAGTATGGAGATTCCTCAGAAAAATGGGAATAAACCTACCACAAAACCCAGCAACTCCAATCTTAGGCATACATCCAAAAGATGCCCATTCATACAACAAGGATGCCTGTTCCACTATGTTCATAGCAGCATTATTTATAATAGCCAGAACTTGGAAGCAACCTAGATGCCCCTCAACCATATAGTGGATAGAAAAAATGTGGTACATTAACAGAATGGCATACTATTCAGCAGAAAAGAAAACAATGGAATCCTGAGATTTGCAGGCAATTGGATGGCCCTAGAAGAAACAATACTGACCATGGTAACCCAGCCATAAAAAAGAAACATGGCATTTACTCTTTCATATATGGATTTTATCCCTATATCTGGGGAGTGCCAGCCTACAATCCCATGGCCAGAAAGTCTGGTAAACAGAACCTTCATTCAGTTGCTGATGGAAGAAGAGGCAGTCTCCCAAGTTGAATCATTGTGCTGAACCTAGAAATCTAGTGATAGACATGGAGGACTGATGACCAAAGGGATTAAGACTGGGCTGGTTTAACACCCAGAAACAGCTAACCTGACAAGGGTTAGCTCTTGAGTTCCAGATTATGCCTGGGAATCCAGCATGGGACTGATCAAGACCCCCTGAATGTGGGTGTCAATGAGGAGGCCTAGGTAATCTATTGAGCCTGGTGTAGTAGATCATTATTTATCCCGGGTATACTAATGGATTTTGGACTCCCATCCAACAATGTGAGATGCACTCTCACCCTGAACTCTTGGGGGAGCATATAGGCTCTGCCCTGAATGAAATGACAGACTATGTACACCCCCATGGTGGGCCACATCCTCCCTGGGAAATGACGGGATACTGGGGTGGTTGGTGGGAGGGCATGGGAGCAGGGGAGGGAAACAGAAAGGGTCCTGGAATTGACATGTGAAGCAACCTTGTTTCTACTTTAAATTTAAATAAAAAATATATATATACATATATAAAGATCAAATAGTTTGGTTGACTGCTTCACAGTGAATATAAATCAGTAGTTTGCACATAAAAAGAAAATATGATTAGTTAAGTGTAAAAATGTGAAAGTCAAATACAATTAAGATAACACAAACATGATTTTTCTTCTGTTCTCTTAGGAAACATTTTTGATTAAGGCAATTCCCAAGGTTAGCCAACAGACAAAGGATATTACAAAATGATAAAATATTTTATAGACAAACTGAAACTTATTTCAACAGAGAGACTACACATGACTGCTCAGAGCTGCTGTAGTCATCACAGGTAAGGACATTTAATGGTATATCTTGACTAGTCTGGTGTTTCCAATTAGCAACTTACATGTCTGATTTCTAATAGAAGAGCACACTAATTGTCAGAAGCTCTTACATACACTAATTAGAGTGCTGTTTGGGAGACATGAAGTTGCTTCATGGATATCAATGGCAATCATGCTCACAAACTGAACTTATAAGTGACCACAAAGAATTCTCTACTCTATATCTGTTAATGGGGAAGACTTTGAAACTATTGTGTAGGGAATATTAGTTCATTTAACCGACTTATCAGGCACAATTTGTCAGCTCCAGCAATGGCAAACATTCTCTTTCTAGGAGTACCAAAGCAATACTCAAATTGTATTATGTGTAGCTCTAAGCTTCCTATCTTCCTTCTCATCCTATTCAAGTAAATGTATGTATTATATACAAGATGTGAGATAAATAGGACTACAGACTGTTCTTTAAAAACTAGGCCAACTTTATTAAAAGTTTCTTTTTTATGGGGTTTTTCAGATAGTTTCCTATGTTCATAGTCATCCAAACTGGGCTTGGTGGCAGAGACCAGTGATTCTAGATTTTCGAGAAGATGAAATAGGAAGATTAAAAATTCAAGTTGGCTTGGGCTACACCTGAGTTCCAGTTTTGACAAGTTAGTGAAACCCTGTTTCAAGAAACAAACAAAATAAAATATAAAGAAGGCAGGGATCATAGATGAATGGTAAAGCAATTGCCTAAAAATCACAGCTTAAATTTTCAGGAATAAATTTAAAGATATTTTCTTTGTATTATATTTGTATTGCACTTTGTTCTTTCCACAACTCCTTATGATCCCGCTGCACATTCCTAAGCACCCTACATCATGCATACTAGCTTGTTTACTCTCTGAAAAAATGAAAATCAAAAAGGAGGATAGACCAAAAATTCCCAAACAAAACAACATGAAAAAATTATCAAACCAAAACAAAGCAAGAAGTTTGTTTTATGTTGGTCAACTACTGTTGTGCAGAAGTGTGGTTTGTTTACACAGTGGTACTCCATTGGAGAAAATTGTTTTTCTTATTCATTCCAGGTATCAGTTGCAAATGTTTTCTCAGTTATGCATGGGTATTTGCATTCATTTCCACTTTTCAGTGATGGGATTTTATCTGATTTGAACATTCAAAGGTTTTGTTTATGATGCTACAGTCTCTGTGAGTTCATATGTGTATCATTATTGTGTCTGGGGAAGAGTCCATTTTTGGAGTCATACACCAACTGTGGATTTTACAATTTTTCTGTCTTTTCAGCATAGCCCACTAAGCCCTGAGGTTAAGAGTTTGATAGACACATCCTAATTAGGACTGAGTGCTCCAAAGTCTTTACACTTTACACATTGTCCAGTTGTAGTTCTCTGTCTTAGTTGCCACTTCCTGAAAGAGAAGCTTCTCTGATGTGAGATGAGTAATGGACTTATCTATGGGCATGACAATAAGTTATTAGGAATTGTTTTCTTGATATGCTCATTCAGAAGAACAATACTGGTAGGTTTTTCCTTAGACAAATATATTAGATTCTTTCCATTTAACAAGGTAATGTATAAATGGAGTGCTAATTGGTCTAAATAATAAAAACTAAGAGTCAGAATTAGAGGAAAATGCTTAGAGATCAGAGAAAAGGAGCAAGCCAAAGTCAACTTTACCTCTTTATCTTGTCAGAAGAAAAGTGAGCAAGTTCCTATTTCTTCCCACTTAAATCCTCTCTCTATCCAGCAATCTCACTTCCTGTTTTTGCCCAGCCATCTCACTTCATGTCTGTCATTACAGACCTCTAGACCTCCATGGTAAGCTAGCTAGTAATAAGCTCCTTCCTCTGATATCAGACAAGCTTTTTTGTACAAACAAGATATCACCATATTCAGGTATGGATTCCAACTAACAGAATGAAATGTAAACTGAGTCAGAAGTTTTTACATACAGTTTATATGATTTGTGCCCTGATTACATCAGTCTAACTTGCAGGATAGTCTCTGTTACATGTGACAGGGCTTTTAGCTGGGTGATACTGATGATTACATTTCTGTCAAGAACATGTAAAACAATTTCTAGCTTCATAAACATTAACAGGAGTGTAGCTCCTAATTTGGTTTCAGATCAACTTCTCAGTGTATAGTGATGGAAGTAGGTGTTCTCAGCAATAGTGTCTTACTGCCAGGTTGTTTATAAAGCAACTGCTAGTCTGAGCAATAGTTTATATCTTTGTGATATTTGGGGGGGCAGTCCATCGGACTTCTAGACTAACAATTAATGATGATGCAATAGATTTTTCAACTAGAGTTTCTACCTTGTTGGATTAGATGTCTTGTTAGGGCATATTCTTCCCCATTATATGGTGATTACTTTTATATGTGTATATTTTATAAAGCTTATACAACAGTGTGTTTCTTAGGAGCTTCATGTAGTAAAAGGACAACAGTTTCATATTTATCGCACTACACAAAACTAAACTGCAGAGCCAGGCATTGGTGGCCTATGCCTTTAGTACTAGCACTTGGGAAGCAGGGGCAGGTGGATTTCTGTGAGCTTGAGACCAGCCTGTTCTACAGGAGCTAGTTCCAGGGCAGCCTCCAAAGTCACAGAGAAAGCCTGTCTCGAAAAAACAAAAAACAAAACAAAACTCAACTACAAATAGATCCAGTAGCTCATCATAATGCTAGAGGATTTGAATATGATAGAAGAGAAAGTAGACAATAGGCTTGAACTCAAACACTCAAACACACATACATACACATGCACATACACACACATACACAGCATACAAAATTTTTTCTCAGTAAGGCTCTGAGAGCACAGTCATTAAGACAACAATTAATAAATGGAGCCTCATGAAGATGAAAAGCTTTTATACTATTAAGAGAAGCCTTTGAGATAGAAAATTGTCATTATCAATTATTCATCTGGCAGAGGATTATTATCTAGAATACATAAAGAATGTCAAAAATAAAAAATTATTTAACATCATGAAAACAAATAAAATAATTTAAAATGCAGTATACACCAAATAGAATTTTCAAAAGCTCAAATACAAATGGCATGGATTTGATAGTTTAAAAGGAATTGGTTATACTTTAACAAAGCATATCTTGGCATTTTCTATCAATAGATCAGTTTTTTGGTGTGTGTGTGTACAGAGAAATACAGTTTAAGCTGCTTTCTGTGGGTTGTAGTTTATGAAGGAGAAAAGAAAAACTTACTCATGATTGAATAAAGAAGGGTTGAAATATTTGTGGTACAATATCCTAACCATTAGTTTTTGTACTGAACCTCAAATATAGAACAAGAAAAAACTGAAGTTACTCTTTCACTACAGTTACTTATTTATTTATTTTATTTATTCTTCATTCACCCTGTGGAACCATCTATATCTATCAGATATTTGAAAATACTACTTTGAATATGGGGAAAATGAGTTAACTCTTGGAAGCAGACTAATTCTGCCAACAAGGAAAGGTTCTTACTGAGATTGTCTCAAAAAGTAGCTGTGAACATTGCATATTGTGTACAAGTTATAATTTAATTATATATAATTACATATACCTGTTAAGAAACTATAGAAAAACCAAATTTCAAACCCCAGAATACCATAGTACACATAGAGAGGAAACAGTGTAATAAGAATATCATGGTATACACAGAGAGAAATCATTGTAAGAAGAAGAATACCATAGTACACACAGATAGAATACAGTGTAATAAGAATGTGGTGTTTAACAGAGTCAAATATTAAGGAAAGGAAGATTGACATGAGGACTATAAGGAGGCCAATGGCTTTTGCAATTAGAAGGTCACTGGTGACATTTAAACATACAAGTCACCACATAAGTCAGCTAATGAAGATAAATCTGTCAATCCCCAAGTGTATCATAATATCAGTCTTATGATGAATAATATTATCCACAGAGTAACACTTACTGATGACTGGAATTTTGATTAAATTACCATAGAATACCAATGGGAATGTTAATTACAACCCTTTAAATACCAGCACTTTGATTAATACTCTAGAACAGACAGGCTAGAAAGACGTAGTTGCTTGCGACTTATGTCACTGTTGAATTTCATGTCCCCCTGGAGGGCTTACTAATGTGAAGTGGAGTGCATTTGCTAACATACAGTTAGTTAAGCTTTATTAAGAATAAAAAAATTATTAAAATGTGTTTCAAATACAAATAGAAATATTTTAATATGCATATGCTGTTTCTGTTATCTAATTTTATGGTTATTCTCCCATAATTTAGAATGTTTTTATGAAAGAACTATGGTGGTAATTGTCAAGGGACAAACATATCTTTAGCAAAGGTCAGTTGTTCTTATTCATTCCAGGTGTATATGCTATTATAGGTATTTTTCATATTAAGAATTTTGCTATATATAACTAAGTGCATTCTTCTAATACATTATGAAATTTTTTTCTTTCAAACTGCATAGATTTCTAGATTCAACAGTCTTGTATCTACCCTTACTATAAAGAAATCAGTCTGTCATCTATAAATTATGCACATGATTTATTGTTTAAATTTGTTTGCACATCAAAAAGGTGTGTGTGTGTGTGTGTGTGTGTGTGTGTGTGTGTGTAGACAGGGAGGTAGATTAGGCACACAGGTTACATTAATGATATTTTTCTCCCATAATGCCACCCAGAAGGTATATTCTTATTTGCCTCTTTCTCATCTCAGTTTATTTTGTTCTTTTTGTCTTTGAATAAAGGGAAATGATACATAAGTTAGATATCCAGCTACTGAAAAGAACACAGTTCCATGAAGTAACATATAGCAAAGTTGATTAGGTGTATGTGTCCTCTATTTTTTATAACATTTTTTATTTAACACTTTAGACAGGTTACTCCCAATTATGTCTCCCTCTCCTCCTTCCCCAGTCCCCCAGCCTCCCAAACTCCCCACTCTACTCCATCACCCCCTCTGCTCCTCAGGGTGGGTAATGCCTTCCATGAGGTATTTTCAGAGTCTATCATATCATCCTGGCTATGTCCTCCCCCATGTATCCAGGCAGAGAGAGCATACTTCCATGTGGAATGAGCTCCCAGAGTCCATTTGTATGCCAGGAGTACATACTGATCTACTCTCCAAGATCCCATAAATTTCTGAGGCCTCCTCTATGACACCCAGGTTTTGGAGCAGGGTTTCTGGATCAGTCCAATGCTGGCCTCTCAGTCATCAGTATGGAGTCCATGTGTTCCCATTTGTTTAGGTCAGCTGCCTATGTCGGTGTCACCAGCCTGGTCTTGATTCTTTTGCTTATCACTCCTAATTCCAGCTGGGTTCCAGGAATTCAGTTTGATTTTTACCTATGGGTGTCTGGCTCTGCTTGCATCAGCCAGTGGAAGAGGGTTCTAGGATGGTATGGAGCCATCAATCTCATTATCAGGAGAGGGCATTTATGGTAGCCTTAAAGCCAGTTGGTGTCATTCTTGTAGATCTCTGAAAATTTCACTACTGCCAGATCTCTCCTGCAACCTATAATGGTTCCCTCTATTATGGTATCTCTCATTGATCTCTCCTCTATTCTTATCCTGACTCAATCTTCCTGCTCACCTGTGTCCTCCTCTTCCCTTCTCTTCTCCACCTCTCTTTCTCCCAACTCCCTCTCCACTTCCCTTCCTCTGTTCCCAATCCAATTAGGAGATCTCATCCCATTCCCCTTCTCTGGGTCTTTCTTAGGTTCCTCCTTGCTTCCCAGACTCTGTGGAGGTGGGATTGTAGACTGGCAATTCCCTGTTCCATGTCTAAAATTCATATATGAGTGAGTATATACCATGTTTATCTTTTTGTGACTGGGTTATTGATAGGGGAAATCCTTCTGTGTATATGTAAATAAAGCACTGTGGGCCAACAGGGAAACAAGATAGGTAGGACTAGGGGTTGAGAATGATTAATTGTTAATTGTATTCTCATAAAAAGAGTTTGGCAGTCATTCTTCTGTTTATATTGTGTGGAAAATTTTGAAGAGTGTTGTTATTAGCTCTTCCTAGAATTTTTGGTAGAATTCTGCAGTGAAGCTATCTGACCCTGGGCTATTTTTGTTGAAAAACTTTTTATGGCTGCTTCTATTGCTTTGGGGGCTATAGATCTATTTACATTGTTTATCTGTTCTTGATTTAATTTCAGTAAGTGATGTCTATCCATAAAATCATTCATTTCTTTTAAATTTTCCAATTTAGTGGAGTACTGGTTTTCAAAGTATGATCTGATGATCCTTTGGATTTTCCCCAGTGCCTCTTATTATGTCTCCTTTTTCATTTCTGATTTTGTTAATTGACATGCCTCTATGTCTTTTGGTTAGTTTGGGTTAAGGTATGTCTATCTTGTTGATTTTCTCAAAGATCTAATTCTTTGTTTCATTGATTCTTTGTATTGTTTTCTTTGTTTCTACTTTATTGTTTTCTGTTCTCAATTTGATTTTTTCCTGGCATCTACTCCTCCTGGGTGAGTTTGCTTCTTTTTGTTCTAGAGCTTTTAGGTGTTCTGTTAATTCTCAAGTGTGGCAATTATCCCGTTTCTTCATGTGGGCACTTTCCTCTAAGAACTGCTTTCAACGTGTCCCATAAGTTTTGGTATGTTGTGTCTTCATTTTCATTGAAATCTAGGAAGACTGTGATTTCTTTCTTTATTTTTTCCCTTAGCCAGGGGTGACACAATTTTGCTTTGGCCAATTTTCATGAATTGTGGGGCATTTCTGTAATTTGTGTTGATGTTGAATTCTAATTTTAAGCTCTGGTGGTCCAACAAGATACAGGGTGTTATTCTAATTTTTTTGTATCTGATGAGGTTTGCTTTATTGCCAAGTATGTTCCACATGGTGCTGAGAAGAAGGTATATTCTTTTTTGTTTGGATGGAATGTTCTATAGATGTCTGTTAAATCCAATTGGATCATAACTTCTGTTAGTTCCATCGTTTCTTTGTTAAGTTTCTGTCTGGTGGAACTGTCCAGTGGTGAGAATGGGATGTTAAAGTCTCCCACTATAAGTGTGTGGGGTTTAATGTGTGATTTGAGTTCTTGTAGTGTTTCTTTTATGAATGTGGGTGCCTTTGTATTGGAGGCACATAATTGAGACTTCATCCTGATTGATTTTTTTCTTATGATGGATGAATATAAAATGAGCTTCTTCATCTCTTTTGATTAATTTTAATTTCAAGTCTATTTTGTTAGATATTAGGATAGCTACACCTGCTTGCTTCTTACATCCATTTGATTTTCCCAACCCTTAAACTTGTGGTAATGTCTGTCTTTGAAACTGAGGTGTGTTTCTTGTATGCCTCAGAAGGGTGGATTCTGTCTTCATATCCATTCTGTTAGCTTGTTTCTTTTTATAGCTGAGTTAAGACCATTGATACTCAGGGATATTAATGACCATCGATTGTCGATTCTTGTTTGCTTTGAATCTGTTTTTGGTGGTGGTACTGTGTGTGAGTTTTTACCCTATTTCTGACTTCTGGTAAAGTAAGATTATCTATTGCCCATGTTAATTGGAATGTAGTTAATTCCTTGGATTGGAGTATTCCTTCTGGAACTTTCTGCATGCCTCAATTTGTAGATATGTATTGTGTAAATCTGGTTTTGTCATAGAATATCTTGGGTTCTCCATTCATAGTGATTGAGAGTTTTGCTGGGAATAGTAATCTGGGCTGGAATCTGTGGTCTCTTAGTGTTTATAGAACATCTATGCAGGACCTTCTGGCTTTCAGAGATTCCATGGTGTAGTCAGGTGTAATTCCGATAGGTTTGACTTTATATGTTACTTGGCCATTTTTCTTTGCTGTTCTTAATGTTCTTCCTTTATTCTATATGTTTGGTGTTTTGATTATTATGTGGTGAAGGAACTTTTTGTTTTATCTAGTATATTTTGTGTACACTCAGCTTCCTGTTCTTTCCTAGGCATTTCCTTCTTCAGGTTGGGAAAATTTCCTTCTATGATTTTGTTGAATGTTTTCTGCACCATTTAGCTGGGCTTCTTCATGTTCTTCTATGCATAGTATTCTTAGGTTTGGTCTTTACACGGTGTCCCATATTTCCTGGATATTTTGTGTTAAGGATTTATTGGACTTAAGTTTTTCTTTTGTCAATGAATCCATTTCCTTTAGTTTATCTTCAGTGCCTGAGATTCTGTTTCCCATCTCTTGTATTCTGTTTGTTATGCTTCCATCTGTAGTTCCTGATTGTTTATTCAGCTTTTCTATTTCCACAACTATCTCAATTTCTGTTTCTTTTATTGTCTCCATTTCACTTTTCAGGAATTGAACTGTTTGAATTGTTTCTTCATCTGTTTGATTGTTTTTTTTTTTTCTTGGCTTTCCTTGCTTTCTTTAAGAGTTTTGTTGATTTCTTGCATTTTTGATTTGTTTTTCTTCCATTTTTAAAGAGATGTTCTCATATCCTCTTTGAGGGCCTCTATCATTTTCATGAGGTTGTTTTGAAGGTCATTCATTTTTGTTTCATGTGTATTGGAATGTTCAGGTCTTGAGGGTGTAGAGTCTTTAGAATCTGGTGGTGTCATACTGGTTTTTCTCTTGCCATATTCCCAGCCCTTCTTTCAGTGGGAGTGCATGGGGTAAGTAGCTATTCATGAATGGAGAAAAGAAGGAAGACATACAAGGAGAGAGGGAGGAAAGGGGGAGGGAAAGAAGGAGGAATGAGGATGAAGAGATAAAAATTAAATCAATTTTTAAATAAATTGTCTTCTTATTTGAAAATTATCTCTGAAAGTGTGTGTGTGTGTGTGTGTGTGTGTGTGTATGTGTATGTGTGTGTTCAAGACTTAATTCGTAGTTGCAACAGCATGGATGCTTATTTGGAACATAGGGTTTCAACCATCAGGAATTATTATAATTAATATTATAGAAATGGGTTTATTCTTACAGCTATGGTGATTTACAAAGAAAATGAATTATGCCTTCTGCTTTCTCTGGCTTTTCTCATGTTAGAGAGGAAATACTGTAGCCAAAGTAAAAGCCATGGAGACATTTCCCTGAGATTCCTATGTTTTATGGCTTTGAGAAAAATATTTCCATTACTTCACAAATTATGTATCCAGTGCTATGCTGTTACAGTAACAGAAAATAGACTAAAATGAATCCAAACTCAAATTTAGACCAAAATTCTTGGTACAAAATGTAGAAACTTAATTAAGTAAGCATCAACTCATAATGTAGACACCATGTTTTCATGTTTTACTTATTTTTCACTCTATTTATTCTCAAATTAGCACTCTATTTATTCTCAAATTAGAGAAAAGTGTTAATTTTACAAAGCACTTAATTTTTTGGTATTTAATTAATTTTCAATTTGCCATTAACTCTATGTTCATCCAGAATAATCAAGAAACAGAAAACTCAAACTCACTGATGATATCTGCTTTGCTGCTATTTTGCTCATTCCTGATATCTAGAGGAGTAGATTTTTAAAGTTTTTTATTTAAATTAGAAACAAGCTTGCTTCACATGTCAATCCCAGCTCCCTCTTCCTCCCTTCCTCCACTAAGTCTCCTCTCAATCTCGAGCCCCTCACTCAATTCCCATTCCTTTCTCCATGAAGGGTGAAGTTCTCCATGGGGGATGTCCAGAGACTGTCATTTCCTCATTGTGGGATGGGAATTCAAATTCCATTTGTATGCCAAAGATAAATACTGATATATTACCCAAGGCCCCATAGATTGCCTAGGCCTCCTCCCTAACATATACATTTAGGGGACCATGATCAGTCCAATGCTGACATCTCAGACATCAGTCTGGGGCCCCATAGCTCCCACTTGTTCAGGTCAGCTGTTTTTGTGGGTTAAACCAGACCAATCTTGACCCCTTCGCTCATTAGTCCTCCCTCTCTTTTGCTGGGTTCCTGGAATTCAGTTCAATGTTTAGCTGTGGTTGTCTGCCTCTGCTTCCATTAGTCACTGGATGAAAGTTCTGTTTCCCAGATTCTGTGGCAGTGGGATTGTAGGCTGGCACTCCCCTGATCCATGCATAAAATCCATATATGAGAGAATACATACCATGTACTCTCTTTGTCTTTTTGTGACTGAGTTACCTCACTCATGATGTTTTTTTCTAGTGCCATCCATTTGCCTGAAAATTTCAAGATCCCATTGTTTTTTCCCCCTGAATAATACGCCATTGTGTAAATGCACCACTTTTCTCTATCCACTCTTTAGTTGAGGGGCATCTAGGTTGCTTCCAGGTTCTGGCTATTACAAATAATATGGCTATGAATATAGGGGAACAGACATCCTTGTCATATAAATGTGCGTCTTTTGGGTATATACTTTAGAGTGGAGTTGCTGGTCTTGTGGTAGACTGATACCCATTTTCCTGAGGAATCTACATACTGATTTCCAACATGGCTGTACGAATTGGCACTCCCACCAGCAGTGGAGGAGTGTTCCCCTTTCTCCACATCCTCTCCAGCATAAACTGTCATGGGTGTTTTTTATTTTAGCCATTCTGACAGGAGTGAGATGGTATTTCAGTGTTGTTTTGATTTGCATTTCCCTGGTGGCTAGGGATGTTGAGTACTTCCACAATGAACATGACCACCCCATTTCATCTGATTTCAGAATCTAAGCAGGGTTGGGCCTGGTTAGTAATTGGAAGGGAGGAGTAGATTTTAAAAAAACAGATACTGATTACGTTTCCATGGTAAGTGTCACTTTCTCTGCATGCTATATATTCATCTGTGAATACTGGCTTGTAGATGTTCAGTTTATAGGAGATTTCACTTCACTTGTACTTTCAACTGTTGTAGAATAGATGTTTTTGTTATCTGTAAAATTTGCCATTCATACTGGTTTAATAAAATGCTTTTTGGCCAGTAGCCAGGCAGAAAGTGTAGGTGGGGATATGAAACTAGGAGAATTTTGGGAAGAGAAAGGCAGAGACACAGTTTGGCAGCCATACTCAAAGGAAGGAAGATGAGAATGCCTTACTGAGAAAAGATACCAAACCATTCAACTAAACATAAATAAGAATTTTAGGTTAACTTAAGTTTTATGAGTTTGTTAATAGTAAGCATGAACAACAGGCCAAACAGTTTGTCATTAACATAAGCCTCCATGGTCTTATTTGGGACTGAATGGCTTCAGGACCATTCAAGACAGAAACATCCATTTGTATCCTACCCTGGTTACTGTGACATTAGTGTTAAAAATTAAATCATTAAACTATATTATGGAATGATTGACTCAAACACCTAACATTCTCTTTGCCTCACATCCATTTTAATGGTAAGAACATTTAGAATTCTCTTGAAAGCAATTTTGAAATTTATAATACCTAGTTAATACTGGTTAATACTATGACAAAAGTAGCTAGAATTTATCCCAGCTATGTAAATTAGATCACACCCTCTGACAAACAGTTCCCCTTCTCCATCCTTGCTTCAGGTCATCATAGTGCACATCACTTCTGACATTCACTATCTTAGACTTTATATAAGAGTGAGGTTATACAGCAGTTTTCATCTTTCTTAACTTATGTTACCTCAGACACCTAAGTATATGACCACCAACCCACTAACAATCTCCGCTAAAACCTGTCTGAGTTCCAGAATTACAAGTAGGTTTTACTTTGCTGCTTCATAGGTTGTAGCCCACAGTAAGTGGCTTAAAGAAACATTATGGTTTAGTTTATACATAGATTATCTTTGTAATAAATATCAATTGAGTTATTTGCCAGAAAAGATGAGTGTATGCCTTTTGCCTCTGTTGTTCATGTCATGTGCTAATTTTAAGTTGTCACTGCCTTCAAGCTTGCCCACATTCATAGCAGTTATAAGGATGGTACTGGCTCTGGAAGAAATGCCTGAGGTTAAGAGGCAACTTAGTATGTGGGATATGTGTTTTCTTTACTACTAATCTAATTTATATTTATTTATATATTTTTATATATATATTTATATATATTTTATTTTCATACAATATATTCTAATTATGATTTTCCCTACTCCAATTTCTTTCAGATCCTTCTCACCTCCCCTAGTACACACATCTACATACCTTCTTTCTGTCTCTGTCTTGAAAACAAAAAATAATAAAATAAAAAAAACAAAAATAAATTTCTATATCACTAGAATGTTCTATTAATTTTATTGTTCCTTTGTACTAATTTCTTAATAGTCTCCTAACCCCCTTCTGTCAGTCAATCTATCTTCCTCAGTATTCTCACTTGTGCAGTCTAGAATGTCTGTTTCCTCACTCTGGTTCACTTTGCCTTCTTTGTGTCATTTCCTAGGCAATTTCACTCTATTCTGTGGCTTTTATACCTGTACCAATGGCAGAGGGTCAAATTCTATATCAATATCACCTTCACTATTACAAGGGATCCCTGACCCATATTTATGTTCCATGTCTTATTCTATGACACAACTTCTCTATTTAAGAGTTCAAGTTGTGGGGAGGAAAACAGAGAGGGACTTGGAATTGACATGTAAAGCAACCTTGTTTCTAATTTGAATTTAAATTTAAAAATAAAAAATATATAAAAATAGTTCAAGTTGCTCTCTGAAATTATGAATGGAATCAGGAAAAATTATTTTAAAATGTTGGCTTCCTTTTTCAAAATATGTTCCATATTTTTCTGAGGTGGTGGACCTGATGTGATTTGCTGATACTCAGACTACTCTTGATCCTCCTTTGATTGTGCTGATTCTGGGTTCTGGTTTCAAGGGTTTTATGTGCTCCTTTTCTAATGTGTTCTCCAAGTATATGCATTGCATACAGCTTGCTAGGCACTAAGTGGAGGCTTGAAAACAAATGTAGTTTTTCATCAATGTCTGTGACTCAAATACACATCACCCCCTTATTCTCAACAGCAGTTTCAGCAACTTAGCAGTTGGAAGATGATAGTCATTCATCAGATGAACTAGTGACTCTATCTTATGTAACTGGGGTCCATATAGCTGGAGTCAATCACAGAGACTAAGGAAGGACAAACATATATTCATATTATTGTGATGAATTATTGTTTCAAATATTGTTGTTCATTTTATTTTGCATAAGATTCATGTTTAAAACTTAATGAGAGAGAGAGAGACAGAGAGACAGAGAGACAGAGAGTATGTCCTATAGCCCATCAATATATACCCCTTGGTGACCATAAAAACACAGAAATCCTTCTGCCTCAGTCTCATCAGTGTTAACATTAGAAATGTGCAACCATATCTAGGTATGAAGACCTAGTACAACTTCTGCTTCTTCATTACCAGAAGGCTGTTTAGATCATCTTAAGCTGAAAGTCTAATATTTGCCTGCATGATAAATATAAATTCCTAGAGTCAGATTGAATCTTTATAGAAGGACAAACATTCATATTTGACAAATTTGGACTCTATTGTTGTTGTCCATATTGGCATGAATTAGGTTTGCCATTAAGGAGAGTCTCATTTTGTTTTAAAACCTGGAAACTGTCTCTTAAGGACATTGCTGTAACAAAATAGAAAATTGCTGTGAGCAGTGCAGTATCATTAGAGTAAGTGTTTCTCCTGATGTAACCACTTTACGGGATAGTATGTCTGGCAATGTGTCTGTTATTATGATTATTTAAAGCCCACATCCTAATACAGGTCAAACAGAGTAAAATAAAGAACTTCTCAGTGATATTGGCCAAACTAAGTGCCTCGTGTGTTTGGTGCTGGCCAACACTAATGCAGGCTCAATGCACTGATAAATTTTCCTATTTTAAATTGACCAAAAGTAGATTGGAGGATTAAATCCAGTAATAAAAATAATTAAACAGCTAGGAGACACAAGTAGGATTAGATTAGTTAGCTGAGAAATGAGAGGAAATATACATTTTGAGCATATGCACACAGAAATGACTTAGTTGGCAAAAGCACTTTTGTGTTGTGCACATGTTTCATTGTCTATGCACCCTACTGTGTTATGTTGACCCAACAGGATATGTCAGAAGAGCAGTACATATCTAGAGACACAAAATTTGTACATATACCATTAACTTTAGAGTAGTAAGCCTGAGACTTACAGTCAGCTCATAGAGCACTGTGACCAAGTGACTGTAATTATTTAGGATTCAGGTAATACCTTTTGGTGATCAATCAGAAAAGCAGTGTATGGAGGAATAGAAGGGATCAATTTAAATGCATTATTTCATGTTCAAAGCTTTTTAAAGGAATTTTGTTCAAAAACAACTATAGGAAATGTAATAGTTCCTTGATGGTAATATTAAACTAATAGCTTAAAAGAGAAGGCATTTATTTTTTTTTACAGTTCTGAAGGTAAAGTATCAATATCTGTATCATTGAGATAAATTAGGGAAAAGTCATTTCTTTTCTGGGGACTATCTGGTCCAAAGTAGTTAGCTCTAAGCACACATGTATACATAACAAAGGCACTAAATTGACTAAGCAAGCTTTGTGTGTGTGTGTGTGTGTGTGTGTGTGTGTGTGTGTATGTACGTATGTATGTATGTAACAGTAATATAATTTAAACAATAATAATTGTAGAAAAGGTCATGAATTTAATAGGCAGTGGGGGAAGAGGAGAAGTTGGAGAGAATAGCAAAAGGGATAAAAATAATGTAATACAACACTCATGTAAGAAATTACAATATATATATATATATATAATACACATAGTTTAAAGTTTTTAATGTGAATTCACAATAAATGTTACTATTGTTAGTATAAGAACAGCATCTGTGATTAAAACATTTTAGTAAGAGTAACTTCTTATTAATTTCCCTATATCCATTCATTTACATTTTATTAAATGTACCATTTCTTAGCTTCTAAGTATGCACTAAGCATGTTTCCACACAAATCTTAATTCACATTAAAAAGCAAATAGTCTGCGAATTCTCTGAGGCTCATACTTTGGGGGAATCATTCTTTCCTTGTCCTGTTGCTTTGCTGCTGCACTACTTCTACCACATGGTTAGACATGTGTTCCTACTTAAAAATACGTAAAAGTATAATATATTGTATATATTTTAGGTAAACATAAATTGACAGGTTTCCTGTGACCTTTACATATATTCTTAATGCTATTCATCCCTCACCTGCCTTCTTGCTTGTGCCTGCACTGTAACATTTTCCTAGTATGTTCTTCGATCACCTGTGTCCTCCTACTTCTCTCATAGAATGCCTTCATTTCTTCAAAAGACCACAGTGCTCTGCTTCCTTTTTATTTTCCTGATTTAAGCAGTTACTCCAGGTGTTATATACTTTTCATCAAATGATGCAGAGGTAAGATCTATAAATAAAATGAAATATTCAATGTTTGCCAGTAAACAAGCATGGGAAAACTTTCAATTTGTTGGTCAGAGGTATACAAGAGACCTTCTAATACATATACAACACTGGTGTTGCCCTAGGTTGTCTCCAAGAACTTGAAGACAAGATCCTATTGCTAAACATACCAAACTCTTTGGGCAAAGGACTTGGGTGGTATGAGTTGTAACTGACCTGGAAACCACCTCCCTAATGACTGGCTAGCATAGTACCAGAAGGATCTAGCCAAGATTCCAAGGGAAAAAGAGCAACCAATAACCCTAGCTATCTATTGGACCAGTGACCAGAATGGCAAGATATTTCATAAAGTATGATAGGCACTTCTAACCTCACTTCTATCCTAGGTGTAGCCAAAATTCCAAATTGTACTTAATGCCTAATCAATTGGAGCATATTCATGCAAGGTAGTGTAAGCCTGGCCCACTACCCAAGGCTGGTGAGGGCATGGAGACAAGAGGAGAACTTAAAACTGCCAGTTTACTAAACTATTATAATTTCTAAGTGTTCTACATATTTAACTTTATGCACACAGATATACAGAGCTTCCTCCCCTCATTAAAGAAGCTTCATTTTTTTTTCAAGAGAGACAGTTATGAAAAGCCACAACTAGCTGAAGTTGCAAAGAAGAGCTGACTATGTGGTACACCAGCCTGGTTAACTACTACATCTACAACTACTCTACCTGATGCTCAGCG
Source organism: Mesocricetus auratus (assembly GCF_017639785.1). NCBI lineage: Eukaryota > Metazoa > Chordata > Mammalia > Rodentia > Cricetidae > Mesocricetus > Mesocricetus auratus. The sequence goes on from NW_024429190.1 coordinate 1,065,392, forward strand.
AACATCATGGAAAAGGGACAGAAATGTAAGAGTAAGAGGATTAGGAAGTCATCTACAAGATAGTGTCTTTGTAAGCTATACTTACAAAGACTTAACAATAGTGGAACTTAAATAAGACCTTAAAAAGGCAGTATCAATTGACATTGCAACATATATGGGGGAAATTTCATAAAATCTTTTCTTCAAACAAAGAGCTATAAACAATTAATTGTAGCTGAGAGAAGAATCAGTCTTTTCCAGAAATGAAGATCTTGATAGATTATCTGATTCCAAATGCTCACTTGTAAATACCTATACAGATGGGCCATACTAAATAGAGTAGGCAAGTACACACACACACACACACACACACACACACACACACACACACACACACACACACTTAATAAAAGTAATTATAAAGAGATGTTTATGACAATATTATTGTTGAAAGTAAGGAAAACCTAATAGTGCATGTGAAATTCTCTTATGAGTACTAAGTTACCAATAACATTAAACATCTGAAAATTAAATACTAGAAAAGATAGTCACAGTATGATGGTCTGTGCCTCAGGACCTGCCTGGCAGAAGCAGGAATATCACAAATTGAATAGATACATAGACAATGCCTAAAGCTAATTGGGAAGCAAACAGTGGAACCCTATTAATTGTATTAATTAATTTTTGTGTCAATTCTGTTGGGCCAGAGTGCCAAGATAATTGGATAAATTTTTGTTGGTGCTTCTCTGAGAGCATGTTTAGATGATGTTAACATGGAAATCAGGGTGAGTAAATTACCTTCTATAATGGGAATGTGTTTCCTCTATTAAAGGTGAAGGATTTAACGGAACAAAGCCTGATGCATAGATAAATGTACACACACACACACACACACACACACACACACACACATGCACACACACATTTTTATTGACTTTTGTTGATTCAATTTACATGAACAATTTTATGGTGGATTTATTGTAATTTGAAATTCATTTTCAATTAATCATTTTTTTCTTTACATGTCGTTTTTATTAGAACAGTACAGTATTAGTTTGCATAAAAATTGTCACCAAAAGCCTTTTCTTCAAATGCTTCCAGTTTGTGATTAAAATTCTCTTAGGTCTCTCCTGCCACCATGCCTCACATTTCATTATGTAGAATCTTGATGAAACCATAAATCAAAATAAAGTCTTCCATTGTATTTTGTCTTGGGAATATTGTCTTATTCCAGGAGTAAGACAAGAAATATCTCTCTAGAACCACTAAGCAGGAAGACAAAACTAGAGACAAAGATATATGGTCGGATTTTGCCATCTACAATTTTGACAAGTAATAAGTGGTTTGTGAAAGATTTGTCTACAGAGTAGGAGTCTGGGACAATTACATGCAAAAAAGTAGAAGAGCTTAAAGAAAGTCTGTGAACTATATGATACTACAGTTGGCCACAATTGCCTATGATCTTTCAGGTAAGAGTAGAAGCTGTGACTCACATGGTTGGACCTAACTACAGTATCAACCTAGATGGTAGTGGACAATGGAACACCCAGGTAGATAGGTCATAGGCAGTACAAGTTTCATCTTCTGGTATATAAGTTGTGTAAAAGCTTACCAACATCTGATTTCTTTGTAGATAGGTATGGTCATATACCAGAATTTGCAAAAAGAGCAATAGTTGACATGTTTGAGAAACACTTTTGCCTTGGCAAACAAAAACAAACTATGAAGGTCCTTTCTCTAGTATCCTATATGGCTCTTTTCCACTCCACAGTGACTCTGCCTGCAATGCTTTGTAAATAGGGAACACACATATTATTTTGAGGAATGAGAAAAGAATTCAAACTGAAAAGACTGTTGAGAGAATCCTATACTATCAAATTCTGGACAGATTATTTTATTGGAAAAATAAAATAAAAGTATTTGAAACATAATAATTTACATTTACAGGTACCTGAAACCTTAGTCTATTATGTCTGTTAGTTCTAATAGCTTAATAAGTTTTGAAGCTCAGAGTAAGAATGTGGATAAAGATTTGATGTTTAAAGAAAATATAGAAGCACAACACAGTTAGTATGAAGAAATAACTGTATGCTTGGGCAAAGCTCATCAGTCTTTTCATTCATTCTCCTTCAGTCTTAACCTAATTTATAAAGACTGAGTATTACTATCATTTCTTAGGAGCAAGACCTCCTTCAAAGAGTGCATTTACTCTGATTTACAGAGTCAGCCTGAGAAAACTAAAGGTTGTCAAAGGAACTTACTGTTTCCTCAAGGTTCTCTTTAGACATAGAAGAATAGTGTCACACTTTTTAAGATACCACAACCACCCCCTTTAGGGCAATTATTATATATCTGACTCTACTAAATTTTCCTATCTCTTTACTATTTCTGCTACTGTTTTTAATTTAGGTTAGAAACAATCTTGTTTCACAGTCAATCCCAGATTCTTTTCCCTTCTCTCTTCCCTCTCCTTCCCTACCAGGTCCATCAGTCCCCCACCCAATCTCCAGTCAGATCCTCAGGGAGGGTGAGGCACTCCATGGTGGATCTTCAGTAACTGTCATTTCATCCAGGGCAAGTCCTAGGCCCTCCCCGAAAGTGACAGAGCCTCCCATGTTGTGGCATGGGCACTCAAAGTCTATTTGTACGACATGGATAAATATTACTCAAGACCCCATATATTGCCTAGGCCTCCTCACTCACACCCACATTTAGGGGGTCTGAGTCAGTCCCGTGCTTTCCACACAGCCATCAATCTGGAGTTCAAGAGCTCCCTCCTGTTCAGGTCAGCTGTTTCTGTGGGTTAAACCAGTCCACTCTTAACTTCTTTTCCCATCTGTTCTCTCTTTCTGACACTGAATTCCAGGAGTTCAGTTCAATGATTGTGGGTGTCTGCCTCTGCTTTCATCAGTTGATGGATGAAGGTTCTGTCCTAGAGTTTCTGGCAGTGGGATTGTATGCTGGCACTCCCCTGATTTCTGTCTAAAATCCATAAATGAGTGAGTACATACCATGTTTCTCTTTTTGTGACTGAGTTACCTCACTCAGTATGGTTTCTTCTAGTGCCTTCCATTTGCCTGCAACCTTCAAGATTCCATTGTTTATTTTCTGCTGAATAGTACTTCATTGTGTAAATGTACCACATTTTCTCTATCTTAAAAAGTAAGACATGATTTGATATATTAATACCACAAGACTAAAATAGATATGAAATTGCACAAAAGAATATATATGTGTGAAACCTGTTCATAATTATACTCTACCTTCCAAATAGAAATAATGCATACTCAATTGCAATGTAATTGTACACTTTGTTAAATTTATCATATCATACAAAAGCAATTAATTCTCATGGCCAGAAACTATCTGAATCACAGCAATATGTTTTCAGAATCCAACTCAGTAAAAAATAAAACTGGCAAAATATATGAAAATATATGGGAAAGATAATAAAACTGAAAGTAACTCAAAGTTAAGTGATTTTTCTAGGTAGTCCATTAAAAATTCACCCTGTCTAGAGATGGTAACAATACACTAAGTTTATCTTAGTGAATTAATAAGTTCATTAAAATTACTTCCACTATTTTAGTGGAAGGGCAGTTTACAGGAGCAGGGACATGATAACTTAAAGGAACATTGACAACTTGGAAGGGAGAATACAGTGAACTCATTTCCCAATATACAATTCATTTTTTAAAAAATTTTAATTTAAATTGAAATAATCTTATTTTACATACCAACCCCATGTCCCTCTCCCTCTCATCCTTACACTCCCACTACCATCTCCACATCCTACCTCCCATCGACTCCTCAGAAAGTGTGAGGACTCATATGGGAGATCAACAAAGTCTGTCACATTATTTGAGGCAGAACCAAGGCCCTCCCCACTGTAGCCAGGCTGAAACAGTATCTGTGCTCAGGGAAGGGGCTCCAAAAAGTCAGTTCATGCACTAGGGATAAATATTGTTTCCACTTTCAGTGGCCCCATAGACTGCCCAAGCCCCTTGACTGACACCCAAGTTCAGGAGTGCTAGTCTGGTCTTATGTAGGTTTCCCAGCTGTCAGTCTGGAAATAATTCTTTATCTCTTTTGTTTTGTTAGGGAATAGGAAAGGGATTGAAGAATACTAAAAATACCAGCTTTATTAGGACCCAATGTTGGGGTAGCAGTTGCACTGAAAAACACAAAAATATTGTTGATAATCCAGAGGAAACATAAAAACAATCATATCACCTGAAGGTAAGTGTAGGAGACTGACTTGAGGTGGCCTTCCTATGACTGCAGTCAACCACAGCAATGATCCCTGAGGTTTAGTGTCAAAAGGATGACCATTGTTTTGAATAACTTATAATTCTTCAAGAACTTAAAAAGGAATCCTCATGTAATATTCTTAATAAAAAGAGAAATATGAAATATTTATTATTGCACAGATATCAAGCAATTATATGTCAATACTTGAATGATTACTGTAAAGCACTAATTGGAAATGTGTTTGCCTCTATTCAAATGATACAAGCATTCATTCAGGAAATTCTAAATCAAGAGAAAAGGTAAAACTGGAAAATGTGCTGGACACAGACTTGTTGAATTCAAATGCAAATGCATTAAGCATCAATAATTGGAAAATAATAGGAAGATGTTACAGGGGCAGGAATAGCTGATATAAGTATTGAAACTGAATAGCATAATAGAATCTTCCCTATCAGGTGTTCAAATTATAATTAAGAGAGTAGGTTTTGTCTTATGGTGGAATATTAAGTACTTGGAACCTGCGAAGAGGCCTCAAGCAGACTCTTAAAAGCCTGATAAATATACTATGAATGAGATAGCATTAAATGCCAGTTGAAAAACTATGGAGAATTTTTTTTTATTTTTTAGGTTCCTCTCCCTTTCCCTCCCCTCCTCCCGTGCCCTTCCCCCAACTCCCCCATTATCCCCTCATTTCCCCAGGGAGGGTGAGGCCTTCCTTGGGGGTGTCCAAACTATGGAGAATTTAATAAAGGTAATCAACTGAGTATCCATGTGTCAAAATAATTTCCATGCTTAACTTGTCTCTCATAAAATACTTATTAAAATTGTAAAAATTAACATTTTTATCGTTGAAAAGAAAGCTACCAATAGCATTAGAGAATTATTAAGAAAATATGAGTGAGGGAAGGACCTGAGCTGATCTATGGCAATGAATTTGAAATTCATATTTTAGTATTCATGGGCACTGCTGTGTTCCCAGTGAGTAGCTGAAGTCAGTAAAAATAACTCACCTGCCAGCAAAGAATATAGGCATTGAAGTTCCACAGCTCAGCAGAATCTATGGGCCAAGCAAGGAGGCCTGAGCCTTCCCACACAAAGACCCAGACCTGGTCATGGAAAACATGAACAAAACTGACCCCAGAAAATTAGCCAAAAGGAAGAGAAGACACAGAAATCAAATTTAGAAATCAACATGGAAACATTAAAATAGATAATAATGAAATTCAAAAGCTAATAATAATATGCCTTAGAAAAACCTTTATTTTGCTAAATTGGAAAATACAAACATAAAAGGAAGAAGTAATAGGTAAATCTGATAGGCAATACTTAAATCTAGGTAAAATAAACAAATTAGGCAGAATTTAACACGTTTCTCAGGAAAAAATAAATAAACAGGCCCAAGGCCATTTGGAACTGGAGATTTCATTTTTTTTTTGCAAGACAGGGTTTCTCTGTATTGCTTTGCAGCTTGTACTGTAGACCAAGCTGGCCTCAAACTCTCAGAGATCTGCCTGCCTCTGCCTCATGAGGGCTGGAATTAAAGGCATATGCCACCAATGCCTGGCACAATGCAGAAGTTTCACAAATTAGAAATGGAAGAAAATTTATCAAATGATTTTTGTAAAGCTAGCATTAAAACACCATTGCAATCAAGACCATTCTTCAAAGAACACAGCTGAAAAAATTCTGAATAAAATAATGTGTGAACCATATTCAAGGATGCATTAAAAGAGAACGTGCATCATGACCAATTTATTTCATCCTGGTGATGCAGGGATAGCCTAACATATTTAGTTTATTTAATATAAATCATCACAAAAATAAAAAACAGAAATATATAAACATCTAAACATATACAAAGAAAGAAATTACAATGCCCTTATACCCATTTGAACCAAACTTCATGGAAATTCTAAGAATTAGGTGAAGATACCACAACATAATAAATTCTTTACAGGAAAATACATATAAATAGAGAAAACCTCAAATCATTCTAACTGAGATTAGGAAAAAGAAAAAGATACCCACTTCCTCCACTCCTTTCAATGAAATCTTGGATAGAGCAATATGAAATGTGATGGCCAATAAAAGTAATACAAGTAAGAAAGTAGTAAACATGTTGCTATTCACATATAATATGATCTATACACTGAAGATCATAAAGATATCACCGAAAAATAATGAGAAGATAATTTTTTCTGCAAAATATCAGAATATGAAATTAACAGATAAAAATTAGTATAGTTTACAGATGCACCAATGGACAACACAAGACCAAATAAATCAAGGAATTAATCCAATTTACAATAAATACAAAAGTAAAATAATATAACATACCTAAAAATAAACTTGAACTATAAATAAGAGAATTAACCGCTGGGACATTTAAGAAACAGAAGAAAGAATCCAAGGAAGCCACTAAAGTCTGAAAACATCCTGGACTCATGGATCAGAAGGATAAATATTGTGAAAACAGACATGTTACAAATGGCAATTGCAAACTCAATTCAATTTCAATAAATACTCTAAGGCCTTTCTTACAGACTTGAAAAATTATAAGGAAGCACAAAACATAAGACAAGGCAATTTTGAAAATATACCATGGAGCCACAGCAATAAAAACAGTAAGATTGTGTCCTAGAAATAGAAATAGAAATTAATGAAATGAAAACAAGATCCAGATATAAATCCACAAAATATAGCTCCTTTCTTTTATCTTTTTAAATGTGTTGAGAAATGCTTTCACTGTGTTGATCAGGTGACCCTGAAATTAGTTATGTAAACAAGGTTAATTGTAAACTCAAATATCTACCTTTCACTTCTCATGAACTATTGTTGCTAAAGATCATCACACCTGATCTCAGCTGCTTGACCTTTATAAAGATGTCAAAAATACATATTTGTAAAAAGCCAGCCTCTTCAACAAACAGTGCTGGTGAACTTGATTTTAAACTTATAGAAAACAAAAATAGGGGCTGGAGAGTTGGCTCAGTGGTTAAGAGCACTGACTGTTCTTCCAGAGTTAAATTCCCAGCAACCACATGGTGGCTCACAACCACCTTGAATGAGATCTGGTGCCCTCTGCTGGCATGCAGGCAGAAGATTGTATACACAATAAATAAAGTAATAAAAAAAGAAAAGAAAAATAGATTCTTTCACTCACTCTATGCAAAAATCAATTCCACAAAAATGACAGGCTGCAACATAAGGTATGATATCAAGAAATTTCTGGGGAACCTACATAAGATAGAGACAGTCCCCTTGAATGTGTATGTCATTCTGGGGTTTTGGGCAGTCTATGGAGCCACTAAAAGTGGAAACAGTATTTTCCCTAGTGCACAAATGGACTTTTGAAAACTATTTCCTATGAATAGGGATACATGCTCAGCCTAGCTGCACGTAGCAGGGAGGGCTTAGGTCCTGCACCAAATGATGTGACAGCCTTTCATGATCCCCAATGGAATGCCTCACTCTCTCTGAGGAGTGGATGGGGATAGAATGGAGAGATGGTGGGAGGACAGGAGGGATAGGGAACTGGCATTCATTTGTAAAATAAGATTGTTTTTAATTTAAATAATAATTAATTTTAAAAAGAACCTTCTACAGGAAACAGCAGAGAGGATACTTCAACATATAGGCACAGATAAAAACTTTATGAAAAAGAAGTCATGGTAGAAATATGTGTCAGTCAACAAACAAAATCATGAAACTTAAAGATTTTGTCTGGCAAATGGACCTGTCTGTCAAATGAAGTGTTGTCCCACACATTGGGAGGGAATATTTTCAAGATACAATTTCACAAAGGTTTAAAACCTAGAGTACCTTGAGTATACACAGAACTCAAAAAGACTAATTTCTATGCCATTCACTGCAGAGGCAGGGACAAAGATTGCAGGGACTAGGTTGGAGGAGGAAACCCAGCATGACGCTATGGTCTCAAAAGCAGGTAATAGAGTAAGAGACAGCCTCTGTTCCCTCTTAGGAGTCCCACAAGAAGACCAGACTATACACTTGTGACATGTGTACAGAGGATCAGTGCCTAGGTCAGTCCCATGCAAATTCTGTTTGGTGGTTCAGTATCTGTGAGCCTATATGAGACCAGGTTAATTGATTCTGTGGGTTTTCTATTGGTTTTCTTGACCCCTCTGGGTCCTTCCTTCTTCCTGTACACAGGATTCTCTGAGCTCTGCCTAATGTTTGACTGTGGATCTCAAGATTGTTTCTATGGATGGCAATTGCTCTAGTCAATAATCTATGAATATAGCAGAATAGAATTAAGAATCATCTCATTGACTTTCTTTTTCTTTTTTTGCCAGTCATGTTTGGTTCTAATCTAAGTCTGGGATTTTCAGTCTCTGAGTCCTAGACATCTAGGTACTCTTGGGTGTATACTTCCCCTCATATTGTGTGTCTCACACTAAATCAGTTATTGGTTGGTCACTCTCATAATTTCTGTGCCATATTTGTTTGGGCTGTAGTGAGAGATCTACCAGACACACCTGTAGTACTGAACATGCCTGTTTGTGCATGGCCACAGGTACACATGTGAGTGTGTGGGATTTGGTCTGGGGTAATGGAAAGGCTTGCTCTCTCTTGCAGTTCCAGTCAGGTCACAGAAAGCATCAGGATGCTGATCCTGGGTTATTGGTTTCTTATGTAAGAGATTTCTCACCTAATAAAATTAACTTGTATCATCACAGTCCTATGTACCTTAATTTGAACAACCACACTGAGCATAACTTTAGGTAGAGGAATTTTTTAGGTCAAAGTTATTGTGGCTGGGTTGGAGTCCCAATCCCTTTACTGAAAGTATTTTAGGAAATGGATAGTTCAGGCTACATATAAGACTCCCATTTCTAAGAGTCTTAGCTGTAGTCAACCTCAAAAAAAAAACCTGGGAGTCCATTGTTCTAGGTCTCTAGATCACCCCAGAAATTGAAGTATTGTATCCCATTTATACAATTTATATAATTCCTTGATACATACCCAAAGAACTTCATCTCCTACTACAGACTTAAACTGATACTCATTTCTGCTCTAGTCATAATATATAGGAATATAATCAATCTAAATATCTTTAGCTGATGAATATATAACGAAGCTGTGGTCCACATATATGATTGACTTTTGTATTGCTGTAATGAACAACAAAATAAGAAAATTACAAATCCATGGATGAAATTGGAAATAATTATACTGAGTGAGAAAACTTAGGCCCAGTTAGACAAATAGTATATGACCTCTCTGATAAGCAACTTATACATTTCAATATTTGTGTTTGTGTGTAAGTGTGTGTGTGGTTAACTTGCAGAATATATGAAAGTTAGGTAACTAGAAAGGGGACACTGGGTAATATACTAAAGAAATTTGAATAGAAAAATGCAGGTAAAATGAAATGGAAATTTTTAAAAGCCATAGATTTAGTCAGTAACGATGGTTAAATAATATGAAAAATAATGACGAGGGAGAGTTAATGAAACTAGAGTTGAATGAAAAATTCAGGTGGACATGTATAAACTTGAAAACCCGAATGAAGCATATACTTCGAGAAGGGTCATAAAACACGTGTGATATGCTAAACTGAGAGAGGATACTATGGGTTCAAAACTCTAAAGATTGGTCAACTGTGAAAAAAGGAAAATGTGGGAAAGACTTATGGGGAGGCATTAGTGTGTATTCTAATTATAAAGTGATGTTTTAATTAAAAGAGTAACAGCCCCACATCCAGGCTTGACTTCCAGTGACTGGGTAAGGCCCCAGAGCTTCTCAACCCAGCAGGAGCCAAACACACCAGATCCCATGTCTTCTCTCCCAGCAAGGAGACCAGGAGACCAGCTGGTCTGGCAGGATCAGGTAAAACAGGCTCTGCATCCAGATCTGCATTCCAGTGTCTGGGGATTGCCTGGGAACTGGGAGCTTCCAATCACAGCAGGAGTTAAACACCCAGATTCCAGGTCTTCTCTTCCACCATGGAGACCAGGACATGAGCAGATCCAGGTAACCAAGGCCGCACATCCTGGGCATGCCTTCCAGTGACTGGGGACAGCCACAGAGCTTCTCATCCTGTCGGGAGCACCCCAGATCCCAAGTGTTCTTTTCCGCAAAGGGACCAGGGTACCAGGTGGGAGGCTAAGCACCACAGATTCCTGGTCTTCTTCTCCACCTATGGGACCAGAACGAGGACAAGGAATAGAACTACCAGATTATTGGACTTGCTAGCACCCACTGAAAGGGAACTTTGGTCCCCTAACCACCAGACCAGTAAGGGGCTCTTTCTGCACCAACACTCAGCAACAGAAAAACAAATATGATACCACCAGCTTCTAGAGACTTCACACCAGCAAGACTCCAATGCTCTGATGCAAATGAAGCAGAAGAGAATGATCTTAAAAAAACCTTGATCAAAATGATAGAGGCCCTAAAAGAGGATATAGGAAAATCCCTCAAAGAAATGGATGAAAAAAACAAACTAAAAATTGCAAGAAATGATAGAAAAAAACAAACCAAAAAAAAATGCAAGAAATGGAAGGAAAAGCAAACCAAAAAATGCAAGAAATGGAAGAAAGAACAAACCAAAGAATTCATAAAATGCAACAAATGGATGAAAAGATAAACAGAAATTTGCAAGAAACTATTCAAACAGTACAAGGCTTGAAAACTGAAATAGAGACAACAAAAAAAATAGAAAATCTGGGCAGGCTCCAAGATCAACTCAAGAAAATCAGTAGCCCTACAATATACAGATGATAAAAGGGCTGAGAAAGAAATCAGAGAAATATCACCCTTTACAATTGCCACAAATATCAAAATAACTTGGGGTAATGCTAACCAAACAAGTGAAAGACTTGCATAGCAAGAACTTTGAATCTTTAAAGAAAGAAATTAAAGAAGCCCTTAGAAAATGGAAAGATGTCCCATGCTCTTGGAAAAGTAGGATCAATGTAGTAAAAATTGCAGTCCTGGCAAAAGCAATCTACAGATTCAATGCAATACCCATTAAAATACCAACACAATTCTTCACAGACCTTGAAAGAACAATAATCAATTGTATGGAAAAACAAAAACCCAGGATAGCCAAAACAACCCTGTTCAACAAGGCAACATCCGGAGGGAACACCATCCCTGGCCTCAAGCTGTATTATAGAGCTATAGTCCAGAAAACAGCTTGGTATTGGCACAAAAATTGACAGGTAGACCAATGGAATCGAATTGAAAACCCTGATATTAACCCACACATGTATGAACATCTGATCTTTGATAAAGAAGATAAAAATATACAATGGAAAAAAGAAAGCATCTTCAACAAATGGTGCTGGCATAACTGGATGATGGCATGTAGAAGAATGCAGATTAATCCATGTCTATCACCATGCACAAAACTTAAGTACAAATGGATCAAAGATCTCAACATAAATCCAGCCACAATGAATCTCTTAGAAAAGAAAGTAGGTTGTACCATTGAACAAATTGGTACAGGAGACAGCTTCCTGAACATAACACCAGTAGCACAGACAGGGAGATCAACAATTATAAGTGGGACCTCCTGAAACTGAGAAGCTTCTGAAAGGCAAAGGACACAGTTCAGCAAGACAAAAAGGCAGCCCACAGAATGGGAAAAATATTCACTAACCCCACATCTGACAGAGGGTTGATCTTCAAAATTAACTAAGAACTTATGAAGCAAGTGTCTAAAACACCAAAGGATCCCATTAAAAAGTGGGCTACAGAAGTAAATAGAAAATTTTCAATAGAGGGATCTAAAATGGCTGAGTGGCACTTGAGAAAGTGCTCAACATCCTTAGCCATCTGGGAAATGCAAATCAAAATAACTCTGAGATACCATCTCACACCTGTCAGAATGGCTAAAATCAAAAATACCAATGACAATTCATGCTGGAGAGGATGTGGTGAAAGGAAAACACTCCTCCACTGCTGGTGGAAGTGCCAACTTTTTCAGCCACTTTGGAAATCAGTATGGAGATTCCTCAGAAAAATGGGAATAAACCTACCACAAGACCCAGCAACTCCACTCTTAGGGATATATCCAAAAGATGCCCATTCATACAACAAAGATTTCTGTTCCACTCTATTCATAGCACCATTATCTGTAATAGCCAGAAATTGGAAGCAACCTAGATGCCCCTCAGCCGAAGAGTGGATAGAGAAAATGTGGTTCATTTACACAATAGAGTACTATTCAGCAGAAAAAAACAATGGAATCCTGAAATTTGCAGGCCATTGGATGGCACTAGAAGAAACCACCCTAAGCGATGTAACTCAGCCACTATATAAGAAACATGGCATGTATTGTCTCATATATTGATTTTAGACATAGACCTTGTTAGTGCCAGCCTACAATCCCATGGCCAGAGAATCTTAGAAACAGACCCCTCATTCAGTGGTTGATGGAAGCAGAGGCAGACTCCCACAGCTTAGCACTGAGCTGAACTCATGAAATTCAGTGATAGATAGGGACGACTGATGACCAATGGCATTAAGACTGGGCTGGTTTAACTCCCAGAAACATCTGACATGACAAGGGTTAGCTCTTGAATTCCAGACTGACGCCTGGGAATCCAGCATGGGACTGATCAAGACCCCCTGAATGTGAGTGCCATTGAGGAGGCCTAGGTAATCTATTGAGCCTTGGGTATCAGTATTTATCCCTTGGATACAAATGGACTTTGGACTCCCATTCAACAATGAGAGATGCACTCTCATCCTGAACTCTTAGGGGAGGGTCCAGGCCCTATCCTGGATGAAATGACAGACTATGGACACCCCCATGGAGGGCCTCACCCTCCCTGAGGAAATGAGGGGATATTGGAGGGGTTATTGGGAGGGCATGGGTGGAGGGGAGGGAAACAGAGAGGGACCTGGAATTAACATGTGAAGCAACCTTGCTTTAAATTTAAATTTAAAAATAAAAAATATCTAAAAAAATAAAAGAGTCAGAATTTAGGTTTTGTTCATGTGGACAATACCACTCTCAAAGACATGTTACCAAATAAATGTCTGAATATCGGACTTGGTCTTCTATATGTGCTATTTGTCTGGCTGGCTTCTGAAATCTACCAACAACACAAGCGATTTTAATTTCTTTTAGATGAACATCATAATTAGATGATAAGAGCTTATTGCTGAAGAAAACAGTTTCTTTGTAAGGAAGAGAGAAATAAAATATTAGACTGATGGTAAAATTATCTCTTAGCTGGATTGCTGTAACATTTCCAGTAGGTGCTATACAGTCCAGTGTGTGTAGGGGTTGGGCATAGCATGAAAGTCTGTACACAATTCTGAACCTTACATTCATCAAGACTGAAATGCCATAAATATATGCTCACTGATGCAATCAACACCTTTCTGATTGAATTTGAAGCCTGAAAACAATAATGAATTAGTGCTTCATGCATTAACCTACCTACCATGTTCCAGATTTCAGAAATACTAGAGATGAAGCTACTGTTGTTTCTCCAAAAAAAAAAAAACATTATGTTGTCAAGTTGACTCTTAAAAATGTTTGTTTACACTAACAGACATGGGATGCTCTAAGCCTGGATCAGAGGAGCTTCTTTCTACAGTGAAAAGTGATCAGCTCAGAGACACATAACTGGCCAAAGCATTGAGATTGTATGATTGAATATACTTAGTCTTAAATATGATATCTATATTAAACTACCTGACCAAATAAAAGGTGAAGACATATCATGGAAGATGGAATCAAGAGAATGTATGACAAAACAGAAAGGCAGGCTAAAAAATGCTGTCTTCCTCACAAGTTGTGGACAGGATATTTACAACCTCCCAGGACCTGGTTACCTGTACTAGACTTGAATAATTTTTGCTCAAGCAAAAATTCAGTAATAAATGAGTGGAGGAAGCACCTTGTTGACTGAGGAGATATTAGGAAGTGATAGCTTTAGAGGAGTCTTTTTATGTGTGTGGGGGGGAGGTAGGGGGGTTGGGGAGGATGAGAGATTATGGGCAGCATGGATTTCATAAATTGGGGAATGAAATACCAAAAAATGAAAACAATTAGATATGAAATAGGGAGAAATTTACATATGGAGGTTAGGATAATTTGTTAGGAAGAAATTGGGGAATAAGTATAAGCAAAATACATTTTATACATGCATAAACTTCACAAAGAATGAAAGGACAAGTGGATATCTTTGGTTTGAGCTGTGGCTCAAAGCTATGTTGATGTCCTCAGGCCGTCCTGCCTCTGAGGACAATACTGGTATCAGTGATGCATGTTAACACTGAAAATGACTTAGATGTCTGTAATCTGCACTGCCAGCTGATATCATGCTGATGTCTTTGGTCCATGCCTGAGCCAGAAACCATGTGGAAGTGCATACTATAAAGAACAAGGAAGCATCTTTGCAATGGTATTGATGACTGTAGATTTACAGATATAAAAGGCTTTTGTGACAACTTCTCTCTACCTCCTACCATTCCCTCACCAAAAAAATAAATAAGTGAATAAATCAGAATGAACAATATAGACAGGAAGCCATTGAAGATAACTCTTAAAAATTGTAATAGCTATGCTGAAGTATAGCTCTTCAAATTTGATGGTGTCAGACAGGGATTGTGTGTGGAAGAACTCAGTTTTCTTTAAGATTCTGGTCAATATTATACTGAAGAAAAAATTGAAGATGTTGTCACAAGGTGGAAAGGTATCCCATGCTCACAAATCAGAAAAATAAATATATTGAACAGCACCGTCCTACAGAACAAAAATTAAAGATTTAATAAAAATCCTCATAAAAATTGGAACATAGCATAGTCTCTTGCCCCACCCACAGGACCAGTTCAACCAGGACCTATTTTTGGAACACCTGCCTGGGCCTGGGCTCTGCCACTGAGGCTTCCATCCCAGAGGCAGGAACAAACTCACCCTGGTCTCCTGCTCTACACACGTGACTAAGACTATCAGGGCCTGTCTCCAGGCCACACTCCTGTGTCTGGGCTATACCCTGGGGCTCCTATCCATCCCAGTGGAATCCAAAGCACCCCAGCATCCTAGTTTATTTCTCCATCCATGAGACCAGGCAGTGAATAGCTACCAGAACACT
The DNA here is from genome assembly GCF_017639785.1 of Mesocricetus auratus. NCBI lineage: Eukaryota > Metazoa > Chordata > Mammalia > Rodentia > Cricetidae > Mesocricetus > Mesocricetus auratus. The sequence goes on from NW_024429190.1 coordinate 1,080,703, forward strand.
GGACTTGCCTACACACACCAGGAGAGGAAGAGGAACCCTCTGAAGTACAATGCAAGAATGGATGGGAAGGAGAAAATATAAAAACAAAAGGAGCAAATGAAAAACCAATATGACACTGCCAGAGTCCAGATACCCTACTCCAACAAGACTGGAACACTCCAACACGAATGTACTAGAAGAGAATGACATAAAAACAACTTCATGGAAATGATAGAGGCCCTCAAATAGGATATGAGAAAATCCCTTAAAGAGATGGAGGAGAAAACAATCCAAAAGTGCAAGAAATGGAGCAAAAGACAAAGCAAAAATTGCAAGAAACAATTCAAACAGTGCAAGGGCTGAAATCTGAAATAGAAACAATAATAAAAAAACACAGTCTGAAGGAATGCTGGAAATAGAAAAGCTGGGAAAACGGTCACGTACTACAGACACAAGAATAACCAACAGAATACAAAAAGATGGAAGAGAGAATCTCAGGTGTTGAAGACACACTAGGAGAATTTGATTCATCGACCAAATAAAATTTTAAATCCAAAAAATCCCTAACATAAAATATCCAGGAAATAAGGGACACCATGAAAACACCAAACTTAAGAAAAATAGGTATAGAAAAAGATGAAGAAACGCACCTCAAAGTGTCAGAAAACATATTAAAAAATAATAGAAGAAAACTTTCCCAACCTAAACAAAGACATGCCAATGAAGGAGCAAGAAGTTTACAGAACACAAATAGAGTGGACCCCCCAAAAATCCCCTTGACACATAATAATCAAGACCCCAAACATACAGAATAAAGAAAGAATATTAAGAGCAGCTAAGGAAACAGGCCAAGTAACATATAAAGGCAAACCTATCAAAATTACACCTGACTTCTGCATGGAAACTCTGAAAGCCAGAAGGTCCTGGATAGATATTCTACAACATTAAGAGTCCATGGATGCCAGCCAAGACTGCTATACACAGCAAAAATTTCAATCAATATAGATGGAGAAAAACAAGATATTTCATGACAAAAACAGATTTAAGCAATGCATATCCACTAACCCAGCCCTACAGAAAATTCTGTAAGGAAATCTCCAACCCAAGGAAGTTAAATACAACCAAAAAACCATAGGCAATATATAATCCCACTTTACCAACAGGCAAAAGAAAAAGTGGTGGAAATCCAGATTCTATTGTATCATCAACAACCATTCCAAAACGAACAAGAATTAGCTTTCAATGGTCAATATTAATGGTCTTAAGTCACCCATAAAAACAAACAGGTTCACAGAATGGATTCGAAGACAGAACCCACCCTTTTGCTGCACACAAGAAACACACCTCACCCTCAAAGACAGATGTTATTTCAGAGTTAAGGGTTGGGAAATGATGTTCCAATCAAATGGACCCAAGAAACAAGTGGGGGTAGCAGCCCTAATACCTAACAAATTTGACTTTAAACTAAAATCAATCAAAGAGATGAAAGAGGTCACTTCATACTCATCACAGGAGAAATCAACCAAGATGAAGTCTCAATTCTGAACATTTATGCCCCAAATACAAAGCCATCCATGTTTGTAAAAGAAACATTACTAAAAGTCAAAGTACATATAAAACCTCATACACTTGTAGTGGGAGACTTCAACACCCCACTCTCACCACTAGAAAGGACCATAAGACAGAAACTTAACAAGGATACTAAGGTCCTAATAGAAGTTATAACACAATTGGTTTTAACAGACATCTATAGAGCATTCCATCCAAACATAAAATAATATACCTTCTTCTCAGATCCACACAGAACCTTCTTTAAAATTGACCAAATACTTGGCAACATAGCAAACCTCAACAGGTGCAAAAAATTAGAATAACTCCATGTATCTTATTAGACCATCATGCCTTAAAGTTAGAATTCAATAATAACACAAATCACAGAAATCCTGCAAATCATAGAAATTGAATAATACACAATTACACCACTCCTGGGTCAAAGAAGAAGAAACAAAAAAAAAACAAATTAATGACTTCCTAAATTCAATAAGAATGAACACACACATAGCCAAACTTATGGGATTTTTTGACAGCAGTGCTCAGAGGGAAGTTCAAGGCACTAAGTGCTCACATTAAGAAACTGGAGAATAGTCACACTAGGGAATTAACAGCAGAATTGAAAGCTCTAGAGCAAAAGGAAGCAAACTCACCCCAGAGCAGGAGACACCAAGAAATAATTGAATTGAGGGCTGAAATCAATAACGTATAAACTAGGAAAATGATAAAAAGAATCAATGTAACAAAGAGTTGGTTCTTTGAGAAAATCAAAAAGATAGACACACCTTTATCCAAACTTACCAAACAGCAGAATATGAACATGCAAATTAACAAAATCAGAAATGAAAAGGAAGACATAACAATGGATAGTGAGGAAATGCAGATAATCATCAGGTCATATTTTGAAAAGCTGTACTCCAAAAAATTTGAAAATTTAAAGGAAATGGACAATTTTCGGGATAAATATCACTCACCAAAATTAAATCAAGAATAAATAAACAATTTAAATATTCCTATAAAAGCTAAGGAAATAGAAGCAGTCATCAAATTCTCCCAACCAAAAAAAGCCCAGGCCAAGATGGCTTCAGTGCAGAATTTTACCAGAAATTCAAAGAACAGGTTACTCCAATTCTTCTCAAAGTATTCCATGCAATGCAAGCAGAAGAGTCTTTGACAAACTCTTTTCACAAGGCTTCAACAACATTGATACACAAGCCACACAAAGACACAACTAAGAAAGAGAACTTCAGTCCAATATCCCTCATAAACATTGATGCAAAAATACTCAATAAAATACTGGCAAATCTGATTCAAGAACACATCAAAAAACTCATCCACTATGATCAAGTAGGCTTCATTCCAGGGATGGAGGGATGGTTCAACATATGAAAATCCATCAATGTAATCCACCATATAAACAAACTGAGAAACAAAAGTCATATGATCATCTCACTAGATGCTAAAAAAGCCTTTGATAAAATCCAACACACCTTCACTATAAAGTTCTTGTAGAGATCCAGGATAACAGGAACATACCTAAACATCATAAAATCTATATACAGCAAACCAACAGCCAACATCAAGCAAAATGTAGAGAAACTGAAGGCAGTTCCTCTAAGATCAGGAACAATGCAATGCTGTCCCCTCTCCCCATACCTCTTCAATATTGTACTGGAAGTTCTAGCTAGAGCAATAAGACAACTAAAGGATATTAAGGGGATACAAATTGGAAAGGAAGAGGTACAACCTTCACTATTTGCTGATGATATGACAGTGTCCCAAACAATTCTACCAGGGAACTCTTACAGCTGATAAACACCTTCAGAAATGTGATAGGATACAAGATAAACTCAAGAAAATCAGTATCCCTACTATATAAGGAGGATAAAAGGGTCTAAAAAGACATCAGTGAAACATCACCCTTTACAATCACCCAAACAACATAAAATACCAGGGGGTAACACTAATCAAACAGGTGAAAGACCTGTATAGCAAGAACATTGAGACTTTAAAGAATGAAATTAAAGAAGAAACCAGGAAATGGAAAGATCTCCCATGCTCTTGGATAGGTAGGATCAATGTAGTAAAAATGGCAATCCTGCCAAAAGCAATCTATATACACAATGCAATCCCCATCAAAATTCCTGAACAATTCCTCACAGACCTTGAAAGAACAATTTCAAGCATTATATGGGAAAACAAAAAACCCAGGATAACCAAGACAACCCTGCTCAACAAGGGAATGTCTGGAGGGATTACCATCCCTGACTTCAAGCTCTATTGTAGAGCTATAGTCCTGAAAACAGCTTGGTATGGCACAAAAATAGACAGGTCGACCAATGGAATTGAATTGAAAACCCTAAGATTAGCCCCCACACCTAAGAACACCTGATTTTCAACAAAGAAGCTAAAATTATACAATGGAAAAAAGATAGCATCTTCAGCAAATGATGCTGGCATAATGACATATTGGCATGTAGAGGACTGCAGATAGATCTATGTCTACAACCATGCATAAAACTTAAGTGTAAATGGATCAAGATCCTCAACATATCCAGCCACACTGAAGCTGTTAGAAGGGAAATTGGATGGTGCCCTTGAACAAAGTAGTACAGGAGACAGCTTCCTGTACATAGTTCCAGTAGCACAAACACTGAGAGTGAAAATTAAAAAAATGGGACCTCCTGAAACTGAAAAGCTTCTGTAAGGCAGAGGACACCATCAGCAAGACAAAAAGGCAACCCACAGATTGGGTAAAATATTTACTAACCCCACATTTGACAAAGGACTGATCTCCAAAATTTACAAAGAACTCAAGAAGCAAGTCTCTAAAGCACCAAAGGATCCAATTAAAAAATCGGGGACTCAACTAAATAGAGAATTCTCCATAGAGGAGTATAAAATGGCTGAGAGGCAATTGAGAAAATGCTCAACATTTTTAGCCATTAGGGTAATGCAAATCAAAGCAACTCTATGATATCTACTTACTCCTGTCAGAATGGTTAAAATCAAAAACACAAAGACATTTTGTGCTGGAGAGGATGTGGAGAAAGGGGAACACTCTTCCACTGCTAGTGGGAGTGCCAACTCGTACAGCCAGTATGGAGATTCCTCAGGAAAATGAGACTCAGTCTGCTATGAGACCCAGCAATTCCACTCTTAGGCATATACCCAAAAGACGTCCAATCATACAACAAGGATGTCTGTTCCCCTATGTTCATAGTAGCATTATATGTGATAGCTAGATAACCCACAAATGAAGAGTGGATATACAAAATGTGGTACATGTACAGAATTGAGTTGTACTCAGCAGAAAAAAAATACAATGGAATCTTGAAATTTTCAGGCAAATGAAAGGCACTAGAGGAAACCATCCTGTGTGAGGTAACACAGATACAAAAAGACAAAAATGGTATTACTCACTCATATATGGATTTTAGATATGGATCAGGGGAGTGTCAGCCTACAATCCCGGTGCCAATGAGACTTGGAAACAGGGAGGTTCCAAAGAGAGATGCATGATACAACAGAGAAGTGGAATGAGGCAAGATCTCCTGAGCAGATTGCGAACATCCGGGGAGGGGAGAGGAAGGCAGGAAAAAAAGAGGGGGATAAGAGGAGGGGAGAAGAAGGCATGGGGGTGCAGGAAGGTTGATTTGAGGTAAGAATATAGGAGAGCAGGATGAGATATGCCATAATAGATGGAGTCATTATAGGCATGAGGAGAGAGCTGACACTAGTGAGATCTCCAGGGATCTACAAGGATAACACCAACTGGCAAAATCAGTAATATTGGAAAGACTACATTAATAACCCCTCTTTGATTAAGAGGTTGATAACTGTCCTATATGCCATCCTAGAACCTTCATCCATGACTGATGGAAGCAGAGGCAGATACCCACAGCTAAACATTGAACTGAACTCCTGGGACCTAGTGACAGAGATGGAGGAGTGATGAGCAAAGGGTTCAAGACCACTCTGGTGAAACCCAGGAAAACAGCTGACCAGATAAGGGGGAGCTCTTGAATCCCAGACTGATGGCTGCGATGCCAACAGGGAACTGATCCAAACTCCATGAATGTAGTGCCAGTGAGGAGGCCACAGAAATCACTGGAGCCTTGCGTAGTAGATCAGTGTTTACCATGGTTTATGAATGAACTTTGGGAGCCCATTCCACATGAAAGGATGCTTTCTCAGCCTGGACAATTGGGGAATTGCCTAGGTCCTGCCCTGCATGAAATGAAAGACTTTGGAGATCCCCCAAGGAGGGTGTCACCCTCCCTGTGGAATGATATGGGGATTAGATGGAGGGTTGGGGGCCTGGTGGAGGGACAAGGGAGGAGGGGTGGGAGAGGGAGCTGGGACTGACATGTGAAGCATGCATGTATCTAATTTAAATAAAAACATTCATTGAGGAAAAAATTGAACACAGTTCTCCATAGATCTTGAAAGGTAATTTTTCAGGTGCATTTGTTAAAACAAATAAATGAACAAACAGAAACAAAACCAAACCAAACCAAGAAAAACAAAACCTAGGAGAGCTAAAACGACCTTGAGTAATGAAATAACTGGTAGATGTCTCATCATTCTTGATTTCAAATTATACTATGAAGCTATAGTAGTAAAACAGCATAACATTGGCATAAAAGCAGATATGTTGATAAGTAGAATTTAATATAATCCCATACCTAAGTCCACACGCTTATGTATGCCTGCTTTTTAATGAAGACGGTAGCAATATACACTGAAAAAAGTAGTTTCTTCAACAATTGCTTCTGGTTAAACTTGATGGCTGCAAGTAGAAGAGTGCTAATAGGTCCATAATTATCACTCTGTTGAAAACCCAATTTAAAATGGACCAAGGACCTCAACAAAAAGTGTGATGTCCTTAATATTATAGAAAAGAACGTAAGAGACAGTCAAGCTCAGTAGTATAGGGAAAGACTTTCTGATCAAAATGTCATTAGCTTAGGTACTTGGAATAACAATAAGTGAAACATTATGAAATTGAAAAATGTATGTATGAAAAAGGATGCTATATTTGAACAAAACAGCAAGCTATTCAATGAGAAAGTATTTTTACCCATCTAACCTTCAATAGAGGGTTAATATGTAAAATATATAAAGAAATGAAAAACCTGAACATAAAAAAGTAAATAATTCCCAAATGGGGTATAGATATTAACAAAGAATTATCAAAATTTGAAACACAAATGGCCAAGAAATACATAAGGAATTGGTCACCATATACAGTTACCAGTTAATACAAATGAGACCACTTTAAGATTTCATTTTATACCTGTGAGAAATGGTCATGATTAGTAACAGAAATGACATGTCATGCTGTTGAAGATGGGGGATAAAGGAAACATGTATCCATTGATGGTGGGAGTACAAAGTTGTACTTTTTGTATGATAATCAGTGTGTTACTCCCAAAGCTAATAATAGATCTACCTCAAGATCTACATACTTTGTATATAGCAAATGGACTCTATATCCTACTACAGAGACACTTGTTCATTTCTGCTCAATTTATAATAGTCAGGAATTGGAATGAGCCTAGATATATGTCATTAGATAAATAGACAAGGAAAATAGAGTGTATTATTCTGCTGTTAAAAATGAACTCATGAAACTAACAGAGAAATAGAAGCAGCTAGAAAAACAAATCATCCTGGGTAGGATTACCTAGTCCCAATAAGACCAATATGGTATTTACTTACTTATTTATGGAAGCTAGATGTTAGTTCTTTGATAAACAGGTTTAAATCTATATAACCAGTCAGTGGTTAGCAGAGAATTTAGAATTGAAGTAAGAGAAGGCTTTCCCTAGGAAGGGAAAATAAATAGATAGTTATGGATGGGCAAGTTGGGATGAGATTATCAAATAGGGAAGATTTAGAAAAAGGTGGGTTAGGGAGAATATGAGGACGTATGGCAAAAACTAGGGTCTATTTGATGGGTCACGTGACAATTTAACACAGTACAAGCACCATAAAATATATACGTATATCAAACAAATCTTAATGAGGTCATCAAATAACAGGAGAAACAAAATACCACAAGCATTTCTCTCCAACGAAGGGAACCTCCAGTTCAAGAAATGGATTTTATCTAACTGAGTTGTTGGCCAAATGATCACCATGGAATTCCCCAAACAACATTACACTCTGATGGTGAGAACCTATTTTTGAATCTTATTGAATCTTATTGAATATGAAGAAGTCATATTCTGGTCCTTACCTAGACAACTCACCCCTGCTGTCTAGAGTGCACTACAATAGAAGGTAATTTGTATGCTCCCAGGAGGTAAAGGTAAACACAAACACTGATGTACAATGGTGATGTCTGCAAGACATGTTGGTGTTAATTGTGGCACAAGCTTATGAACATTACCAACCAATTTTATTTGAGTTAGAGACAAATCTGTTGGATGGAAACCATATTCAATTCTGGTTGGGTGACGAAAAAACCTGTAATTAGCTCTCTATCAAAGAAAAAGAAATACTACTCTTCTGCTAAAGGAACATAGCAATAGAATTACTCCTAATGACATTTTTCTTTCTGAAGTATATGGAAAAAATACAAATACTCATAACTGAATATTATTCAGTGAATGAATGACCTTTGTGCATTCAGTACTAAGTGGGATGTCTCTATCAAATTTCTCTTCCTAAGGCTCTGGGACCTCTGTGGAAGAGGAGATGGAAAGTTTGTAAGAGCTCATGGAAATGGAGGACACCAGGTAAAGAAGGACGTTCAAGCAAAACAGGACTGGTGTACATATGAGCTCACAGAGACTGTGACAAAATACACAGGGCCTGAATAGTTCTAAGTGAGATGTTTCTAAGAATCTAGTTGTACTTTTAAGGAGAGAGAGAAATAATAGTTTGAATTTACGTGAGTGAGAAGGCTGGGAGAGTCAGGGAAGAGTTGGGAGAAGGGAAACTGTAATGAGCATAATTGGGTGAAAAATGTATCTTTAGTTGAAAAAAATATACTGTTAATTATGAGGATTGGAGTTAAATTCTAGCATGCATATGAAATTACAACTCCTGGTAACTCAAGATCCACAGACTTCACCACCCTCTCCTGGCCTCTGTAGTTAACTGCCCTTATGTGCATATACTTACATACAACCATATACTCATACAGATGATTCAAAGGTAAAAACAATAAAAAGGCTATATTAATGATTGTAATGGTTTAAAAATAAAAAATTATGCCAGGTTTTGATCATGCACACCATTAATAACATAACTCAGACAGCAGAGGCAGGTGGATGGATATATGAGTTTGAGGCCATCCTGGTCTACAGAGTGAGTTCCACATCAGCTAGGGCTATGCAGAGAAACTGTCTAGAAAAACAAACCAACAAATGACAGCAACAACAACAAGACTTATATGAAGACATATATGTGAAGTTTGTAAGGAATGATAGAGAACAAAAAGATACTTCCAGACAAAAGTTTATAAAAGAACACATAAGTCAGCCCTAGACTTCAAGAAATACACACTTTTTTAGCAAGTGGTAAAGTGGATGTAAATTATTTCACAGAAGGGATAATTTGAATTACTTACATGTGAAAGCATAATAGTCATAAGTGAATTATAATCAGAGTTGACAATATATGCATACAATCCCAGCAAAATGTAGATTCAGGTAGGAGGATTCTGATATGAAGCTAGCCTGGGCTAAATCTGAACAGCAATAGTTATATGAAAGAACAGCAACTTTGTAGTGAAGCCTTCTTACTCACCATGAATATGTTATATCTAAGGAGCTTTTTATTTGCACTGATGAGTCAACAGCACCTTAAATCAGCTATTAGGGAGCACTGAATGTAGGTATCAAGGAAGTCAGTCTACTCATTACTGTGGTGTTCACATTGTTAGTGATGTTAATGTTTCAGTGTTTCTTTGTTGTGATACTTTCTTTTCATTCATATATCTTTTTCTAGACTCTTTAGCTAAGAAATATGTGTACTAACTTTATAATTGAATTTCTAGTCTTGATTTTGTATCTTTGTGATTATCCTCTAGATCTGATCCATTGATTGTTCACACACAGCATTCATTTAACACAATATGCCTATTTATCCTTTGTAACTCTGTGTATATAATCCTGTGGGTTTAGAAGTTAGGTTAATTGATTTGTATTTGTATTGCATCTACTTTAGTGAGTGATTATCCATAATTATAGCAGATTAAGCCAGTGGAGAGTTGGGCTATGTAAAATGCTTCCTCACCTTTGGTACTACATTGTTAAATAAAATGTGAAGGGATATTTTGTTTTCTTTTAAAAGAAAATAGTCTCAGCAGGATTTATTTACAATTTGAAACTTTTAACTAATTACAAATAAGACGATTTTAAAACTTAAAAAGCAGACATTGATTCATCTTCTCCACCTCCCCCGGCACTCTAATATTTCCAATTGACAATCTGTTCTAAGCACACAGTCACATCACTGATAGTTTCTGTTTTCTCCTAATATTCCTCCTTGTTGCACAAGAAGCCCCCTATCTCCTTTATCTCCAGCATCCTACCACCATCAAAACCCTGAAATGATTAGCTACTCATTCCACAGCCATATTCACCTTTTGCACCCTCTGAAACATTTACTTAGGCAATAAGTTAGTCTTTTCATGGGATCTAAATCCTTTATGTTACATTCATGGTTTTTATAAATTACTCAATATATTTTGCACTGATTGATTGATTTCGTTGCTATCTGCACACAAAACACATACATGCATAAGAAGCTCAGGGAACAATTTGAAAATCTCTTTTCACCTTATACCATGTAAACCTTAGGAACTGAATTCAAGTCATTAGGCTTGGTGGCTAATACTTTTACCCACCACATTTTCTTGCAGCATTTAAGTTTTCATGTTCCTTGACTAATTGGTCCAGATATTCTACCTTGTATTCAAACAATGACATTCCGTCTTCTACTTGATACATTCTATTGTTGTCTAATAAAAATCTTTGTGTCTCAGATTTGAGTTTTATGAAACAGTAGGTAGACAATATCCTTTCAGACTATAGTGAGTGCTAAATGAGTTAGCAGGGTCTGTGTTATCACAAAAGAATGAAGAATAAACTCAGAATTTTTCTATTTTTTCTAACCAATAATATAATGAATAATGTTCTTTTCAGTCTCATTAGTGAAAGGGTAGTTTCACTAAGATGCCTGAGTCAAATAGTAATTATAGACCCACTGTGATGACTTATCTAATAACAATGTTTTTCCAGCTATCTTAACCTAGTCAAATTTATACAGATCATTAGATACTTCATTATTATAATGTATGTTAGCTACATATAATTTCTTTATATAGTATTTAAAATTTTTTGCAGTTGTTTTGTTTTGATATTGTTTTCAAAGTTCTCTGCCAAAATTACTTCAATTTTCTAGATTCTTTAGTTCTTCCCGGAACTTTAATTTTTATTGTGTTACTTTAGATTACTTCATCACTGGAAACCTTGCCCAGATTTCCTATTCTGTTTCTTTTCATGGATTATCACCAAGAATATTTGGTTAGACTGAGCCTCTCTTCTTCCCCTTTCTAATAGGATATTGTCCATCTACAAACTCTCCAGTGGCTTATTAGTCGTTTCCTTCAGTTACATTTCATTACTGAAAATTTTAATGTGTTCATTTGCATTAACATTTGAATTGTTTAGTATTTTGTTGCTATTGACAGTTCTTTAGAAAATTGGTAATTTTTATAGAGTTGTCTCTTTTCTAATGACTCATACAATAAGCATTTGTGAACATTAACAAGAGCATAGATTCAATTATTTTTTCTACTCAATGGTATTTCTTTATATTCTTGCATGGAATTAATTTAGATTAAATACTAATCTAAACTCTTGTCTTTAATTAGTAGCCACTTATATTCAGACTTTTTATTCTTCAATTTTTTACTTTATTCCCATATATTTGACTTATAAAGAATATAATCATTATTTTTCTCATTGCTTTGATACAATTCCTGATCAAAGAAACATGAGGAATGGAAAAAAGTTTATTTTGACTTACAATTTGAAGTCATAGTCCATCTTGATGGAGAAGTGATGGAGGCAGGGTATGAAGTGATTGGTCCAGTTGGATTAGCAGTCAGCAAGCAGAATGTTGGTGTTTAACATTTCTTATTTGTTTTATCCTTGACCACAGCTTATGAGATGATGCTGGATACAATCAGGGTGGGTCTTCCTGAAAAGTTAAACCTTTCAAGAAACTCATAACTGCAAGATATTTCTGCTGTGATTTGAATTTTTTTCTCAAGTTGTAAACAAAGATTAATTGTCACAGGAGACAATCAAGACTTTTGGTTGTAGTGGTGTGATAAGTTCAAGACACTGAGGTTTCTATATGAAAAAAATATTTTCAATAATTGCTACTGTCAATTTTACATCTTTCTTTCAGTTATAATGCTTCTTCTCTGACTCTTCAATCCAGTAATGTTGAAGCTAATATAAAATTTTCTATTGATATATGTAGGAGAACTGAATGAAAACCATTGTGCTAGTTCTCTGAACTGTGTCCTGTGTGGGTCCTATTTTTGTAGTTTCTAATGTATTAACAGCTTTCCAGGGAACATATATATATATGTGTGTGTGTGTGTATACATGTATACATATTATAATTAATTTAGATTATATAACAGTTATGCATTTATATGTGTTTGCTATATATAGTTAATATAATTTATATAATAAATATGTATATTAGTATGCTTTTATAAATGTATAATATATAAATATATATATTAATTTGTTTTTTATAAATGTATGAAACATTTACATAAAATGTTAACATCTTAAAAGTAGTGTTATCCAACTGAATTTCCACAGGTACCAAGGAAGTAGAATACCAGTAGAAGAAAATTGAAAAATACTTTTATTTTACAATCAGTACACCCCCTGTCCTTTTGTGTTCCCTTACTTTCATGAACAACCTTGCAGATACTCTGATCCTGTTGGTCTATATCAGCTTTGTTGTTCATTAATATCTTTGACTGTGGCTCCTATTATTGTAACACCTACTGCTTTTTCATGAGAGTATTCATTCACCATTACATATCCTCAACAATTTACAAACCCTCACCGATAACCTTATGCCATGTAATCAAAACAGAGAGCTCTTGTGTTAGCTCACCAGGGTCAAAACACTGCTACCATCTACAAACTGCTTTGCATGTTTCAATGTCACCTTCAAGCATGAAGATATTTCCAGACTCCTTTCTACTCAAGAAGTATGTTTCATAGAGGAGTCACTTCAATAAAATTCAAAATACATAAAAAACCATATCATACCTGTGAATTAATTTCAAATGCTTTGTTTAAGAAAAAAATTATTGTGAATATAATTAGTATTTTAAAAATCTGTCCTTACTGTGATACCAATAAAATTTGTGGATTTACTGTAATTTAATTATAGATGCAGCATATTGACTCAATTATAATTTCAGGAAAGATGAATATATGACACAGGAAATTTGTCAAGGAAGAATATGTCCCAGTTTATTCTAGACTTCCATGATTCTAACTCATCCTCACATGATGTTTGAGTGTAGGACTAGATCTTCTCACACACTTATGTCTTCAGTTATTATTTTATGAGGTTGAGTTCCAGCAGGATGAATCCTTTCTGTATAACAGTAACTCCTATAAAAGCACTGGTATCAAGTGTCCTTTCTTCTCCTTGATATAAACTTGGGTTATACCTAAACAAATTATTTCTTTTTTTGTATTCTATGTTTTATGATATCACTCAATATATCACTCAATAATAGAAGTTATACCCAGTTCTGAAGACATGGGCAATTGCTTCTTGGCCCCATATGCACTCTATTTTGGTCAACACAGAACTGAGCTAGAATAAGGTATAAATGATAGTTTCTCCATTCTGTAGTAATATTGTAGAGTGAAGACACTGTATATTTGTAAACTATATCTTTATTTGTGTTTAAGGATTTTATTTAAACCTTTATGAGAATGACTTATCTTCCCTATTTATGAAAGGCAAATTGGTTTCTCTTGCTGAGATAAGCACCATTGCCAAAAGCTATTTGAGCAGGAGTTTATTTCATTTTATAGCATAGATCCCATTATTGAGGGAAGACAGTATAGGGACAGAGTCAAGAGTCATGGAAGAAAGCTCTTTCATTGTTTACTTACAATCTTGCTTTGACCCATATTTCTTTGAGAGCCCAGATCTACATGCCTTAGGAATGTAATGCTCAGAGTAGTTCTGTCTCTCATGCAACAGGTAACAGTCACTAAAATACACCAAAGATATACCTAAAGGTCAGTCTGATGGAGGCAATTCTTCTACTGAGATTCTCTCATCATAGGTGTGTCAAGTTGAAAATAAAATCTACAATCATACATGCAAAGATCATTTATTTGATCAAAACATGAAGCTTTACACACCTACATACACCCACTCACAGACTAAAAAGCAACCAGTGCTTATCTTTAGTGGTCTAATTTTCATGGGTCCAGTACAACTAACAGCCTTGGTATTGATTTTCATTCTTAGAAAAACATTTCATGGCCTTCCAGGCCCCAAACCCTGGTGATCCCAGCTAGGTGAGCTTGGGTCGCAGGGGGACTCTCCCCATTCTCCGCCTGACCCCCATCCCCTCGATATTCGATCTTCCGGAGCCACTCCTGGCATCCAGAAGACCCACCCACACAGGAAAGACATCAGCCCTTCCAGGCCACATTCTCCGGCGATCCCAGCTAGATGAGCTTGGGTCTCCAGGGGGACCCCCATCTGCCACCTGACCCCCATCTGCTTGATCTTCTGGGCCGCTCCTGGCATCCAGAAGATGCGCCCACACAGGAAAGACATCCGCCCTTCCAGACCTCTAACTCCATTGATCCCAGCTAGGCCCCAAACTCTGTTGATCCCAGTCAGCTTCAGGAAGGAAGGAGACCAGTGGAGACAGAAAGAACCCACCAGCACACACTGGAAGAAGAAATGGGAAGAAGACAGAATAAGAGCTCACTCAGCAGTCAAAAGACCAACATGACTCCACCAGAATCTAGGGAACCAACTCCAGCAAGACCTGAAAAGCACTACATAGATGAAGCAGAGGAGACAGGCCTTAAAAATCATTTTATGAAGATGATAGAGACCCTCAAAGAAGAAACGAGGAAATCACTTAAAGAAATAGAGGAAAAAACAAACAAAAACATCTATGATATGGGGGAAAATTCAAGAAATAAACAAATCTTTCAAAGAATTTAAAGAGTACCAAGAAAAAACAACCAAACAAATGAAGGAAACAACTCAAACAGTTGAAGGATTGAAAGTTGAAATAGAAACAATAAAGAAAACACAGAAGGAGGGGATGCTGGAAATGGAAAAGCTGGGTAAATGATCAGGAACTACAGATGCAAGTATCACAAATAGAATACAAGAGATAGAAGAGAGAATCTAAGGTGTTGAAAACTCATTAGAGGATATGCAGTCGTCAACCAAAGAAAACCTCAAAACCAATAAATCCCTAACACAAAATATCCAGGAAATATGGGACACCGTGAAGAAGCCAAACCTGAGAAAAATAGGTATAGAAGAAGGTGAAGGAATATAGCTCAAAGGTACAGAAAATATATTCAACAAAATCATAGAAGAAAACTTCTCTAACCTAAAGAAGGATATGCCTATGAAAATACAAAAATCTTACAGAACACCAAATAGGCTGGACCAAGAAAAGAAGTCACCTCACCATATAATAATCAAAACATCAAACCTACATAATAAAGAGAAAATATTAAGAGCAGCTAAAGAAAAACGCCAAGTAACATATAAAGGCAGACCTATATGAATTACACCTGATTTCTCAATGGAAACGATGAAAGCCAGAAGGTCCTGGACAGATGTCCTACCAACACGAAGGAAACAAGGATGCCAGCCCAGACTACTATATCCAGCAAAGCTTTCAATTACCATAGAAGGAGAAAACAAAATATTCCATGACAAAGCCAGATTTAAACATTATGAGTACATGAATCCAGCAATAAAGAAAGTGCTAGAAGGAAAACTTAGATCCAAGGAAGATAACTACACTCACAAAGACACAGAAAATATATAATCCAACTTTACATAACACCAAAAGAAAAAGGGAGGAGAAACTACACAAAATAACTTCACCACCAATAAATCAAGCACAAACAAGAATCACCAATCAATGGTCATTGATATCCCTCAATGTCAATGGCCTCAACTTGCCTATAAAAAGACACAGACTACTAGTATGGATATGAAGATAGTACCCATCCTTCTGTTGCATTCAAGAAACACATGTCAACCTCAAATACAGACGGTATCTCAGAGTAAAGGGTTGGGAAAAGATTTTCCAATCAAATGGACCCAAGAAACAATCAGGTGTAGCAATCTTAATATCTAACAAACTAGACTTCAAATTAAAATCAATCAAAAGGGATGAAGAAGGACATTTCATATTCATCAAAGGAAAAGTTCATCAAGATGAAGTCTCAATTTTAAACATCTATGCGCCAAATACAAAGGCACCTACATTTGTGAAAGAAACATTACTAAAGCTCAAATTGCACATAAAATCACACACACTAATAGTGGGAGACTTCAACACTCTGCTCTCACCGATAGACAGGACCTCCAGAAAGAAACTTAAAAAAGAAACAAAGGAACTAATAGAAGTTATGACCCAACTGAGTTTAACAGACATCTATAGAACATTCCACCCAACCACAAAAGGATATACCTTTTTCTTGGCACCACATGGAACCTTCTCTAAAATTGACTACATAATAGGAAACATAGCAAATCTCCACAGATACAAATAATTGGAATAACCCCCTGTATCTTCTCATACCACCATGCATTAAAATGAGAATTCAACAATAACACAAATCGCAGAAACCCTACAAACTCAAAGAAATTGAACACTGATAAATTGCACCATCCCAGGGTAAAGGAAGAAATAAAAAAGAAATTAAAAACTTCCTGGAATTCAATGAGAATGAAGACACAACATACACAAACTTATTGGACACTTTGAAAGCAGTGCTAAGAGGAAAGTTCATAGAAGTAAGTGCCCACATGAAGGATCTGGAGAACAGTCATACTAGAGAATTAATAACACAGCTGAAGGTTCTAGAACAAAACTTACCCAGGAGGAGCAGAACCCAGGAAATAATTAAATTGAGGGCTGAAATCAATCAAGTAGAATCCAGGAGAACATTGAAAAGAATCAATGAAACAAAGAGTTGGTTCTTTGAGAAAATCAATAAAATAGACAAACCGCTGTCCAAACTAACCAAAAGACAGAGACAGAGCATGCGAGTTAACAAAATCAGAAATTAAAAAGGGGACATAACAACGGACTCTGAGGAAATCCTGAGAATCATCAGGGGATACTTTGAAAATCTGTACTCCATAAAATTTGAAAAGTTACAGGAAATGGACAATTTTCTGGATAGATATCACTTGCCAAAACTAAATCAAGAGCAGATAAACAATCTAAACAGACCTATAACCCTTAATGAAATAGAAGCAGTCATCAAAAGGCTCCCAAACAAAAAAAGCCCAGGCCCAGATGGCTTCAGTGCAGAATTCTACCAGAAATTCAAAGAAGAGTTAATTACAATACTCCTCCAATTATTCCACACAATAGAAGCAGGAGGCTCACTGCCAAACTGTTTTTACGAGGCTACAGTTACCTTGATACCCAAGCCACACAAAGACACAACTAAGAAAGAAAACTATAGACCAATTTCCCTCATGAACATCAATGCAAACATGCTCAATAAAATACTCGCAAACCGGATTCAAGAACACATCAGAAAAATCATCCACCATGATCAAGTAGGCTTCATCCCAGGAATGCAGGGATGGTTCAATATTAGAAAACCTATCAATGGAATCCACCATATAAACAAACTGTGAAAGAAAAACCACATGATCATCTCACTAGATGCTGAAAAAAACCTTTGACAAAATCCAGCACCCCTTTATGATAAAGGTCCTAGAGAGATCAGGGATAACAGAACATACCTGAATATAATAGAAGCAATATACAGTAAACCAACAGCTAACATCAAACTAAATGGAGAGAAACTCAAAGCAATTCCTCTAAAATCAGGAACAAGACAAGGCTGTCCACTCTCTCCATATCTCTTCAATATTGTACTTGAAGTCCTAGCTACAGCAATGAGACAACAAAAGGAGATAAAGGGAATACAAATAGGAAAAGAAGTCAAACTTTCACTATTTGCAGATGATATGATACTTTACATAAGTGACCCGAAAAACTCCACAAGGGAACTCCTAGAGCTGATAAACACCTTTAGCAAAGTGGCAGGATACAAGGTAAAATCAAAAAAATCAGTGGCCCTATTATATACAGACAATGAAGTGACTGAGAAAGAAATCAGAGAAACCAAACCGTTTACAATAGCCATAAACAGCATCAAATATCTGGGGATAATGTTAACCAAGGAAGTGAAAGACCTGTATATCAAGAACTTTGAGTCTTTAAAGAAAGAAATCAAAGAGGATACCAGAAAATGAAAAGATCTCCCATGCTCTTGGATTGGTAGGATCAACATAATAAAAATGGCAATCTTGCCACAAGCAGTCTACATATTCAATGCAATCCCTATCAAAATTCCGGCACAATTCTTCACAGACCTGGAAAGAATATTAATCAACTTTATATGGAAAAACAAAAGGTCCAGGATAGCCAAAACAACCCTATACAATAAAGGAACTTCAGGAGGCATCACCATACCTGATTTCAAGCTCTATTATAGAGCTATAGTCCTGAAAACAGCTTGGTAGTGGCACAAAAATAGGCAGATAGACCAATGGAACCAAATATAAAACCCTGATTTTAACCCACACACCTATGAACACTTGATTTTTGACAAAATAGCTAAAACTATACAATGCAAAAAAGATTGTATCTTCAACAATTGGTGCTGGCATAACTGGGTACTGGTATGCAGAAGACTGCAGATAGATCCATGTTTATCACCTTGTACAAAACTTAAGTCCAATGGATCAAAGATCTCAAAATAAATCCAGCCACACAGAAACTTTCAGAAGTGAAAGTGGGAGATACTCTTCAACGAGTTGGTACAGAAGACCACTTCCTGAACATAACACCAGTGGCACAGACACTGAGATCGACAATTAACAAATGGGACCTCATGAAACTAAAAAGCTTTTGTAAGGCAAAGGACACAGTCAACAAGACAGAAAGGCAGTCCACAGAATGGGAAAAGATATTCATTGACCCCACATATGACAGAGGGCTAATCTCCAAAATTTACAAAGAACTCAAGAAACTAGTCTCCAAAACACCAAAGGATCCAATCAAAAGTTGGGGTACAGAACTAAACAGAGAATTCTCAATAGAGGAGGCTAAAATGGCCAACCGACACTTAAGAAAGTGCTCAACATCCTTAGCCATCAGGGAAATGCAAATCAAATCAACTCTGAAATACTATCTTATTCCTGTCAGAATGGCTAAAATAAAAAATACCGAAGACAATTTATGCTGGAGAGGATGTGGAGAGAGGAGAACACTCCTCCACTGCTATTGGGAGTGCCAACTCGTACAGCCACTTTGGAAAGCAGTATGGAGATTTATCAAGAAAATGGGAATCAATCTACCACAAGACCCAGCAATTCCACTCTTTGGCATATATGCAAATGAGGCAAATTCATACAACAAGGGCATCTGCTCCACTATGTTCATAGCAGCATTATTTGTAATAGTCAGAACCTGGAAGCAACCTAGATCCCTCTCAACTGAACAGTGGATAGAGAAAATGTGGTACATTTACACAATGGAGTATTACTCAGCAGAAAAAAACAATGGAATTTTGAAATTCCCAGGTAAATGAATAGCACTGGAATAACCATCCTGAGTGAGGTAACCCAGTCACAAAAAGACAAACATGGTATGTACTCACTCATATATGGATTTTAAACATGGATCAGGAGAGTGCCAGTCTGCACTTCCACTGACAGAGAGTCTATGAAACAGGAAAGAACCTAAAAGATATACATGGTACCCAAGAGAAGAGAAATGAGGCAAGATCCTCTGAACAGATGGGGAACATGGTGAGGGATGGGGGGAGGGAGACCTGGGAAATATAGATGGGGAGAAGTGGAAGAGAGAATAGGATGTGGAGGAATAGAAGTGTCTACTGGGGGAATAGGATAGGGGGAAGAGGGAATCATAGGTTAGAAGACAGGTCAGGCACCATTGTGACCTCTAGTGATCTAAACGGATGACACCAACTGGCAAGCTAAGCAATAGTGCAGAGACCACTTCGAATGCCTATTCCTAATAGTGAACTTGATGTCTATAACCATCCTGGAGCCTTCATCCAGTGACTGATGGAAGCAGAGGCAAACACCCACAGATAAATACTGAACAGAACCCAAGGAACCCAGCGACAGAGAGAGAGGAGCGAAGAGCAAATTGGTAAAGAATGGGCTGGCAAAACCAGCAGAGACAGTTGATCTGAACAGGGGAGAGCTCTTGGACCCCAGACTGACAGCTGGGAGGCCAGCATGGGACCGATCCAGACCCCCTGTATTTGAGAGTCAATGAGGAGTCCTGGGTTACCTATGGGGTCCTGAGCAGTGGATCAGTGTTTATCCCTCGAATATTAACAGACATCATGTGTCCATAACACAAAGAGGGTTGCTCTCTCTGCCTGGACTCTTAGGGAAGTGCCTGGAACCTACCCTGAATCGCCTATGTGGAAGGAATTGGCAATAGGGTGGGAGGATGGGGGATAATGGGGGGTGTGGGAGGAGGGGAGGGAGACGGAACTGGGATTGACATGTAAAACAAGCTATTTAAAATTTTAAAATATGTTAAAAATTAAAATAAATAATTAAAGCCACCAACATTTACTGAAGCATCTATTTTCCATATCAAGCTTGGTTCTGAGGATAAGATGAGGAGTAAGACAAATAAAAAACAAAACAAAAAAAAAAACATTTTGTCGTCCAGTGACATAGTAAGATCTACATGGATTCAGAAAATCCATATTCAAGAAACTCTTATGATATGTTTCCAATATTGCTTTGGATATTCTTTTATATTTTAGTATAATTTTTTATTTAAAATAGAAACGATCTTATTTTACTTATCAATATCAGTTCGCCCTGCCTCCCAGCCTCCCATGGGGCACACCAATCTCTCATCCCACCCTCATCCATTACTCTGGATTGGAGGCCTTCCAGGAGGGATCATCAAAGCCTATCACATTATTTGGGTAGGGCCTAGGTCCTCCCCATTTTATCTAGGCAGAGAAAGTATCCCTCCATCGGGAATGGGCTCCCAAAGACCATTTGTGCACTATGAATAAATATTCTTTCCACTATCAGAGGCCTCATAAATTTCCTAGGCCTCCTAACTGACACCAGGGTGCCTGGTTCAGTCCTATGCTGGTTCCTCAGATGTCAGATTGTGTCTTTGAGCTCCCACTTGCTCAAGTCAGATGTGTCTGTGGGTTTCCCAGCATGATCTTGACCCCTTGCTCATCACTCCTCCTTGTCTACAAATGGATTCCCGGAGTTTGGCTCACTGCTTAGCTATGGGTATTCTAAGGCTCAAAGTTTTATGTGTGCTAATCCTTCTCTTATGCTCCTTGAAATAAATATCACTCTTTAATTTGTATATTAACTTCATTCAGTAAAATTGGAATATATACTTTACATATGATTCAAAATGAGAATTTGAACTATAAATAAGAAAGATGTAATGATATTCAAATATCTAATTATTAAAATAATTGTATAGGACAATATAGTCTGTTTTAAGTTTTAATGGTAATTCTAAATTATCATCTATATGGAAAATCACTGAAATCAGCACTACTTTATGATTTAATAATAGTTTTTAAATAGTAACAATTAAGCAAGTTTCTCTAGCATTCTAATTATCTTTGGATTTTCTATCACTGTTTTAAACATATGTAGTGTATATGCTAATTTTTATAGGCTTCACTTTTCCTCTAGGAGGTATAATTTCTGTTGAAAACACTGTAGATCATATCTTTCTCTATGCCTTCATCTGTCCTTGCTCAATTTTTCTTCTTATCCAATTTAATTTCTTAAAAACAAGTGCAGCGATATTCCTGAATGATTTTTCCATAATATGTATGTTTTGTTATCTGATCTTTCCTTCAGGGATGACACAGTTAATGTCAGGTTGTATCTTGGTCAACTACTTCCTAGTAACAATGATGTATAAGAAAGCCTAATCCCCCCTTTTTTTCAATAACTTTGAAGAAGGTACTAAAAACCTGACAGCTGTGAGATTGATTACAGTAATGATTGATGATAGACTATAGCCATTTTTGGCATATGACTCAGAAGGGATACAGAGTTAAATGGCAATGTTACATCTAAATCCCTGTAAAGCATAAGCATGCATGTTTTTCTGTTTAACACATGTCCAATTCATACACTTGCAGATATGAACTTTGACTTAACTAGGTGGCAAAGTTTTCACTGTACGCAGGAGTCTACCATAAGATACATTTTAACCTTGAAGTTATTCATACAGATCTGCAGTTAAAAAATGGGTTTATTGTTTTAATATGTAACATGTATTTATTTTTATAATTTATTTTTTCAAGTTTCATCAAGCTTTAATAATATGTGTTTTGTAACTATCAACCCAAAGTATTATAAATATAATTATCGAGTATTTTAATTTTGAACTTCCTATGTCTCTTTGTAACAGGTAAAATAAAATGTTAACCACACTAATTTGGGGACAAAATATTATGCTAAGATCAAATTCTTATGGATTAATGGACCTGAGAAAAACTGTAGCAAAAGTGGTTCAGTAGCAATTTCTGATGTGTAAATAAGCAGTGATGTGTGGAAGAATTCACCACATTGTTTAAATTATTCTGAGAGTATTTTAAAGGTTTGCTTCGTGTTTTGTTTTGCTGGAAATTCATTCTTTGAGTTTCCTTAGAGTTTCATGAAACATTTGTCAGCTGAAAAACATCAAAAGTTGGCATACATATTTTCAAAATATGAAACAAAAGAGTCTAAGGGAATAATGTTCTAAGATGTTAGCTGCTGTGATGCAGATGGATGATCCTTATCTATCACCATGTACGAAACTTAAGTCCAAAATGGATCAAAAAACCTCAACATAAATCCAACCACACTGAATCTCTTAGAAGAGAAAATGGGAGATACTCTTGAACAAATTGGTACAGGAACATAACACCAGTAGCACAGACACTGAGATTGACAATTAATAAATTGGAATTCCTGAAACTGAAAAGCTTGTGTAAGGCAAAGGAAATAGTCAACAAGATAAGACAGCAGACATCAAAGAACCCAATTAAAAAGTGGGCTGCAGAACTAAATAGAGAGTTTTCAATAGAGGAGTCTAAAATGGCTGAGAGGCACTTGAGAAAGTGCTCAACATCCTTAGCCATCCAGGAAATGCAAATCAAAACAACCCTGAGATACCATCTCACTCCTGTCAGAATGGCAAAATTAAAAACACCAATGGCAATTTATGCTGGAAAGGATGTGGTGAAAGGGGAACACTCCTCCATTGCTGGTGGGAGTGCCAACTGGTTCAGCCCCTTTGGAAATCAGTATGGAGATTCCTCAGAAAAATGGGAATAAACCTACCACAAGACCCAGCAACTCCACTCTTAGGCACATATCTAAAAGATGCCCATTCATGCAACAAAGATATCTGTTCCACTATGTTCATAGCAGCTTTATTTGTAATAGCCAGAACTTGGAAGCAACCTAGATGTCCCTCAAACGAAGAGTGGATAGAGAAAATGTGGTACATCTACACAATGGAGTACTATTCAGCAGAAAAAAATAATGGAATCATGAGATTCCCAGGCAAATGGATGACACTAGAAGAAACCATCCTGAGTGAGGTAACCCAGTCACAAAAAGAGAAACATGGCATGTACTCTCTCATATATGGATTTTAGACATAGTTCTGTGGAGTGCCAGCCTACAATCCTATGGCCAGAGAGTCTGGGAAACAGAAACTTCATTTAGTGGCTGATCGAAGAAGAGGCAGATTCCCTCGGTTAAGTACTGAGCTGAACTCAAGAAAGCCAGTAACAGAGAGGGAGGACTGATGGTCAAAGTGATTAAGACTGGGCTGGTTTAACCCCCAGAAACAGCTGACCAGACAAAGGTTAACTCTTGAGTCCCAGGAATCAGCCTCGGAATCCAGCATGGGACTGATCAAGACCCCCTGAATGTGGGTGTCAGTGAGGAGGCCTAGGTAATCTATTGAGCCTTGGGCAGCAGATCAGTACCCATCCCAAGTATACACATGGACTTTGGACTCCCATAGAACAATGTGAGGTGCACTCTCACCCTGAACTCTTGGGGAAGGTTCTAGGCCTTGCCCTATATGAAATGACAGACTATGGACACCCCCATGGAGGGCCTCACCCTCCCTGGGGGAATGAGGGGATAACGGGGGGGGGGTTTGGGGGAGGGCACGGGAGGAGGGGAGGGAAAGGGAGAGGGACCTGGAACTGACTTGTGAAGCAACCTTGTTTCTTATCTAAATTTAACCTGGAAAATAAAATGAAAAAAAAGATTAGACAGCAGTCCTCAATGGGAAAAGTTATCCACCAACCCCACATCTGATAGAGGGCCGATTTCCAAAATATACAAAAAAATTTAAGAAGGTAGTCTTCAAAACAACAAACAATCCAGTTAAAAAGTGGGATACAGTATTAAATAGATCAGTATTTATGTATTTATTCCTGGCATACAAATGGACTCTGGGAATCCATTCCACATGGAGAGATGCTCTCTCAGCCTGGACACATGTGGGAGGACCTAGACCCTGCTGGGAAGACAGGACAGACTCTGAAAATCCTTCATGGAAGGCCTTACCTTCCCTGTGGTGCAGAGGAGCAATGGAGTAGGAGATTGGGGCCAGTGAGGGACTGGGGGAGAAGAGGAGGTAGAGGGAACTGGGAGTAACATGTAAAAAGTTAAATTAAAATAAAATTATAAAAAGAGAATAGCCATCTGGAACTGCACAACCACTTGATGAATTGGTGTGTTCTTCCCTGAGGAAGGCAACCTCTCAGTCTCTCAGTTCTCCTTTGAGGTCTATAATTCTTTGTGTATGGTTGAGGCCTCATGGTATTTTTTCCACTTTGCCATGTTCATTGGTGTTGTTCTTTTTCAGTTCACTTTTGGGTCAGAAATTTTGATGAAATTTTATTGGTTTAACTTCTGATATCAAAGCAAATCCCCAGATTTTCTGACTCTTCCAATCTTTTTGATAACTATTCTGTGATTATTTCATGAACCTTCAGTGTTGACGTATATTGTAAATGTGTCTATTGGAACTCTACATTTTGATTGTTGTAATTTTCTGTTGTGATCTCTAATTATTGCAATGGGAAGTTTCCTTGATAGAGTCTAAGTCTACATTTATATGCAGACATAAGGAGAAATGTTTATTGTTTTTTGTTAGGAATTAGTTTCTCTTAGTTAACTTGTGGTTGTAATAATCATTCAAATCCATAACTTTAACACAAATGAGTTGTTAACTAATTTTTCAGTGTGTATAATAGTTTTTCTCTTGTAGATTGGGTTCTTAAGTCCAATTAGAAAGATGTTGCTTGGTATTAGTATATGTGTGTCACTACTGCATTCTCAAAGTTGTCATGCTATAATGTTCATTGATGTGATTCAGAGGAATCAAGCTCACAAAGACTGTTGGCATTAGAAGCTTGCATAATACCTTATGACATCATGAAGTTACTCCTCAGGGAGGGGATATTATAGTCAATTCCAGCTCAGAAGTTTCAAATGAATGTTTTTGAAGGTATTTTCAGCAATCTGAACTTACCTTCCACCTGTGGGGCAGCTAAAGACAACAACAACAGGCTATATGACAGTCTAATGAGCAGCTGTGACCAACAACTTAAAAGAGCACTTTTCATATTTGGTATTGTGGTTCTGTTGGATGTTTATTTGTTCTTGATAGTAAAGTCATCAGCCCCAATGAAAAAAGTTCATTACATCTGTATTTATATCTTTATATACAGAACTGTGTCTATCATACGCTTTTTCTTAGGTAAATGGGTAATAGTATGTGCCTTTTTTGGATGTCCTATTGTTATCTTTACTCACTTCCCTCATTCTTAGATATTTACTGGCATGCACCCTCCTTAAGAAACCAACTTTTCATCATTTCCCCTGATGCCTTGTAAGCTTATTATTAGAAGATATTCAAAAAATGAATAACCGATAGTGACCTAAATAGTATATATGAACTGTGACATACGAAAGAAAATTCAGGCAACAAACTTAAAACAGATACACTCAATTTCATGTTAAGAGATAAAAAGTGAATGTGGCTGCATCATGTGAAGCCCATGAGCTATTGTCTACTTCAGCTACACAGAAAGCAATAAGAAAGATATAAATATTAAAGTTATTCAAACAAACAATAGCTAAGATTGTACTTGAAGTTTGAGCTAGAGCAATAAGACAACAAATAGAGATCAAGAGGAATCAAATTGGAAAGGAAGAGGTCAAGCTTTTACTATTTGCAGAAGATATGATAGTATACATAACTGACCCCAAAATGTCTACCAGGGAACACCTACAGCTGATAAATACCTTCAACAAAGTGGCAGGATACAAGATCAACTCAAGAAAATCAGCAGCCCTACTCTATACAGTCAATAAAAGGTCTGAGAAAGAAATGAGAGAAACATCACCCTTTACAATAGCCACAAACTACATAAAATTCCTTTGGGTAATGCTAATGAAACAAGTGAAAGACCTATATTGCAAGAACTTTTAGTCTTTAAGAAATAAACTAAAGAAGACATCAGAAAATGGAAAGATCTCCCATGCTCCTGGATGGGTAGGATTAATATAGTAAAGATAGCAATCTTGCCAAATTAATCTGCCGACTCAATGCAATCCCCATCAAAATATCAGCATAATTCTTCACCGACATTGAAATAATAATAATAGACCTTATCTGGAAAAACAAAGACCAAGGATATCCAACACAACACCTCAATAATGGAGATTCCTTAGACAACATCATCCCTGGCTTCAAGCTCTAATATAGAGCTATTGGACTAAAAACGGTTTGGTAATAGCACAAAAATAGACAGGCAGAATAAAAGAATTGAATTGAATAACCCAATATTAACCCATACACATATAAACACCTGATATTTAACAAAAAAGCTAAAATTATATAATGGAAAAAGAAAATATCTAAGGAAATAGAAACAGTCATCAGAAGTCTACCACTGAGAAACAGGTCAGGTCCAGATGGCCTCAGTGCAGAATTCTATCAGAAATTCAAAGCTCTAATATAGAGCTATTGTACTGAAACTGGCAGAACTGGAATCTGGCATATAGAAGACTGCAGATAGATCCAAATGGATCATAGACCTCAACATAAATGCAGCCACACTAAACCTCTTAGAAGAGAAGGTGGGAGGTACACTTGAATGAATTGGTACAGGAAACTGCTTCCTGAACATACCATCAGTAGCAATATCCCTAACCATTAGGAAAATGCAAATCAAAACAACTCTGAGCCATTATCTTACTCCTGTCAGAATGTCTAAAATCAGAAACACTAATGACTGTTTATGCTGGAAAAGATGTGGAGAAAGGGGAATACTCCTCCACTGCAGGTGGGAATGTGGACTCGTACAGCCTCTTTGGAAATCAATATGGAGATTCCTCAGGATTATGGGAATCTGTCTACCACAAGACCCAGAAATTCTACTCTTAGGCATATACCCAAAAGATTCATCGATTCTCACTCATACAACAAGGAAGTCTGTTTCATTGTATTCATAGCAGCATTATTTGTACTAGTCAGAACCTGGAAGCAATGTAGATATCCCTCAACTGAAGAGTGGATAGAGAAAATATGGCACATTTACACAATGGAGTACTATTCAGCAGTAAAAACAAAACAAAATAATGGAATCCTCAAATTTGCAGGCAAATGGATGGCACTAGAAGAAATAATATTGAGGTAACCCAGTCACGAAAAGACAAAAAGCATTTACTCACTTATACATGGATTTTAGACATGGATCAGGGGAGTGCCAGTGTACAATCCCACTGTCAGAGGGTCTGGAAAACAGTAGGACCCTAAGAGGGGTAGGCATGGTACCCAAGAGAAGGGGAATGAGGCAAGATTGCTGAGGACATTGGGAGCATGAGGGGGGGGGAGGAAGCAGGGAAAAAGAGAATGGGATAAAAGGAGAGGAGGGAAAGACATGGTGGACAAGGAAGGTTGATTTAGGAGAAGAATAGGTGAGAGCAGGATGAGAGGTACTGTAATAGAGGGAGTCATTTTAGGTTTGAGGAGAGATCTGGCACAAGTGAGATTTCCAGAGATCTACAAGGATGACACCAACAGGTAAACTAAGCAGTAGTGGAGAGACTACCTTAAAAGCCCCTCCCTGATAATGAGTTTGACTACTTCCTTATATGCCATCCTGAAACTTTCAACCAATGACTGATGGAAGCAGAATCAGACACCTAGAGCTAAATACTGTATTGAACTCCTGGAACCCCAAGACTGAGTTGGAGGACTCATGAGCAAAGGGGTCAAGACTGGGCTTGTTTAACCCACAGAAACAGCTGAACTGAACAAGGTGGACCTCTTGGACCCCAGATTGATTGCTTTGAGACCAGCATGGGAGTGATCCAGATCCCCTGAATGTTTGTGTCACTGAGGAGTCCTAGGCACTCTATGGGTCCTTGGCTGGTAGATCAGTATTTATTCCTGGCATGCAAATGAACTTTGGGTGCCCATCCCAAAATGAGAGATTCGCTCTCAGCCTGGACTCTTGGCTGAGGTCCTTGTCCCTGCTCTGAAGGAAATGACAGAATCTAAATATCCCCCATGGAGGGCTTTACCTTCCATGCTGAATTGGGTCATGGGCTGTGGGGGAGGGGAGGGAGAGGGAGCTGGGATTGACATGTGAAGCAACCTTGATTCTAATTTAAATTAATAAAGCTAAAAAATAATAGAAAAAAGTAAGAAAAACAAAATATTTTGTATAATGAAAGAATAAATGTGGTAAGTGTGAATTTCATACCTGACAAACAGTGCAGTGTTAGGAATGAAAATGAAATAATGTGCAACTGACAATGTGTTAAATAATTTATTTGACTTTATTAATCAAAAGATAATTCCAGAAATATCTCTAACCATAAAGGAGATGAAAACAAAATAAAACCCTTAAAGTTTGAAATAAACATTTAATGGAGTGAAAATAAAATATACTTCCCTTTCAAAAATATACTTTATGTAGTGATTTAATCAAAGTTTGTATCATTTGATATGAGACAAAGGATATACACTTTTATTTTAAAATTTAAGAGGATAAATTGTCTTATATTTTACTCAAAATTGCCATGGATTTTATGACAATGATATATCTAAATGACTTAACAACATTCAAAAAAATCTATTGAAACTAAGCCCAGCGTCTTGTTACACACATGTACTTGCATCATTTGAAAGTCCAAAATACAATGATTATGAGTTTCATACCTGCCTAGCCTACATAGTAAGAACCTGACTCAATACTAACCGTCTAACCACAAGAAAACAGCCTTAAGAAGTGATAGAGAAAATAATTTTAAATAAAAATAGAATTATCTTTAAAACTTCAAACATGAGTTTGAATGAGAACAGACAAAAGAATTGGAAGCAGATGAAGTAAGCAGAAAGGATGTATCCAATTGAGAATCAAGTATGCACACATTAATTATTAATTGTAATATAATGCCAGTGTCTGTGGACTGCTACATAGCCTCCCATTCAGGCGGGAGCCAAGCATCCCAGATCCCTGCTCTTCCCTTACACCATCAGGACCAGTGGACCAGTGTGACCAGCAGGACCAGCAGGACCAGCAGGACCAGGTAAACCAAGCCCTGCATGCAGGCCTGCCTTGCACTGCCTGGAGACTGCCTGGAGACTACCACAGAGCTTTGCATCCTGGCAGGAGCCAGGCACCCCAGATCACAGGTCTTCTCTTCCACCAATGGGACCAGGGGACCAACGGGTCCAGGTAAACAAGGCCCTGCATCCAGGCTTGCCTTCCAGTGCCTGTGGACTGCTAAAGAGCCTCTCATCCCAGCGAGAGCCAAGCACCCCAGATCCCAGGTCTTTGCTTCCAACAAAGGAACCAGGGGACCAGGTGGGACCCCAGATCCCTGGTCTTCTTCTTCACCCACAGGACCAGGAAGAGGAGAACTACCAGTATATTGGACTTGCTTGCACCCACTGAAAGGGAACTCTGGTCCCCTAACCACCAGACCATTAAGGGGCTCTATCTGCACCCACTAGAAGAAGAGATGGGTAAGAGACAATACAAAAACATACTCAGCAACAGAAAAACAAATATGATATCGCCATATTCCACACCAGAAAGACTTCAAAAATTCTAATGCAAATGAAGAGGAAGATAATTACCTTAAAAATCATCTCATGAAAATGATAGAGGCCCTAAAAGAGGATATAGGAAAATCCCTCAAAGATATGGAAGAAAAAACCGAACAAAAATTCAAAAGAGGCAACTAATGGGCAAAAAAACAAGGCAAAGAAATTCAAACAGTGCAAGGGTTGAAAACTGAAATAGGGACAATAAAAGAAACACAGTTTGAAGGAAGGCTGGAAATAGAAAAGCTGGCCAAATGATTAGGTACTAAAGACACAAGCATAGCCAACAGAATACAAGAGATGAAAGAGAGCATATCAGGTGTTGAAAATATACTAGGAGAAATTGATTCATCAACCAAAGAAAATCTTAAGTACAACAAATCCTTAACACAAAGCATGCAGGAAATATGGGACATCACGAAAAGACCAAACCTAAGAATAAAAGGTATAGAAGAAGGTGAAGAAAACCCCACCTCAAAGGGGCTGAAAACATATTCAATAAAATCATGAAAGAAAACTTACCCAAACTAAAGAAAGACATGCCAGTGAAGGTAGAAGAAGCTTACAGAACACCAGATAGAGTGGACCACAAAATATAGTACCCTCGCCACATAATAATCAAGACCCCAAATATACAGAATAAAGAAAGAATATTTAGGGCAGCTAAGGAAAATGACAAGTAACATATAAAGGCAAAGTTATCAGAATTACACCAGAATTCTCCATGGAAACTCTGAAAGCCAGAAGGTCCTGGATAGATATTCTACCAACACTAAGAGAGCATGGATGTCAGCCCATACTATTACACCAAACAAAGCTGTCAATCACTATAGATGGAGAAAACAAGATATTCCATGACAAAAATAGATTCAAGCAATTCATATCCACTAACGCAGCCCTGCAGAGGGTTCTAGAGGAAAACTGCAACCCACGAAAGTTAACTACAACAAGAAAAACATAGGCATTAGATAATCCCGCCTCACCAATAGCCAAAAGAAAAAAAATGGGAGGAATTCCACACATAATTTTATCACCAATAAGCATTCCAAATCAAAGAAGAATGAGCAATCAATGGTCATTAATATCCCTCAATATTAATTGCCTTAATTCACCCATAAAAAGACACAGGCTAAAAGAGTGGATTCAAAGACAGACCGCATCCTTCTGCTGTGTACAAGAAACATACTTTACCCTCAAAGACAGACATTATCTCAAAGTTAAGTGTTTGGAAAAGATTTTCCAATCAAATGGACCCAAGAAACAAGCAGGGGTACCAATCCTAATACTTAAGAAATTAGATTTTAGTATAAAATCCATCAAAAGAGATGAAGGAGGTCATTACATACTCATCACAGGAGAAATCCACCAAGATGAAGTTTCAAGTCTGAACATCTATGCCCCAAATACAAAGGCATCCCCGTTCATAAAAGAAGCATTACTAAAACTCAAATTACATATAAAGCTCCACACACTTAGAGTGGGAGACTGCAACACCTCACTCTCACCACTAGACAGAAATACCAAACAGAAACTTAACAAAGAAGCAAAGGGTCTAATAGAAGTTATGACCCAATTGGAATTAAAAGGCATCTATAGAACACTTCATCCAAACACAAAAGAATATACCTTCTTCTCACCACCACATGGAACCTTCTCAAAAATGGACCACATACTTGGTAACATATCAAACCTAAGCAGCCACAAAGAATTGGAATAACTCCATGCATCTTATCAGACCACCATGCATTAAAATGAGAATTCATCAACAACACAAATTGCAGAAACCCTACATGCTCATGGAAATTGAATAATGCACAATTGCACCATTCCTGAGTCAAAGAAGAAATAAAAAAGAATTAAAACTTCCTAGAATTCAATGAGAATGAAGACACAACATACCCAAATCTATGGGACACTTTGAAAGCAGTGATACAAGTGAAGTTCATAGCACTAAGTGCCCACATGAAGAAACTGGAAAATATATATACTAGAGAATTAACAGCATAGCTGAAAACTCTAGAACACAAAGAAGCAAACTCCCCCAGGAAGGAAGACACCAGGAAACTGAGGACTGAAATCAATAAAGTAGAAACTAGTAAAACAATACAAAGAATCAATGTGACGAAGAATTGGTTATTTGATAAAATCAACAAGACAGACATTCCTTTGTCCAAACTTACCAAACTGCAGAGTGTAATAATGCAAATCAACAAAATCAGAGATGAAAAGGGGGACATAACAATAGACTCTGAGGAAATTCAGAGAACCATCAGGTCATACTTTGAAAACCTGTATGTCCCGCGCTACCGTCTCGCCAGCAAGAACGACGCAGAACACTCGGATCCTTCTGCAGTAAAGCTTTAATGCATCTTGAGAGATAGATGATCAGCTTCTTAGAGGGAGACCCCAAGCTAAGAAACCCAGCCCCTTATATAAGCCTAGGAGCTCCGAGTGAGACGTGTAGAGCCGGGATTGGTGGTTTGCACATCACCCCAGATGACGCCACGGGAGAGGCACAGCTTAAACGGTTAACTCCAACTGACAGCAGATGTCAGCGCCATCTTCTAACAGTTAACTCCAACTGACAGCAGATGTCAGCGCCATCTTCTAACGGCAATAGCGATAGCGAGGGCGGCTCCTCACATCTCCCCCTATTCATTTATTTTTGAAGCAATAGGACACCCACAACTTTGGAGTGGAGATAGAGGTCAAATCCCCATGTGCAAATTCGGAACATGTACAAAGCTCCTCTCCAGGGTCTTATCCCCAGAGAGAGCCCTGACCAGTCCGATGTCGTTTTTCTGGGGGAAGGAGATCATGACATAGAACCTTCATGCAAGATGACTTATCTCCCAGGAGAAAGTCGTTATACCGCAGACCTCTCCTGTGCAGTGCTTAGCCTTGCAACTCCTTGGGCTGCTGAAGCCTACCCACTCTATCCCGTGCAATGAGACTAGCCTCGTGGGGTGCAAGAGCTGGGAGGCCAGCGACCTATTGCTTTAACATGGTTAACCAAATGTCAGGGGAGGCTCCGTGTTCTAAGGCAGCAAGTGCTTGTGCCACCACCACTTTGTCTCTTTTGTTTGGGCTCTGAGCTTACACACCATCCAAAGCATCAACACTATTCCACAGCAGAGAACTAGGCTAAATGATCCTACCCCCACCCATTCCTTAAAATAAGAAAATGCAGATGAAATCCAGGAGGAGAGGCCTTCCATCAGAGAAAGATCCAGATGCGTCGAATTCACTTGCAGGATCGCCATTCTCAACTCACGGAGTGTCTGCTCAAACTCAAAAGTCCAATTCTGTAATAAATGTTGAGACAGAGCTTGTGACAGGTTAGCTGCTCTTGTAAAATTCTCATATTGTACTGAAGTGACACAAAGGCCAGGCAACTTTTGTTCACATCCCAATTGGGCCATCTGCCACAATATATCCAATTGTTCCTGAACCAAATTAATCTGTTGGTTTACCAACATCAGGCCTCCTTGTATCTGAGAATTGGCAGTGGCCTGTTTATCTAGGACCATGGTCACAGTGGCCTATAGTTCATTAATGGTTTGAGTTGTCTGCACAGTGGCAGAAAGTGCAAGGGCCGAGGCGGTAACCGAAGCAGTAACCGCGGAGGTGGCTATCAGGCCCACAATAATAGCAGAGATCCCAAAAATCTCGCTTTTCCCTAAACAAACTCAAATTACTTGGCGTCTCAACAGGAACTGGAACAAATCGAGGCATGCGCATTACCAGAGCAAAAGGGTGCTTAATAGCATCCCAGCATAATGCATAAAAACAATTCTAAGCAGAGCAATTTATTTCTTTCTGATTCTTACCTAAGGTATCATTACTCACAACCCAAATAAAGGGCAGCTGAATAATTAGTTCTCTTAAAAGGGGTATACTTAACATTGGAGGAGGACCAATCAGATGATCCATAGCTCTGTCCCTCACTCAGACTGTTGCCTAATGCCCCTTTCCAATCAAAAGTAATCTGTCCCTTCTCACTATCATAGGAGAAAGATCAGTACAGCTTCCATTAATTCAAAAGGATTAGCATTAGATCTTTCTGGATCCATATGAATAAAATTATCCTTTAATGAAGAAATCACAGTAAAGCACAAGCTTCCTACTAATGACAAGCTTCTCTCATCCTGAAAACTCTGTATCTGAGGATCTAAAGGCAAAAAGGCAAGCCCCAACTCTCTATTAGTTGTGAAAAATCTAGGGAACACCTGGGCATTCTGAATCACTGGCATCGGTAGGGGAAGGTAGACATGATGGCCCACCGTAACTCTCCCATCATACTAGGAACCATCATCCCGAGTAGGAGAGTCTTCATCACCCACTTGGCCTCCATCCTTCTTATTCTGGAGTTGTGAAGGAGCTCTTCGAGTAAGTCTTTCAGGGATCCACAGGGGGTTTTCTTCCTCCTGTGGAAAAACACACACAGCTCCCCTGGATCTTATAAGAATAGGATCCGGGCCTTTCCAGAGATCAGTCAAGACATCTTTCCATTTTACCATTTCTTTTGGCCTATCAGGCTCTAAACTGTGGCGATCGGCCGCAGTGTGGCCTTGGGCATCAGAGTTCAAGAAATTAAGGGTAAAAAGTGCCATGGATACAGCAACTCTTGGTACCGAGGGTAGAACATCCTCAATACTCCCCTTTTGTTTAATCAGATATGATTTGAGTGTACGATGGGCACGTTCCATAATGCCCTGTCCTTGAGGGTTATAAGGTAGGCCAGTTAGATGGGTAACATCCATTTGCCGACAAAACTGTCGGAATTTTTGAGAGGTATATGCTGGTCCATTGTCTGTTTTTAAAATTCTGGGTTTTCCCCAAGCACTCCAGGCCTCAGGCAATGTTGAATCACATATGAGGCCTTTTCCCCTGTTAGGGGTGTGGCGAACATTACGCCAGAACAGGTGTCAACAGAAACATGAACATATTGAAGCCTTCCAAAAGAGGGAATATGAGTAACATCCATCTGCCACATCTGCAATGGTCTAATGCCACGTGGGTTTATTCCCATGTGGGGAGTAGGTAAGAATTCGCAGCAATTCTGGCATTGAGTAACAATTTCCCTAGCCTCTTTCCTGGATAGAGCAAAACGACGGCGCAAGGTCTCAGCCGTCACATGAAAGCGCTTATGGAATTCTTTTGCTGCTTGTGCATGGGTAGACAAGGCAGCGGCCACCAGCTTTGTAGCCTTGTCCGCTAAGTCATTCCCTAAGGACATGGGACCTGGGAGTCCAGAATGTGCTCGGACATGGGTAATGAAAACAGGAAATCTCCTATTTAACAAGGCAGCTTGTATCTTTTGAAAGATGTTAGCAACTCTGCTGGAGGATCTTATTATTCCAGCTATCTCAAGGAGATTAACTGCATTAACCACATAAGAGGAATCTGATACAATATTGAGGGGTCCTGGAAAAGCCTCAAGAACCTCCAGTACTATCAGACATTCTACAACTTGAGGTGAAGTTTCATTATATTGTTTAGATATAACCCTATCCTTGACCACATAAGCTCCCATACCAGTTTTTGATCCATCAGTGTACACCACAGTCCCATCTGGGAGTGGGTCTTTAGCTGTCACTTGTGGAAACACTATAGCCTGGTTTAGGGCAAACTGTAAAATTGGATGCTTTGGAAAATGATTATCAATTTGTCCTGAAAAGGAAGTAACTAAAACTGCCCAATCACTAGATGTGGCTGCCAAGGTCTGAACTTGTGCAGCAGTATAAGGCACAATCAAGGAATCAGGATCCCTGCCAAAATGTGTAACAGCTGCTTTTATTCCGCGAGCGCGAGCTGTGCAACAGCATCAGGGTACCAGTCAATAATCTTAGCAGGGGAAGCATTTGGATGAATCCAAAGTAATGGTCCATGTTGCCACAGGACTGCAGTTGGCAATTGAGCTGTCTTAAAAACACACAGATTAAAAGGTAGTGACTCCTCAATATGTTGTAATTGTGCTTCCTGTAAGGCCTCTTCCACCATCTGTAAGGCTCGGTGGGCGGCAGGGGTAAATTTTCTGGGTGAGGAGATATGAGGCTCACCCTCCAGGAGATCGAAGAGGGGTTTTAGATCAGCAGATGGAATTTTTAAAAAGGGACTCAACCAATTTATATCTCCCAGAAGTTTCTGAAAATCATTTAATGTTTGTAAGTGGTCTTTGCGAATTTCTATTTTCTGAGGAACTATATTTTTGGGAGTAATCATTGAGCCCAAAAAGAGGCCTGTAACTGCAATTTGAACCTTTTCTGAGGCAATCTCTAATCCCCACTGTTTTAATTCAGCCACCAGCATGGGGAAAGCCTTTTGTAAAACATCTAACTCTTTGTGACAAATAAGAATATCGTCCATATAATGGATCATGATTAAAGATGTAAATTGCTTCCTAATTGGCTCCAAAGCCTCCTGCACATACAGCTGACATATTGTTGGGCTATTGGCCATGCCTTGCGGCAGTACCTTCCACTGAAATCTCTTGTCTGGTTCCATATGATTAAGAGAAGGGATAGTGAAGGCAAACCTTGGTCTATCCCGTGGGTAAAGTGGAATAGAGAAGAAACAATCCTTAATATCTATAATAATAAGCTTCCAATCTTGAGGAAGTGCAGAAAGCAAAGGAAGGCCTCTTTGAACAGGGCCAAAAAGATGCATCTGATTGTTAATGGCCCGCAGGTCATGGAGTAATCTCCACTTCCCAGATTTCTTCTTAATAACAAAAATTGGTGTATTCCATGGGGAGGTAGAAGGCTCTAGATGCCCCAGCCGTTCCTGTTCTTGCACTAATCTTGTGACAGCCTCTAATTTTTCAGAGGATAGAGGCCATTGAGAGACCCATAACGGCTCCTCTGTTTTCCACGGTATGGGTCGTGAAGCCTCAACGGCCCCTAAATAAAACCCAGTCCTTTTCTACTCCTATTTCCGTGTTGCGTAATGGGTTTTATTCTGCCTTGTTCTTGCCTACCCAAGCCTCTACCGTTTCTATACCCCATCTTTGCCATAATAGCTGATGCCTGGGGGGAGTATTCATTAGTTAGGGTCATGCCCATGGCTTGTAACACATCCCGTCCCCATAAATTTACAGGGAGTGGCAACACATAGGGGGTAAAACATCCCTGTTTGCCCTCAGCATTCCGCCAGGTTAAGGCTGAGGCACTGATGGCAGGAGAGGACTGGTATCCAAGACCTTGTAGAGAATGAGATGAAACAACAGTGGGCCAAGACTTCGGCCACCAATGGAGTGAAATAATGCTTTTGTCTGCTCCCGTATCCATTATCCCTTCAAATTCTTTTCCATTAATTAACAATTTTATTGTAGGTCTCTCATTTAGGGGTATAGCCAGATAGGCTGAATCACTTCCAGAAGATCCCATAGCCCTTTTTTGTAAAGTGTAGGTTTCTCCATCCCCGAGGGAGGGCAGCAACACCAGTTGTGCAATTCTATCTCCCTGCTTTATAGAAAATACACCCCGAGGGCTAGAACAGAGAACTTGAATCTCCTCTTTATGATACGGGTCAACAATTCCAGGATATATAATGAGTCCCTGTAAAGTTAAGGAGCCACGGCCCAGAATAAGCCCAATGGTGGCAGGGGGCAAAGGTCCAGGGGAATGGACTGGGACCGGTTGAACATTCATTTGGGGCATGAGTAAGAAGTCGGAGGCGGCACGCAAGTCCATTCCGGGGGTTCCTCGGAAACCTCTACTTCCTCTTGATTGCTTTTCTGAAATTGGTTCCCATATTTCTGAGGGCCCTGGGACCATGGGCCCCGTGACCCGTTTTTTGATTGGGGTACCTTGGGTTCTTCAATAGGGGGCAGAAGCCTCCCTTTTACATCCCGGACTGACCTGCATTCGCTAGCCCTATGATAACCTTTACCACAACGATGGCAAAGCTTCGATTCTCTTGTTCTTTCAGGGGCTTGACAATCTTTCTTAAGGTGCCCCATTCTCCCACAATTAAAACAAGCTTTTCGATTAGATAAATCTCTACACCTGTGGGTTTGTAAAATGGCGGCAGCTAGTCCTGCATTGGTTAGGGGTCCCCCCAGCTCCCTGCACACTCTGAGCCAATCTTGTAAACCTTTGCTTTTGCGAGGGGCGATAGCCGCTCGACATTCCTGGGTTGCTTGTTAATAGACAAGTTGCTCAATCAGGGGCATAGCTTGTTCTGAATCACCAAAGATGCGACTGGCGGCCTCTGTCATTCTGGCCACAAAGTCTGAAAATGGCTCTTGGGGTCCTTGGACAATCTTTGTAAGGTGTCCACTGGACTCTCCCCTTTTTGTGAGGGCCTTCCATGCTTTAATAGCGGCGGCCGACACCTGACCATAGACGCCCCAGATGTAGTTGGTTTGATTAAGGGCATGTTGACCCTGACCTGTCAGCATTTCAAATGTCCACTGCCTCTGATTCTCATCTTCAGCCGTGGCATTAACTCTAGCTTGTGCCTGGGCTGCATCATACCAGAGAGCCTTCCATTCCATGTATTGTCCCATGTTGGGAAGCACTGCTTTCACTGTCGTCTGCCAGTCAGTGGGAGTCATGGCAAAATTAGCAAGCCTTTCCACCTGCATTGTGGTAAAGTTAGCATTGACCCCATAATTACGAACGGATTCGGCCAATTCTTTGATTTGATTGTAATCTACAGGGGTATGTACTCTTCCGCCTTCCGCATTCTCGAATACTGGAAAAGCTACTTGTATTTTTCTCCGTTCCTCTAAAGGTAAAAAGGAGTCAGTACCAGTATTCAGCCGAAGCTCATACTGCGGAGGCGCTGAGGGGCGTGAGCCCGCCGGATTTATAGGAGGTGGCCTCACATTCATTTTTGTTTTCAGTGGCCGGTGTCTATCAGGGTGATATCTTTCTTCCTCATACCGTGCCACCTCCTCCTCTAGACCACCTTCTTCGCTAGAATACAGAGTGTCAGAATCAGAATTATCTAGCTCCAAGGCTTCTAGCTCTACTGTAGGGTATAGACTAGATTCTGGCTTTTTCTTTTTCTTAGATTTGTTAGGGGGTGAATGATCACTCCCTTCTTTCTCTCCCCTTTCTTAACTTCTTGGGGAGGGCCTTTTTTCTTAGACATGTCTTTCCTTTTGCGAGCTCCCATTCTCTCACTCCGTTCAGTTTCTGACATGCTATCCTGAACTTCCTCTAAGGTTCCCTGACTTTCTATTATAGCAGGGTGACAGGCCTCATCCTCCAAGCAGTTTTTAACTAGCTTCCAAATGGCTTTGGTACCTAAGTGGAGATCTCCTTCTGCATGCTTCCTGTCTAGTTCTTTACCTAGCTTGTTCCATGAGGCCACAGTGAGGGACCCGGAACAAGCATACCATGGTGCCACTCTATCTACCTCCTTCACAATATTTTGAAGTGTTTGTGGTGCAATTTTAAGATCTCTTTGTTTTAGCACAGTCTGTAGGGCAGTAACCACTGACTGTGACAACCCCATCGCGCTAGCGGCTTATCTAAAAAACGGCGCTCAACTCCGTTACCAGACTGACAGCACCAGACTGACAGCACCAGACTGACAGCACCAGACTGACAGCACCAGACTGACAGCACCAGACTGACAGCACCAGACTGACAGCACCAGACTGACAGCACCGTTCTGTCAGCACCAGCCACGATGAAGGAGAAGGACAAACAGGACTAGCACCAAAGCCTCCACTGACCTGTCCCACGGTGATGACAAACTAAGGCCAAAGTCTAGAAAAGGGGTGTTCAGGATAAAGCATACCTCTCTGAACTTACGTCCCTGCAGTTCTGAATCCGCCCCGTCTTCCGAGGGGTCTCCCGCGGCACCGGCGATGTTGAAGAGTTCCCGGGTTTCGGCACCAGATGTCCCGCGCTACCGTCTCGCCAGCAAGAACGACGCAGAACACTCGGATCCTTCTGCAGTAAAGCTTTAATGCATCTTGAGAGATAGATGATCAGCTTCTTAGAGGGAGACCCCAAGCTAAGAAACCCAGCCCCTTATATAAGCCTAGGAGCTCCGAGTGAGATGTGTAGAGCCGGGATTGGTGGTTTGCACATCACCCCAGATGACGCCACGGGAGAGGCACAGCTTAAACGGTTAACTCCAACTGACAGCAGATGTCAGCGCCATCTTCTAACGGTTAACTCCAACTGACAGCAGATGTCAGCGCCATCTTCTAACGGCAATAGCGATAGCGAGGGTGGCTCCTCACACCTGTACTCTACAAAATTTGAAAATTTAAATGAAATGGACAATTTTCTGGATAGAAATCACTTGCCAAAATTAAATCAACACTAGATAAGGAAATTAAATAGACCTGTAACCCCTGTGGAAATAGAAGCAGTCGTCAAACTCTCCCAACCAAAATAAACCCAGGTCCAGATGGCCTCAGTGCAGAATTCTACTAAAAATTCAGAACAGCTTAAACCAATTCTTCTCAAAGTATTCCATGCAATAGAAGCAGAAGGATCTTAGCCTACATGGCTTCAATAATCTTGATTCCCAAGGCACACAAAGACTCAACTATGAAAGAGTACTTCAGTCCAATATCCCTCATGAACACTGATGCAAAATTACTCAATAAAATACAGAATGGGAAAAGATATTCACTAATCCCACACTGAAAGAGGGCTGATATCCAAAATTTACAAAGATCTCAAGAAGCAAGTGTCTTAAACACCAAAGAATCCAACTAAAAAGTGGGCTATAGAACTACATAGAGGATTCTCAATAGAGGAGTCTAAAAAGGCTGAGAGGCACTTGGGAAAGTGTTCAAAATCCTTAGTCATCCAGGAAATGCAAATCAAAGTAACACTTTGATACCATCTTACTTCTGTCAGAATTGCTAAAATCAAAAATACCATTGACAATTTATGATGGAGAGGTTGTGGTAAAAGGCCAACACTCCTCCACTGCTGGTAGGAGTGCCAGCTTGTACAGCCATTTTGGAAATCAGTATGGCGATTCCTCAGAAAAATGGGAATATGCCTACTGCAAGATCCAGTAACTCAACTCTTAGGCATATATCCAAAAAATTCACATTCATACAACCAGGAAATCTGGTCCACTATGTTCAAAGCAGCATTATTTGTAATAGCCAGAACTGGGAAGCAACCTAGATGCCCCTCAACGGAAGAGTGGATAGAGAAAATGTGGGACATTTATGCAATGGAGTACTATTCATCAGAAAAAAAAACCCAGCAGAATCCTGAAATTTGCAGGCAAATGGATGGCACTAGAAGAAATCATCCTGAGGTAACCCAGTCAGAAAAAGAGAAAAATGGTATGTACTCTGTCATATATGGATTTTAGACATAGATCTGGGGCATGCCAGCCTACTGTCCCATGGCCAGAGAGTCTGGGAATCATAACCATAATTCAATGGCTGATTGAAGCAAAGGCAGACTCCCACAGCTATATGCTGATCTGAACTCAAGGAATCCAGTGACAGAGAGAGAGGACTGATGAGCAAAGTGATTAAGACTGGGCTGGTTTAACCCCCAGAAACAGCTGGGGGTTAGCTCTTGACCTGACAAGGGTTAGCTCTTGAATCTCAGACTGGGAATCCTGCATGGTACTGATCATGACCCCCTGAACATGGGTATCATTTAAGATTCCCTCTTTCCGTATGACTCCAGTATGTGCTAAATTGACAAGAATTTAACCACCAGACACCTAAGCACAAAATGCATGTTTTTATATAGCATTGGGGTGGGGAATGTTCCCCAATGCAGAAATTCCCATGTCACAAGGCAATACTCAAGATAACAATAAAATTATAATTTAAAACTTGCTATTTTCCTTGGACAAAAATGAATTCAGCTATAAATCAATTCTGGGAAGAAAAAAAAAGGAAAAAAAAAAGAAAAATATTTCAAAATCTTAGAAATTAATAATAGCTTCTAAATAGTCCTTTGGCCAAGAAGGTGCTAAGTGAGTAAATTAAAAAATATATATAAGCTGAAAGTGAAACACAGAGAACACTATGTAGATATAGCTTAAAAGAAGACATGGAGAAATCACAACTATATCTTTTAAAATGCTATATTAGGAAAACAGAAAAATCTAGGAATTAACCTTTAAAGTAAGCAGATAAAAGAATTAGAAAGAGATAAAAATAACTGGAAAAGAATCAGAAAATTTTGTCATAGAGCAATTTGAATCTTTTAGTGTATTTTTAAAAATTCATGGGTTTATCAACACGATTAAAACGAAAAAGTCCAAAAGGTCAAGAATGAAAGAAAGAATAATAAATACAGAATTTTAAAACCTGTCGGAATTTATAATAATTTTAAAGAAAATAAAATATTTTGCTATCAACTTAATGAAAGCTGACCGGACAAGGGGGAGCCCTTGAATCCCAGACTGTAGTGCCAGGGAGGAGGCCACAGAAATCACTGGGGCCTTGGATAGTAGGTCAGTGTTTACCATGGTTTATGAATGAGCTTTTGGAGCCCATTCTAAATAGAGGGATGCTCTCTAAGCCTGGACACAAGGGGAAGGGCCTAGGTCCTGCTCAGGATGAAATGGCAGACTTTAGAGACCCCCCAAGGAGGGCCTCACCCTCCCTGGGGAATGATGTGGGGATTGGGTGGAGGGTTGGATGGCTGGTGGAGGGACAAGGGAGGAGGGGTAGGAGAGGGAGCTGGGATTGACATGTGAAACATTCACATTTCTAATTTAAATAAAAACATATATTGAGAAAAAAAGAGAAAGTTGCACAAGATCTGAGTGCTGGAAACCACAAAATATTTCCAGGACTTGAGAGGCAGAAGCAGGCACATCACTGAGTTCAAGGCCAGTCTGGTCTACAGAATAAATTCAATGACAACAACAACAACTAACAATAAACAAACAAACAGAAACTCAAAATAAAATGTAAAATGGCTAGATAATTGGAAATGTATACTGCAGCCATAGATTGGATGCACCAGCACAGTAAAGATTGAATTTCTGTAAACTGAGTGCTGGTCTCTTTGCAATATCAACTAAGATAATTTTGCATATGTTGTAAGTATTTGAAAGTGTATGTACAAACAAGTAAGCTATAATTCTGTAACTTTTATGAAATAAGGTGAGAGAAATAAACCCAGGTGATTTCAAAATACATCACTTTGGTAATATTGGTACAGGGACAGAAACAAAGATTAACGGAATAGAACAGTGAACCCACAAAAGACACACATGGTAGGAGACTAGGAGACTAATATTGACAAGGGCACAAACAAAACTGGATTTAGTCTTTATATTTTTTCATATTTCCTTAGTTAACTTTTTAGATAGATGGACATTTTAGAGAATAATGTTTAATTTAAAAGGTGGAGTGGAGTGTGCTTGTTGGGAGGTGGTGGCACAGGACTTTATTCTCAGCACTCTGGTGGCAGAGGCAGGCACATCTCTTCCAGTTTGAAGACAACCTCAGGCTTCAAAACTACACAGAGAAACCATGTCTCTACCCTCTGCCCCCCTTAAAAGGTGGAGTGTGTGTGTGTGTGTGTGTGTGTGTGTGTGTGTGTGTGTGAGTGATGTATAAATACTTTTCCATATGGGTGTGGAGACTGAGGTCAACATTTTTGTTGGTCTGTCATACACTGATTCCTACCATTATATTTTAAGATGGTGTCTCTCAGGTCTCCATTTCGCAAGCTGCTACAAAGATTTTTACGGATCTGCATATCTTGTCTCCACATCTCCATTGCTGACTTCACAAGAGTATGTAGCCAATGGGCTTTCTGTATGGAATATGCAAGTCTGAATTCATTACCCTGTGCTTTCCTGGAAGGTATTTTATCAATCCATCTGTTAGATTCTAATTTGCAATTTTTTTCTTTGATTTTAAGTTCACAGTTGAATTCCAAAAGATCACAAAAGGGTAGATATTGAGTGAAATAGATTGACCTTTGATAATGTAGGTAGGTTTCATCTAATTAGACAGGTTGAAGCCCGAATAAGACAATATAGATTTTTTAAGAAAATGTTTTAATTTTATGTAATTACTAACTCTCATGCAGTGAGATAATTAAGGAAAAAAAAACACTGACCATTTACTTTGACTCCTTTATGGAGTCCACATCTATCCTCCATGCAACAGTTTTGTGATCCTTCTAATATTAAATGAACATAAAGGCATTTAAAAGCTCTGAGGTAATTAACATACGGTTGTTTTTTTTCTCCTTTGCAAATGATTATGACATCCTTATCCTTCATGTAAAAATTCAGTGACAATTTTATGGTTGTCCATTATTGAAAATTATTACTATTTTTTATTTATTTTTCAGTTTAAATTTAGATTAGAAAAAAGGTT
Organism: Mesocricetus auratus; assembly: GCF_017639785.1. Classification (NCBI taxonomy): domain Eukaryota; kingdom Metazoa; phylum Chordata; class Mammalia; order Rodentia; family Cricetidae; genus Mesocricetus; species Mesocricetus auratus. The sequence continues at coordinate 1,125,036 of NW_024429190.1, forward strand.
GCTTCACAAGTCAGTTCCAGGTCCCTCTCCCTTTCCCTCCCCTCCTCCCGTGCCAGCCCCTCAACCCCCCCATTATCCCCTCATTTCACTAGGGAGGGTGAGGCCCTCCATGGGGGTGTCCATAGTCTGTCATTTCATAGAGGGCAGGGCCTAGACCCTCCCCCATGAGGTCAGGGTGAGAGTGCACCTCACATTGTTGGATGGGAGTCCAAAGTCCTTGTGTATACTCGGGATGAGTATTGATCTGCTGCCCAAGGCTCAATAGATTACCTAGGCCTCCTCCCTGACACCCACATTCAGGGGGTCTTGATCAGTCCCATGCTGGATTCCTAGGCTGATGCCTGGGATTCAAGAGTTAACCTTTGTCAGGTCAGCTGTTTCTGGGGGCTAAACCAGCCCAGTCTTAATCCCTTTGGTCATCAGTCCTCCCTCTCTGTTACTGGCTTTCTTGAGTTCAGCTCAGTACTTAACCATGGGGGTCTGCGTCTTCTTCCCTCAGCCACTGAATGAAGTTTCTGTTTCCCAGACTCTCTGGCCATGGGATTGTAGGCTGGCACATTTTTGGGGTTATTGTTCTGTCTTTTTGACAATATCTTTTGCCTTACAGAAGCTTTTCAGTTTCGTGAGATCCCATTGATTAATTGCTGATCTTAGTGCCTATAGTATTTTTGTTCTTATCTGGAAGTTGTGTCCTGTGGAAATGTGTTCACGGCTATTCCCCACTTTCTTGTCTGTCAGGATCAGTGTGTCTAATATTTTTTCATTGTGTCTTAATTTAAGAAATAATCTATGATCCACTCGGGCTTCAGTTTTGTACAGGGTGGTGGATATGGATCTTTGCACATTCTTCTACATTCTGGCATCCAGCTAGATGAATACAATTTGTTGAACATCTTTTCTTTTATCCATTGAATAATTTTGTCTTCTTTGTCAAAAATCAAGTATCTATAGTTTTGTGGATTGACTTCTAAGTCTTCAATTGCATTGATCAACCTGTCTGTTCTACTGCCAATTTACTTCCTTATATTACTATTAATGTGCAGTACAGATTGGTATCAAGAATTGTGATGCCTCCAGAAGTTCTTCTATTTTAGAGGATTGTTTCTGTTATTTTTTACTTTTAAATATGGATATTCTTTCAATATCTGTAAGTAATTATGATGAAGTTTTGATGGGGATTGTACTGCTTTGGGGAAGAGGAACTTTTTTGCTGTGTTAACCATGCAGGCCCATGAGCATGGGAAATTTTTCCATCTACTGGTTTCTCCTTCAAGTTCTTTCAACAAGGACTTGATGATTTTAAGATGCAGATCTTTCACAGGCTTCGTAAGTTACTTTGTATTATTTTATGTTATATGTGGCTATTGGGAGGGGTGTTGTTTCCACAATTTCTTCATCAGCCTGTTTATGTTTTGCATGTCTCTTGTATCCCTGATATCTCCAAAACTTTTTTTTCTGGTTTTTACGAGACAGGGATTCTCTGTATTGTTTTGGAGGCTATCGGCCCAGCCTGGCCTCGAACTCACAGAGATCCACCTGCCTCTGCCTCCCGAGTTCTGGGATTAAAGGCATGTGCCACCACCACCCGGCTTTGCGCCACCACCGCCCAGCTTCCAAAACTTTTATCATAAAGGCATTCTCAATTTTGTCAAAAGCTTTTTCATCATGTTTGCTTTTTTCTTTCAGTTTGTTTACATTGACAGAATTGATGTTGAAATGTCAATACATCCATAGGAGGAATTCTACTTGATCATGAATGGTGATATTTTTTATTTGTTCTTGGATTCAGTTAGTAAGTATATTATTGAGTATTTTAGTATATACTCATGCCAGAAATTGGTCTGTAATTATCTTTCTTTGTTGTGTCTTATGTTCATTGAAATCATGGTGACAATGCCCTCAGAAAATTAATTAGGCAACTACTGTTTTTTCGTGTATTAATTTGAGGAGTATTGGTGTTGCCACTTATTTAAAGGTCTAGTATAATCCTGTACAATTATTGTCTAATCCTGAACTTTTTGTTTGGGAGACATATAATGACTTCTACTTACTTAGAGATTATAGAACTATTTAAATTGTTTATGTAATTTTGATTTAACTATGGTAAGTGGTATTTCTGGCAGAAAGTGTTCATTTCTTTTAGATTTTACAATTTTGCTTCTTATGGGCTTTTGAAGTATGATCTAATAATTCTTTTGTTTATATTGGTGTCTGTTTTTATGAACTTGTTTTTTTTTGTTTTTGATTTTATTTATTTGGATAGTCTTTCTCTACCTTTCAGTTAGTTTGGATAATTTTTTGTATATCTTATTGATTTTCTTTTCTTTTTTATAGTTTTTATATGTTTATATTTATTTTTGGAATTTTTAAATTTAAATTAGAAACATGAATGCTTCACATGTAAATCCCAGCTCCTTCTCCCACCCCTCCTCCCTTGTCCCTCCACCAGCCATCAACCCCCCACCCAATCCCCACATCATTCCCCAGGGAGGCTGAGGCATCTCTTTGGGGAGATTTCTAAAGTCTATCATTTCATCCAGGGCAGAACCTAGGCCCTTCCCCATGTGTCCAGACTGAGAGAGCATCCCTCTATTTGAAATGGGCTCCCAAAGATCATTCATAAATCTTGGTAAACTCTGATCATCTACCCAAGGCCCCAGTGATCCCTGTGACCTCCTCACTGAGACTACATTCATGGATTCTGAATCAGTCCCTCTTGGCATCTCATGCATCAGTCTAGGATTCAAGAGCTCCCTGTTATCTGGTCAGCTGACTTTGTGGGTTTCACCATCATGGTCTTGACCCCTTTACTCATCACTCCTCTGTCTTTGTCACTAGGTTCCAGGAGTTCAGCTCAGTGTTTAGCTGTGGGTATCTTTCTCTGCTTCCATCAGTCAGTGGATTAAAGTTCTACGATGGCATATAAGGTAGTCATCAACCTTACCAGTAAGGAGGGACATTTAATGTAGTCTCTCCACTATTGCTTAGTTTGCCAGTTGGTGTTATCCTTGTAGATTTCTGGAGATCTCACTAGTGTCAGATATCTCCTCAAGCCTATAATGACTCAATCTATTATGGTATCTCTCATAATGCTCATCTCAATTCTTACCTGGTATCAAACTTCCTGCACCCCCATGCTTTCTTCTCCCCTCCTCTTATTCCCCTCTTTTTTTCCTGGTTTCCTCTCCCCTCCCCGGATGTTCGCAATCTGCTCAGGAGATCTTGCCTCATTCCAATTCTCTGGGGTATCATGCATCTCTCTTGGGAACCTCCCTGTTTCCCAAACTCAATGGCACTGCCATTGTAGGCTGAGACTACCCTGATCCATATCTCAAATCCATATATATACCATGTTTGTCTTTTTGTATCTGGGTTACCTCACTCAGGATGGTTTCTTCTGGTGCCATCCATTTGCCTGCAAATTTCAAGATTCCATTGTTTGTTTTTCTGCTGAGTAGGACCTCAGTTTATAATTGCACCACAGTTTCTCTATTCAATCTTAAATTGTAGGGCATCTAGGTTGCTTCCAGGATTTATTACCTATAATATTGCTATGAATATAGTGGAACAGACATCCATGTTTTGAGAATGGGTGTCTTTAGGGTATATGCCTAAGAGTGGAATTGCTGGGTTTTGTGGCATGCTGAGTCCAGCTTTCTTGAGGAATCTCAATACTGATTTCCATAGTGGCTATACAACTTGGTACATCCACCAGCATTGGAAGTGTTCCCCTTTCTACACATCCTGTCCAGCACAAACTATCATTGATATTTTTGATTTTCGGCATTCTAAAAGGAGTAAGATGATATCTCAGAGTTGCTTTGATTTGCATTTTGCTAATGCTGATGATGTTGAACACTTTCTCAAGTGTCTCTCTGCCATTTTATACTCCTCTATTGAGAATTCAGTCCCCCTCTTTTTCATTAGATCCTTTGGTGCTTCGGGGACTTGTTTATTGAGTACTTTTTAAATTTTGGAGATCAGCCCTCTGTCAGATGTGGGGTTAGTGAATATCTTTTCCCTATCTGTGGGGTGTCTTTTTGTCTTGGTGACTATGTGTTTTGCCTTACAGAAGCTTCTCAGTTTCAGGAGGTCCCATTTATTAATAGTCGGTCTCAGTGTTTGTGCTACTGTTGTTACGTTCAGGAAGCAGTCTCCTGTACCAATTCATTCAAGGGTACCTCCCACTTTCTCTTCTAACATGTTCAGTGGGGCTGGATTAATGTTGAGGACTTTGATCCATTTAAACTTAAGTTTTGGGCATGGCGACAGACATGTATCTATCTGCAGTCTTATACAGATCAATATCCAGTTATGACAGCACCATTTGTTGAAGATGCTTTCTTTTTTTCATTGTATAAAGTTAGCTTCTATGTTGAAAACCAGGTGTTCATAGGTTTGTGGGCTAATCTCAGGGCTTTTTATTGGTTTCCATTGGTCTACCTGTCTATTTTTCTGTCAATACCAAGCTGTTTTCAGGACTATAGCTGTATAATAGGGCTTGAAGAAAGGGATGGTGATGCCTCCTGAAGTTTTGATGAACAGGGTTGTCTAGGTTTTCTGTTTTATCATATAAAGTTGAGAATTGTTCTTTCAAGGTCTGTGAAGAATTGTGCTGGGATTTTGATGGGGATTGCATTGAGTCTGTAGATTTCTTTTGGCAGGATTGCCTTTTTTACTACATTGATCCTAACTATCCAAGAGCATGGGAGATCTTTCCATTTCCTGGTGTCTTCTTTACATTTTTTCTTTAAAGACTCAAAGTTATTTTAATACAGGTCTTTCACTTGTTTGGTTAGCATTACCCCAAAGTATTTTATATTGTTAGTGGCAATTGTAAAGATTGATGTTTCTCTGATTTCTTTCTCAGCCCTTTTATCATTTGTATATAGTAGGGCTATTGATATTCTTGAGTTGATCTTGTATCCTGCCAGTTTGCTGAAGGTGTTTATCAGCTCTAGGTTCCCTGGTAGATTTTTTTCGGTCACCTATGTAAATTATCATATCATCTGAACATAGTGAAAGTTTTACTTCTCCCTTTCTAATTTGTATCCCCTTGATCTCCTTTTGTTGTCTTAATGCTCTAGATAAAAATTCCAGTACAATATTGAAGAGGTATCGGAGAGCAGATAGCCTTGTCTTGTTCTTGATCTTAGAGGAATTGCCTTGAGTTTCTCTCGCTTCAATTTGATGTTGGCTATTTATTTTCTGTATATAGGTTTTAACATGTTGAGGTATGTTCCTGTTATCCCAGATCTCTCCAAGATCTTGAATGGGTGTTGAATTTTATCAAAGGCTTTTTCAGTATCTAGTGAGATGATCATGTGATGTTTGTTTCTCAGTTTGTTTATGTGGTGGATTAAACTGATGGATTTTCATATGTTGAACCCTCCCTGCCTCCCTGGAATGAAGCATACTTGATCATGGTGGATGTGTTTTCTGATGTGTTCTTGGATTCAATTTGCCTGTATTTTATTGACTATTTTTGCATCAATGTTCATGAGGGATATTGGTCTGAAGTTCTCTTTCTTAGTTGTGTCTTTGTGTGGCTTGGGTATCAATATTATTGAAGCCTTGTAAAAAGAGTTTGGCAAAGACTCGTCTGCTTCTATTGCATGGAATACTTTGAAGGAGAACAGTTATATCCTGTTCTTTGAATTTCTGGTAAAATTCTGCACTGAAGCCATCTTGGCCTGGGCTTTTTTTGGTTGGGAGAATTTGATGATTGATTATATTTCCTCAGGTGTCATAGGATTATTTAGATTGCTTATCTGTTTTTGATTTAACTTTAGTAAATGATGTTTATCCCGAAAATTGTCCATTTCCTTTAAATTTTCAAATTTTGTGGAGTACAGCTTTTAAAAATATGACCTGATGATTCTCTGAATTTCCTCACTGTCCATTGTTATGTTTCCCTTTTCATTTCTGATTTTGTTAATTTGCATGTTCATATTCTGCTGTTTGGTAAGTTTGGATAAAGGTTTGTCTATCTTGTTGATTTTCTCAAAGAACCAACTCTTTATTACATTGATTCTTTGTACTATTTTCCTAGTTTCTACTTTATTGATTTCATCCCTCAATTTAATTATTTCTTGGTGTCTGCTCCTCTGGGGTGACTTTGCTTCCTTTTGTTCTAGAGCTTTCAGTTGTGCTGTTAATTCTCTAGTGTGACTATCTCCAGTTTCTTCATGTGGGTACTTAGTGCTATGATCTTCCCTCTTATCACAGCTTTCAAAGTGTAGCATAAGTGTGGGTATGTTGTTTCTTCATTCTCATTGAATTCTAGGAAGTCTTTTATTTCTTTTTTATTTCTTCTTTTTCCCAGGAGTGGTGCAATTGTTTTCTATTCAATTTCCATGAGTTTGCAGGGTTTCTGTGATTTGCGTTATTGTTGAATTCCAACTTTAAGGCATGATGTTCTGCTAAGATACATGGAGTTATTCCAATTTTTTTGTAGTTGTTGAGGTTTGCTCTGTTGCCATGTATGTGGTCAATTTTTTAGAAGGTTCTGTGTGGAGCTGAGAAGAAGGTATATTCTTTTGTGTTTGGATGGAGTGTTCCATAGATGTCTGTTAAACCCATTTGGGTCATAACATCTATTAAGTCCTTCGTATCCTTAAGATATTGTCTTGTGATCCTGTCTAGTGGTGAGAGTGGGATGTTGATTTTCTTAAGAAACCAAATCTTTGTTTTGTTGGCTCTTTGTATTGTTCTCTTTGTTTCTATTTTATTTATTTCAGCTCTGAGTTTGATTATTTCCTGCCATCTTCTCTTAGGTGTATGTGCCTCGAATTGTTCTAAAGCTTTCAGATGTGCTGTTAAGAAACTTGTATAAAAATTCTCTACTTTCTTTATACAGGCACTTAGTCTACCATTGGCACTACTTTCATTGTTTCCCATAATTTTAGGTATAGGTATTTTTTATGTGCATGCCAGGAGAGTGTTAATTTCTTACTTGACCCAGTGGTAAGTCAGTTGTTCAGCTTCCAGGAGTTTGTAGGATTTTTGTTGTTGTTGTTAATATCCAGCTTTAACCCATATTGGTCTGTTCAATGCAGGAGGTTATTTCAATTGCTTGTACATGCTGAGTCTTGTTTTGTGACTTAGGATAAGTCAGTTTGTGAGGAAGTTACATGAGATGCAGAGAATAATATGTCTTTTATCTCTGGATTAAATGTTCTGTAGTCATCTGCTAGGTCTATTTGAGTCATAAATACTGTTAGTTCCCTTGTTTCTCTGCTTTGTTTCTGTGACATGTCCATTGGTGAGATTGGGGTACTGAAGTCTCACACTTTTAATGTGTGGTGTTTGATGTGTGATTTAGGGTTTAGTAATGTTCCTTTTATAAATATTTCTGACTTTGCATTTGGTCATAGTTGTTCAGAATTAAGAAGTCATGGTGGTGAGATTTTCTTTAATGGGTATGAAACATCCAGTTTTCTTCACTGCTGATTAGTTTTGGTTTGATGTTTATTTTGCTAGATATTAGGAGAATTATAACATCTTACTTGTTAGGTGAATTTGACCAGTAGAATTTCCTGGCCACTTATTCTTATATATAATGCCTATCTTTGATTTAGTGGTGTGTTTTCTGTATGCAGCAAAATGTTGGATCCTGTTTTGTATTTGTATGCATTCTCTTACCCTATGATCTCTTATTGATATTGATGACTGGTGACTATTATTTACTGCTACTTTGTTGTTGCTTGTGGTGGTGGTGGTGGTAATGGTGTGTGTGTGTGTGTGTGTGTGTGTGTGTGTGTGTGTATTTCCCATGTTTTTTTCAGTGTTAAATTACCTATTAAGTATGTTTTAATGATTGTAGCTAAATTCCTTAAGTTGAAAATTTTTCTTCTTGTATCTTTTGTAGGGGTGATTTTACAGATGATATTGTTTAAAATGATCTTAGTCAGGAAATAGTTTATTTTCTCCATTTATTGTGATTGAAAGTTTTCCTGGGGGGTAGTAGTCTGAGATGGCATCCATGGTCTCATAGAATCTGTAAAACATGTATCTTTCCAGGCCTTCCGGGATTTTAGAGTTTCCATTGAACTGTCAGGTATAACTCTAATAGGTCTGCCTTTATATATTAGTCAGCCTTTATTTCTTACATCTTTTGGTGTTCTTTGTTTTGTATATTCTGTGTTTTGATGATTATGTGACTGTGGGATTTTCTTTTCTGATCCAACTATTTGGTGTTCTCTAAGCTTTGTTTTCCTTTATAGACATTTCAATTTTTAGGTTATGGAAATTTTCTTCTATGATTTTGATAAATATATTTTCTGGGTGTTTGAACTGAGTTATATTCCTGACCCAAGCATTGCCAATAGAATAAAAGAGATGGAAGAGAGAATCTTTATTCTGCAGATATATTCCTTCCTATTATTTTTAGGTTTGTACTTTTCATGATGTACCAGATTTCTTGGATGTTTTGATTTAGGAGTTTTTTTAGATTTAACATTTTCTTTGACCAATGAATCTATTTCTTCTATTATATCTGCAGAATAAAGATTCTCTCTTCCATCTCTTTTATTCTATTGGCAATGCTTGGGTCAGTAGTTCCTGTTCAATTCCTAATATTTTCCATTTCCTGAATTCCCTAATTTTGTATTTTGTTTATTGCTTCTATTTCAATTTCTATGTCTCCAATAGCTTCCTTCACCTTTTATTTGCTTATTTTCCCTCGGAATTCTTGGCAATCTTTAAGTGATTTGCTGATTTCCTCTAATTTGCTGGTTGTCTTTTCCATGGTTTCTTTAAGGAGGATTTTCATTTCTCCTTTAATTACTTTTATCATCTTCAAAAAGTTGTTTTTACAGTTGTTTTCTTGTGTTATTTACACTGGAATGTTCAGATCTTGCTGTCATAGTATAGCTATGTACTGACTGTTGGTGATTGCTTTTTATACTAGTGTTTAGTCATTTGGGGTTTTGTTGATTAGTTCTAATCCCTGATTTATGAGTTTTTCATTGTTGAATGGCTGTTTTCTTCCTTGGTTTTTGTTGCTTTTCTGGTTTTCTAGTGTTTTATTCAAGATTTCTGGTGACTGGTATGATCTTAAGTCTAGTTGGTAGTCTCTGTCCAAGTTGGGAGCTGGCTTTCTCACAGTTAACCTGGACTTTGGTGCATCTGTGAGTCTCTGCTTTTCTCTTTGTGTGGCCAGTATTCTTTCTTGTGACTGATGTGGCCTGCATCTGAGCAGTTGGTCTGTTTTTCTGCTGTGACTTGCATGTGAGAGTCAGAAATCTGCTGGAATTGGTCCAGCAGCACAGCCAGTGATAAGATAGGATGGTTTTGTCCATGGGAATGGTTTGGGTGGACAGAATCCAGGGAGTGGCAGTTCTACTGGTAGGCAGATCACTCAACTCTTTCTGATTGATGTGGCCTGCATTTGAGTGGTAAAAGTCCAAGGTTCTGACTGTTGTGGTTTATGCCTGTGTGGCGGTAGTCCGCTGAGGTTGTCTGCAGGATCCAGCAACAATACAGGTTATGAGCTGGGATGCATGGGCTCTTGGAAGGTTCTTGGGAAACAGACTCCATGGAAAGTAGCACTTTCACTGGCAGTTCATCCCTTACTATATCTGACTGGTGTGACCATGCAGTTTCTGCCAGTAGAGTTTGTTTAATAATGGATATTAATATGTTGAAAATTTGGAAAATTTAGATTGTGAAGCAACAACAAGACCTTCTAAATATGATTTGATATAATTTCTTCTGTAGGTATCACATTACAAAACTATCTTGCAATGCTACAGCAGAACATCCATTTGATTTAGTGAATATATAAAATATGTCCATCACTTTAGGATCCCTCTTTATGTCTAAGACTATCATTTTCTTCTCCCGCTCACATATTATCCTATTAATGCTTTTCTAGATTTGACATTTCAAGAATGTTCCATAAATAGAATCATTCCAGTCTGTGACATTTTGCATTACATCTATTTTTTTCATTCTGAATGATTCTTTGCAGACTCACTACAATTTTATGCATCAAAAATATCCTCTTTTGAGCTGACACTAGTGATATATCCAGAGATTGACAAGGATACCATCAACTGGTAAAATAAGCAATAAGAGAGAGATTACATTAATAGCCCCTTGCTGATGATAAGTTTGAAGAGTACCTTATATGCCACCCTAGAACTTTCATCCAATGACTGATAGAAGCAGAGGCAGATACTCACAATGAAACACTGAACTGAACTCCTGGAACCTAGTGATAGAGGTGGAGGTGTGATGAGCAAAGGCATCAAGACCCTGCTGGTGAAACCCACAAAGACGGCTGACCAGAGAAGGGGGAGTTCTTGAACCCCAGATTGATGGCTGTGAGGCCAGCAGGGGACTGATTCAGATTCCCTGAATGTAGTGTAAGTGAGGAGGCCTCAGATATCTCTGGGACCTTGGTTAGTAGATCAGTGTTTACCATGGCATACAAATGAACTTTGGGAGCCCATTTTACCTGGAGGGATGCTCTCTCAGCTTGGACACATGGAGAAGTGCATAGGCCTTGCCCTGGATTTAATGACAGACTCTGGAGATCTTCCCAGGGAGGGTGAAACACTCCCTGGAGAATGATGTTGGGATTGGGTGGGGGGTTTAGGGGAACTGGTGCAAGGGACAAGGGAAGAGAGGTGGGAGAGGGAGCTGGGATTGACATGTGAAGCACGCATGCTTCTAATTTAAATGAAAATATATATTGAGGAAAAAAAGAAAAAGAAAACTATGTGAGACCAAGAAAAATGTAATGCTGCTTATTATCTGTGATATGAAATTAAAATGAATCTCTGAAGTAAACAAAGAAAGAATATTCTCTTTTTATATCTAATTACTATTTTGAAGCATGAATGAACCAAAGTTTGTTTAATTATTCACCAGTTGATGAATGTGTTGTCCATTTCAAAATATTGGCTGTTAAACTGCTATGATCATGGATGTACATATTTTTATGTGACTATAACTTCTCATGTTATGTAATAAGAATTCAAGACGGCAGTCTTGAACACACTGCTATTATACTGTTAGGTTTCAAGAACTGCCAAAATATTTTTTCTCTTTCTTTTTTTTAATTTAAGTTAGAAACAAGCTTGTTTCACATGTCAGTCCCAGCTCCCTCTCTCTCCTTCTCCTCCCTTACCCTCCCCAACAGGCTCCCAAGTCCCCCATCCAGTTTCAACTCTAATCCCCAGGGAGGGCGAAGTCCTCCATGGTGGATCTCCAGAGTCTGTCATTTCATCCATGGCAGGGCCTAGGCCTTCCCCCAAGAGTTCAGACTGAGAGAGTATCCCTCATTGTGGGATGGGCACTCAAAGTCTATTTGCACATCAGGGATAAAAATTACCCAAGACCCCACAGATTGCCTAGACCTCCTCACTGACACCCACATTCAAGGGTTCTGGGTTGGTCCCATGCTTTCCACACAGCCATTTGTCTGGTGTCCAAGAGCTCCCCCTTGTTCAGGTCAGCTGTTTCAGCTATGGGTTAAACCAACCCTGCCTGTTTTTTTTTTTTGTTTGTTTTTTTGGTTTTTTTTTTTTGGTTTTTTGAGACAAAGTTTCTCTGTAGTGTTTTGGAGGCTGTCCTGTAACTCGCTCTGTAGACCAGGCTGGCCTTGAACTCACAGAGATCCACCTGCCTCTGACTCCTGAATGCTGGGATTAAGCTAACCCCGTCTTAACTCCTTTGCTCATCAGTTTTCCTTTCTGTGCCTGGATTTCAAGAATAACTGCCAAAATATTTCCTGGAAATGATTTTAGCATTTTCTATTCTTACCATCACTGCCATGGTGAGCCTGTTTCTCTGTGACACTGACAATATTTCCCCTTCTCACTGTTCTTTAGTTCAGCTGCATTGTCACTCATGGCCTGAATATCTATTCATGCACTTTATTGCTATTCCGATGGCACATTTAATGAAATGTCAATTGTTTGTCTTATCTTTTTAACTTTTTGTTGGGCCCTGAATGCTCTTTGTATGTTCTAGACTCTTGCCATTCCTCAAGTCAGTAATTGTTAGCACTTTTCTGTCAGCTGTTTGATTTTTAGTTGTTACAACATTATTTTACATAGCAAAATTCAAAATTTTGACGAGAGCTCAAATATACATCATTTTGCCTAGATATCATTTATACTTTTGATGTCTGGCTTGTGAAATATCTAATTGAATAATGAGAGCTTTTCTCCCACATACTTTGTTCTGAGAATTTTACAAATTAAAACACAGTCTTTATGTTTTGATATGTCTGGTGTTAGCTAGGATGAAATGATTATGTTTTGGGTACTGATGCTTAATCTAGACCAACTTTAAAGGAATGTCTCTATTCATTTAGTTGCTTTCATTTGAAGTTCACTTGATCTACAGGAAAAAGCTCATTCATCCAGAGGAGTCTCACCATGAACACATGGCACCCCACAGTTATATGTAACTACAATTCTTTTTGCCCTAATACCCTCTTTGAAAATCTGAAGGAACCAAGACAGCACATGGTACAAAAAATTATGTAAAACACTCATACACAATAAAATTGAATGAAATAGAAAAATGAACAAACAAAAATTAAAGCTGTTATGTTGGCAAATGCTTCTAACGCCAGCACTCAAGAAGCAGAGGCAAACACAGCATTATGAGTTAGAGGCTAGCTTGATCAATGTGGTGAGTTTCATGCCAGCCATGCATATATAATATGACCCTGTCTTAAAACGAAAGAGACAAGAAAAAACAAAAGTAGGCAGGTACATTATTATGTTTGGTCTCTCCAGTATTTTCCATTGGTCTATCAGCTTCCATTTTAATGACCAAATTTTCTTGAATATGAGATTATATTTTGATTCTGTGTTTTTACATTGAAAATATGTTCTATATGTTCTAATTATGATTTCTCTTCTCTCAGTTCCCACCAGATCCTATCACTTTTCCAACAACACAAATCTACACTAGTTCTCTTAGTCTAGTAAGGGGATTTTGGAAAGAGTTAAGCTTTCAAGGAGAAGACAAATTAAAAATAATTATTTCCTTTAGCAGTGCCTTTTCTGTAGTTAGTTCCCTACTGTTGGTCCTTCTGTTTTCTAAAGGCAGATGTTTCCTTTTGTTCATTAAGTGTGACTTTCTAATTGTGCCTCCACAGCTCAGTATTGTGTACAGATGATTGCATGCGTGTAGAGCTCAGTTCTATAGAGGAAGCTAACATTACAAATGGAACAGACACAGTTAAATAATAAGAAGTATTTTTTAATTTTGTGATGTTTGATTTTATCTGGGTTCCAAATTATGAGTTACAAAATTCTTGTTACTTTGTATAGACCCTCCTTCCAGATCCACAGAAAGTATTGCATTCCCTGCTCAATTCATTTAAATATATAGTCCATGTCATGTTTTCCACTCATAAGAAATATCCATTAAAATCAGAATAAATATAGAAGTCCAATTTCCAATATCATAAAAAATAAATCTGAAGAAGTTAGTTTATATGTAATAGTTTAACAATAGATACACAAATGAATTTAATACAAAGATAGACACAGATAAAGGAGCGCACAAGAATTTTAATTTATGGATGGGAAGATACTTCAGTGGGTAAAAGCACTTGTCATTCAAGATCCTAGTTTGGATCACCTGAACCGAAATACAAACCAGGCAGAGTAGGAAAAGTGTCTATAATCCAAATGTGCCATTGGAGAAAAGGAAATTGAGCTAGGAGAGTCTCCAGAAGCTGAAAAATCAACTAGACTGTTTGAGTTCTGCCTCAAACTGGTGTAAAAGCAAAGGCTGCCACCTGCAGACTCTTCTCTGGCCTCTATAAGTTTCAACACCAGCTCAGGAAACACAAATAGCAAGCATGTGTACACACATACACACACACACACATATACACACACACACACACACACATACTACACATACATATTTAATTTCAATATAGTCTTCATTTATTGCAAAGGGGACATTAATGGATCAGGACAAGCATGGTGTAAGGAAATTTAACCAACTAATGTCCAATTCTCCATTCACATCTGCTCTCAAATACCTCCTTTTGATTTCAGATGCAAGTATGTCATTCTACTCCATGTGATCTTAGAACATAATTGCTCAGCAGTACTTATAGCCTATTAAATGTTGTAATTTCTTTGCCTAAATTTCTTGGCATCATTCCACAAGAACTTGCTTCCTGTTACTCCAACTGTTCAACTGTTATTAACCACTTTTTTGCCTGCGTTATAAATTCCTTCGCTGTAAATACCTTATTAAATCTCAGTTACCTTCAATATCCTTCATAATGCAAAAGTGGGGCTGACCAGTGAACTGATGCTGATTTTGGAAAAGAAATTCACTGTACACCCTTTTATAAAGTACCTACTATAAAAGTAGAGAACTGCATGAGATATTAGATATGGTGCTGATAAATATGACCTAGTGTCTGCCCTGGAGTAGCTCCGTACCCTAGTGGCTGAGGCCATTTGACCTGTAAGAATAAAAAATATTATGAAAAAGGATCTGAGTGCACTTAGCTTGAGAAACAGATCCATTAGGGATGATTTAATAACAGACTGTGATCACAGAAAGGTTAGCAAAGGCATGACATTAAAGTACTCTCAATCTTTCTAAAAACCTAAAAAGGCTATTAAGCCACTATTAGAAGAATATGTGTCTATAAATAGCTGTTACTAAGAAATAGGTTAACCCTGGGTACACAATTATTATTTCTGGAGCTATTTAAAAATAAAATGCCTCAATCTGAATATAATTATTTTTCCCTCCTCAGACTGTGTGATGGTATTTTTACCCAGCACTGTGTTCATTGCAGATTTCACATTTTAATTTTATTAGTGCTTGGTAATAAATATGAAGAGACATTTATCTGACTTAATCTGATATCAGCTTGAAAGTGAATAATACATGTTTTTTAGTACCCTTCCACAAAGCATGTATGAAACTTAAAACTGGTCTGACACATTAACAATTATTCAAATGCTTCTGCTCAGTTTTATGCTAAAGACAACTCTGGAAAGTAATTTTGATTCCTGAGGGATACGCATGTTCTGTGAAGCAAAGTCACACCTAAGCAAAGGAGATGAATTCAGAACTTTAGAAGTTATGACATTTGCATATAAATTTAAACTCTGTCTCTGAGCAGTAAGAATGAATTAATAATCCAATTCAAACATGTCTTATAAGAAATATGTTACTGAAAGATATCATATAGTGGTAATACAGTAGGAAAGATGTTCCTCTTCAAAACAATTTGTCTTTTAGAAAAACAAAGAATATGGAGACCATCCAATTTTTAGTCTATATATTAAGTATATATCACTAATAAGAAACCACTCCAAAGCAGAAATATTGTCATGCCATTTAACATTGCTATGTTATTTTAACAATAAAGAAAACTATCTTTTTTAATTAAAAATTAAATTAATAGAAAAAATAAACAATAGCCTCAGTGTCTCCTAAGGATGTAAAGTTTGAAAATAAAGATTCCCCAGTTAAACCCAAATTGGGCAGAAAAATTGATGTATTTTTTTACAGAAGATTCTCTAATTTAGTGATTAAGTCAGAGGAGACATAAAACCCCAGAAATAACTTCCCAACATGAACTAAAGTTTTCTCAAAATAAATCTATCTGTGTGTACAAAGAAATATTGTCCTTTTGATATTCAGGTAAGTCAAGAAATAGGTTGGCATATGCCCAACATGAAAGCACATCTCAAACTGTGTAATTACAATGTCAAAGAATTCTGTATACAATTAGACGTGCTCCTATTAAAGCTTAGTTTACTCAGCTAATAAGCATTAAGGAGATTCAATAGTGATTTCTTGTTTTGTTTTGTTTTGTGACAAGGTTTCTCTGTGTAGCTTTGTAGACCAAGTCCCCTTAAACTCATAGAGATCTGCCTGCTTCTACCTCAGAAGTGCTTGGATTAACGGTGTGTACCAACACCACCCAGCTCTGAATTGTATTATTAATTCAAATATAATTACATTAGTTTAGAGAAATTTGATTTGTATCAAACTGACAAATTACTACCCAGGTTGGTATAAATCTCTAATACTTATTCATAAAATTGCATAAACTATTGGAAAATTATCTCAAACCTCTATCTTTTTTCAATTTTTATCCCCTAATGTTTACCATGTGTTTCTTATTTGGAAATTACTAAATGGAACTTTGCCTGTGTGAGAAGAAAGCTTGAGGGCTGTAAATGTTTTTCCTGTTTTCTGTACATTGGTGATGTTTTCATTTGAAATCTCTATAGACTTTTGTTGTTATACTAATGCAAACCATGTGACTGGTGCTCCTTCAGATCTGTTTCTCAGATTATGAAAGAGTCTGGAGATATGAACTAGAGAAACAACAGAACAGGTTAGGGGCAGATAGATGAGTCATTTTCCTAGGAGTTGCAAAGTCTAGAATGCCAACAGAAGCATGCATAGTAAATACTGTGCACATCAATGAGGGACAAGGGAGTAATTGCAAATTGGTCTAACAGTAATTTCCATTACTATCTAAAAGTGAGTCCAGTCATAGTCTCCCCAGAATTGCACATTTGAGTTCTGCAATTTAAAATTAATGGACTAATTTATTTGGTAAAATATTATTTGGATTACAGAATAAGGCTAGATTGTGTTTGTTTCTGGTGAATTTATAGTGAGAATGCAGAGGAAAATCCACAGAAGTATAAGCGAAAAATCGGCAATGTGGTGATGAGAAGAGGGATATTGAATTTAACGTTACAGGCAATGTAGCATGGACAAGGCAACTGTAAGTCTTAAGAAGATATGTGCCATTAAATCCAACCTGAGGACTTTGCACTGGGACAAGTGTAAAGAAAATTTGAGACTAATGGTGGCCCTCCATTATTAGATCCAGGGTTAAAAATCTGTAAATTTGTGTGAAAGAAAAGGCTGCACGAAACATTCTCTGAGTCTGCCATAACCATAGAACAAGGAGACCAGGACACATCTCAAACTAGCAATAGAACTTTGCATATAGTATGGACTTTGCTGGTAGAATACAAGTCATATTATTATATTCCTAAGGCACAAAACAAACACCAACCAGTCTTGCTTCTTTGAGTGACCTTACTATGATACTCCAGATCATTCCATTATACCCACAGGGAGATGATTAACTTATTTCTTGAATTTAGTCTTGCTAGTTTGGACATTAAATTGCCTTGAAATTTCATGATAATAAATTATACAGTTGTACTATTTCCATTTTTTTCTATAGTGTATTCCTAAAGTAGTCTAACTGTACCTCTTTTGTTCATACTAATACATTAAATGTGTCAGTCTGCATACTGATTATATGTTTGTTAATAGATTTGTGGAGGATGCTTAAATCATTTTCTAGAGAGCGTTTTCAGGTTGCTAAATCCCTAAGACTGAAATAAAGCTATTTGAAGTGCTCTGTTTAAAGCTGGTGTTAGTGCTCAGCTGTGTTCTCATCACTTCATCTTAAAAGATTTTACATTAAGCAAAAGCAGTAGCATGCTAAGATCATTAGATGAGGAATTTTGTCTTGCAGTATGTGGGTCTGGAAACTTTACAGCTGCACATGCAGTTGGACAATTAAACTACACAGAAACCTAACTACAAATGGCTTAACGCTTTCTTGTCAAGACCTTTCTTTTACACCAACTTCCTTTTTCTCTTTTAAAGACACATCTTCCTGCTCTTTCCATGCTCTCCTGACTCTACTCCCCTTCCATTCCTCAGAGATGGTAAAGCTTCCCATGGGGAGTCAGGGAAACTTGGTCCATCTCTTTGAGGAAGGACCAAGGACCTCCTGGGATTGGAATATAAAATGAGAAAAGACTGTTTTAAAATAAAAAAGAAAACAACAGAAATAAAGACCCAGCTTATCTCTCTTGTGTGGTACTGTATGCCTGTCAACCCAGAAAAAGTATTATAGATTAAGACTGAAAGGTGTGAGCTTGATTTCAGCCTGTGAGGAAAATTGATGCTTTCTAAAACTATATAAAATTAAAAGCAATAATTTTCTCCAACAAAGTATTAAGATTCCATAATCAACATTAACAGTCACAGCTGAAGCACATATAGGATACTCAAGTTGATTCTCATTCCCTACCTGTCATATTAAGGTCTACCTAAAATACTCACTTAACAGTGTTATCTATAGGAGCTGTGAGATGGAAAGTTCTCATATAACAGCTGGTGCAACAGCCTTATCTTTGTCACTTTCTCTTTCTTACTTCCAAGTTTGCTCAGTGAAATGACATTCTGGAAGAAAAATACAGAAACAAACCAAGCACCTTGTTGCCTTAATTATGGGCTAAGGCTATACAGTGATACTCAAGTATCACAACATATTGTCCTTCCAGAGGTCACATTCTAGCTCCATAGAATGAATAACAGCAACTTAGATAGAAGTCTCTTGCTGTGGACCAAGAATTAGTATTTTCCTGTACTTGAAGGGAGATAAACTAGTGCCTAGAGATTAATTGCACCACATAAAGATATGTAAGGTAGTTTTTATGATTACAAAGCACTGAGGTAAGCACAAAATCCATTCATTTTCTTAACCTCTATCTTCTACTCTCTTCAAATATGAACAAAATCAAACAGACATAAGTGAATATGTCAAAGAGACTGCTATAAATACTTTCTTTTAGTTTCAATTTTTATTTCAAATTTAGATCTGCATTCTGGAGTTACTGGAAGGTTTTGAATTTAACTGATTGTAATCCAAACACAAAATAAAAGTTATAACCTGAGAAAATTGGTGCTATCCAAAAATAATCCAAAATAAAATTGTTATGGATATTAAGTACTGATGACCTAGTATTGTCCAATTGGGCTCTTCCAGTATTCTACTTCTCCACTTACAAGCTGGTTCAATGGATAAGCCATCAACAAGCTCTGCACACTTGTTTTATTTTTGTGTAGCTCAAAGGAAAGAAACTATTATTTTCTGAACTTTTATCTAACTATTCTAACAGTGTTTCTGACATAACCTGAAAGAGTTTGGGGAGCGGTGACCAGGTTTCAGTTCAATTACCATCAATTCTGTCATGTACTGCTACAACACATGACAATTACAAGTTTATAAATATGTCCCCAGTAACTATGAAAGAATAAAATATACTTGAAGAAGTCTTAAAACATAAGGATAAAAGAGCATAATTATATACTTTTACTTGAAATTTTATAAAACTGAAATGGTGTTATGGATGTTTCTTCTTTCTATGACCATCAGAATGTCTTTTATCTTTTTTATTTAAATTACAAATAAACTTCCTTGACATGTCAATCCCAGCTCCATCACCCTCCCATTCTTCCCTACCCCATCAATCCCCCCAAGTCCCCACCCCATTCTCCCTCCACTACCCAGAATGTCTTTTGAAGATATGAAAGCTTTTGTTATTTGGGAATTACAACTACTGGTTTCATCCTTGTGGCCCTAAAAATAGCTGATTGAAGAATTAAGTAAATAGGTATTGCTATTGCGATTTTTTTAGATTGTGCTCTCTTTGCATCCCTAAAATGGGGAAAGAATTCATTCTATGCCTAGATCTAGCTGAATTCTTCCTTAAATGATGTCAAGATGATAGTGTTCAGGCCTCTCTTGTTTACATCTTCTCACTGTGGAGAAAGTTTCACATTAATTCTGTTGAAATCCTTGAATGTTGTGTAACAAAACTTCATTTAGCCTAGAATGTAAATATGTACTCATAAGCATCATATAAAAGTTTTAATATTGTTTTATGTAGCTTTGAATGAAGAATATCCTCCAGGGGATCATGTACTTAAAATCTTCGTTCTCAGGTGTTGGTGTTTCGGCAGATGTTATAAACTTCTAGAAGATGTAGCCTTGATGGAGCAAGCATAACTCTGACAGCAGGATTTGAGAATTTACTGTTTTATCCTACTTCTAGGTCATTATTGTATTTTATGTGTTTGGTGAATCCTTCAGCTTCCTGACCTTATTGCCTGCTGCCTTAACTACTTCAATTATTGTGGCTTCTCCTTTGGAAATACTAAAAAATAAATTATTTCTTACATAATATCTTTTGGTCATGACATTTTACCATAAGAAATATTTTACATGCCAAATCTTTTATTTGAGGAAATAGAAGTTTTCTGATTGTTCAGGGGGAAAAATAAACATTTCTTTTTACTTTTTATTTTTAATTTCATTTTATTTTAAAACATCAGTTTTCCCTCCCATCCCTTACCTGCCCCAACAGCCCATGCCTAGTCCACTCCTTCTCATGGGTAAGGACTCCCATGAGGAGTAAACAAAGTCTAGCACAATAGATTCAGGCAGGGCCAGGCCCCTGTCCCATGAATTAAGGCTGAGAATGACACCCACCACAGGGAGTAGGCTCCAACAAGCTAGCTCATGTATCAGGTTTGTATCATGGTCCTACTGCCAGAAGCTCCTCAGCTAGTTCAAGCTTCACAACTGTCTCCCACATACATAGCATCAAGTTCAATCCTCTTGAATATCTAGAGTTCATGAGTTTCCTTGAGCTTGGTTCAGCTCTCTCTATAGATTTTTACATCATGATCTTGTTCTCCCTTACTCATATATTCCTTCCTGCCTCTCTTTGACTGGCTTCCTGGAACTTGGCCTGGTTCTTAGTTGTGGATCTCGTCATCTGGCTCCATCAATTACTGGATAAAGCCTCTATGATGATAGTTGGGGTATTCACTGGTATGATTACAGTGGTAGGACAGTTTAGGCATCCCCTACACTATTGCTAGAGAATTAGCTGGGGTCCTCCTTAAGGAATCCTGGAAGTTACCCTAGCACCAGTTCCCACAATAAGTGCATAATAGCTCTTTCTATTAAGATATCTCTCTCTTTCACTGCTCATCTAATGCATCCTTTCCTGCCTCAACTGTCTCATTTCCTCCTACTATCATGCCCCTCCCCTAACCATTAAACCCTCCTAGTTTACCTTGTAGATCTCATCTAATTTCTATTCCCAGGGCATCTATGTGCCCCTCGTATTATCCCCCCTGTTACCTAGCTTCTATGGAGCCATGGATGGTAGTCTGTTTATCCTCTGCTTTACATCTAATATCCACTTTTGAGTGAATACATACTGTGCTTCTTTTTATGAGTCTCAGTTACATTACTCAGGATTTTTTGTTCCTCTGTGTGCCTGCAAATTTCATGAAACCAGTTATTATATAGAAAATAAGAGAAATGTTTACAAAAATCATTAAGACAGTAAGGTAATATGAGGCTGGAGAGAAGGCTCCATGTCTCAGTGCTTGTTGTTGTTCCAAAGATCCAAAGTTTGGATCATAGGAGTGACAGTCACCAAACTCTGTCCTTAATTTCCTATTTCTGTTATACTAGGAGAAATAAATGGATCAGTAAACATTAATTCAATGCTGCACTTGTATGATTTTTTTGAAGTTGCATCTTCTTTATTTAGCATACTTTCAATTTGTGAAGAAAATTAACAGAATAAAACAAACAAACAAGCAAAAATCCATATTATGTAATACACGACCTTGCTACTGTTTTCGATGGGTGTTTCCTGCCTTAAGTCACAAGCACAGGATACAAGATAACATCTAGATATAAGCTGAAATAAGCTTTCCTTTGTCCCACCAGCCTGTCCCCAAATAACGATATGTAGCCTTTATCTTAGGCTTGTTTCAACTACCTCTTATAGTTTAAATTAACCCATAATTTTTAATCTATGGTCTTCCATGTGGTGTTATCTCTCTGTCATTTTCTCTCTGTGTCTCTATGGTGACTCCTACTTAATTTCTCACAGTGTCCTCTCTATCTCAAGAAGTACTGCCTAATCTCTTCCTGCCTAGCTATTGGACATTCTACTCTTTATTAAACCAATCAGAAAGCACCTTGGAATAGATACATCTTCACAGCACAAATAAATATTACACATCATTTCCCCATTTTTGTCTAAATAAAATTAAAAGGTTTTAACTCTAACATAGTAAAACTCTATATAATAAGAACAATTATCAGGTAAGAATTATATTTACAACCGGGTGGTGGTGGCACATGCCTTTAATCCCAGTACTCGGGAGGCAGGGGCAGGCAGATCTCTGTGAGTTCGAGGCCGGGCTGCCGTGCTGGACCGACAGTGCCTCCAAAACAATACAGAGAAACCCTGTCTTGTAAAACCAAAAAAATAGAATTACATTTACAAAGTCCAGTACATTTGGATTTGGCAACATCAGGGAAAATACTCTATTCTCTATTATCTATCTATCTATCCAATGAGTAGAAAGTTTTGCCCCAGTTTGCTTTCTCTCCCAACTTGTATTACCATCTCAAAACTATCTTCTTAGACTTCAAAGCATTTTCTTAGATAAACAATTTAAGTGTTATGTCTCTCAACCTGATACACTTTAATGTCTCTATGTAATTTTCTTTTCTGGATTTTGTAAAAAGGAAGTTTGTAGCTATAGCTATCTTGTCTTAACTACATAGAGATAAAGAAGGATATAATATCAGCTGAGTAAACAGGAGGTGCAGAACAAACATTTTCCAAAATTACAGAAGTGACTGAGTCATCATGCTGCCAGAATAGTCACCAAAGATTCCTCTGTACCTTTAGGGCATCTGTCTTCATCCTATGGACCTAGATACCTTACAGCCTTTTGTGTGAAATAAGAGTTTTGAAGGACTGTTGTATGTTGTCTTGGCAAAGTTCTGCAATTGCCTTCTTTTGTGTCATGCTTGTCCAATTTGGACAGCATTCTATCAACTTTGCCATAAGAAAAGCAAATCGCATATGGAGGCTCTTTGATGTCAATCATCCTTGAAATATGGTTCTGCCAGGAGCAGAGGGGTATCACTGTCATAAAAACCTTAATGTACTGAAATATCTTAAATACCATATTCTGTAGGTCTGTGAAGTAATTAAAGACCACATATCTATCTAAAGTATACTTCTGTTTAACCTTGAAAACATGCATAATATAACTATACATATTATTATTATTATAGATGACTAACTACTAACCTGTATTTCTTTTTTATATCATTTTTATTTTAATTTTAAATAGCTTGTTTTACAAGTCAATCCCAGTTCCCTCTCCCTCCTCTCCTCCCGCACTCTGCTTCCCCCCCAGCCTCCCACCCTATTGCCAATTCCTTCCACATAGGGGATATCTAGAGTCTGTCATTTCACTCCGGGTAGGGTCTAGGCATTCCCCTAAGAGTCCAGGCTGAGAGAGCATCCCTCTTTGTGCTATGGGCACACGATGACTGTTTGTATTCCAGGGATAGACACTGATCCACTGCTCAAGGCCCCTTAGGTTGCCCAGGCCTTCTCACTGACACTCAATTTGAGGGGGTCCAGATCAGTCCCATGTTAGCCTCCCCGCTGTCAGTCTGGGGTCCAAGAGCTCTCCCCTGTTCCAGCTGTCTCTGCTGGTTTTGCCAGACCATTCTTATTGCATTTTAAAATGAGCTGCATCAGTACAACACATTAAGCATAACCATAAATTTGTATCACAATGCAAAAATATCTTAAAATGAGAAAGACAAAAAGAGTACATTCTAAAAAATAACCTGAAATTTGTGTCAATATACAAAAAATCATAGCAATGTAAAATAGATTAATAGCTGCTCTTTAACTTATAGTAGATTTCATAATCTACCATTTTATCTTATCCTTTCTAAACTCACCTTCCTTTTTTTTTCCTTGGTTTTACGAGACAGGGTTTCTCTGTATTGTTTTGGAGGCTTTCAGTCCAGCCCGGCCTTGAACTCACAGAGATCTGCCTGCCTCTGCCTCCCGAGTGCTGGGATCAAAGGCGTGCACCAGCACTGCCCGTCCCTTTTTTCTTTTCAGAAAGAGATCCTTAAATATAACCTTCCTTACTTACTTTCATCCCTTACCATGACCAGTAACAATATGTAACCAACCCCTGTAAATGATGACAAATATTCATAACCTACCCCCTGAGAATGTGTTTTTTACATTTCAAAAATTAAAATTACTTCCTTCTGTCTGGGGCTGGCAGCATCTTTAGGGGATACTGAGAAAATTGTGGTTAAATTCTGGGAAAACTTGCTGTACCAGGAGTTGTCGAGTTTATGTATAGTGGGAAAGTTCAGGGCTTATGTGATGTAGTTTGTGAGTCTGTACCATCTCAGCTAATCCACCTTGAAACTGTCCTGAGCTGGTTATAGTTCATCATTTTGGGGCCCCATAATCCTTTTGGAGGCTTGAAAAATTGGGGTTCCCTTTACTGTATGAGGGAGAGTCCAAATAGTTTTTTTCAAGACATTATTTCTGTGTAACAGTCCTGGCTGTCCTGGAACTCACTTTGAAGACCTGGCTGACCTTGAACTCGCTGAAATCCACTTGCCTCTGCCTCCCAAGTGCTGGGATGTGCCAAGAAATCTCTTCTGGGATACATTTTACTCAAGGTGTTTTTTGTTTTATTTTGTTGTTCTTATGGAAATAACTTAAATCATTGAACTGAGGCTCTGAAAGATTGCTTAATGAATTGGAGAACTTGTTTCTCAGGTAGGAAATCCAGGTTCAGGCCCCACTAGGAACATGGTGGTTCACAAACATTGTAACTCCAATTATAGCTGGGTCCTGAAGGTACTAGGCACATATGTTTCACTTAGATGCTTATAAGCAAAACACTCATACACATACAAATATTTTAAATATTTAAGTGACTGTACCTTCAAAACTACATGCTACAATGCCTAAAGCTTTGCACAAGTGGTACCTGCCACATATTTACAGACATGTAGAACAATGTCCACTTAAATGTTAAATAATGCTGAGATGTTTACAATGTCTTCCATATAACATTGTCATAGTAAGATGATTCTACTTTAAACTAGCACTTAATCTATAACAATTTATGCAAAAACTGACTGTGAATTTTGCAAACAAAGCCTCATATCAGAGATGGTGATGCGAAACCTGCTACTGGGGTGTTAAAAGTGAATCTAGGATAAGAAATAACTGATGAGTCATGTTTTGAAATTTAATAAAAATATCAAACACGTAAAGTAGTATTTACAGTGGTGGGAGAGACTGTTTACTAATTAAGGGAACTCACTACACTTCCAGAGGTCCTTGGTTTGTTTCCTTGCTCCCACATGGAAGCTCACAGACATCTGTCACTCCCATATCAATTCTAGCTGCTTCTGACCTATTTAGGCAACTGTTTATCACACATGGACATGAACATAAGCAAACCATCTACACACATAAAACTAAATTGAAAAAAATAACACCTATGCTTTAATAGAAATTGTTTATTCATTGAAGTCTACCAAATGCAAAATAATAATAAAAGTAAATGGTATTTGTACACAAATATGTTCAGTGCTACCCCCACTTTATTTAACAAGCATGACTACCTCATTTAATTTTAATAACTATGACTACATACAGCATAGCTGAAGTTAGATGAAGTATCAGAATGACCATTGAGATCACCACATAAAAGAAAGTAGCCTGAAGAGGAAGCTAAAATATGGAGCAGACAGGGGGTTTTCAGAATTTTAAAAAGCAATCTAAATTAAATGCTACTGGAGCAGAGAAGAAAAAAATAGTGTGATGAGAAAATGAGCTCTGTTCACAATGCCTGGAGCCACAGTTGTGGTGGGGGGTAGTTATATTGGTCTTTACCAGTTGGCTGTGTCTGTGCAAATGTGTATCATTTTTAGAAGAGTTGCAGAAGCAATATCTGCTATTTCTTCCCAGATGGTAATACTTGTTATGAGGCAGTGACCACTGTGAGCTTTTCCCTCTTTCATTTTCCAAATGAAGCTATTATAGTGCTCACACAGTTCTAAAAACTAATACTGGAATCTTTTGAAGAAGATAAATTATAAAGTAGTAAAACTTTTTCAGAGTCTCCAACTGAATGCCACAGGGAAGTCTTCTCTGCAGAATTTGAAGTGATTTTCAAAGATGAATAAAAAAGAATTATGGAACTGTGGAGTATTCTTCAGATTTGAGAGAGAATCTTACCTACGTTAATTTCAGTTTTTAGTCTATGACCTCCTTTTAGTCTATGTCCTCCTTTTATTTGTGTGTCATTGCTTTCCTTGTTTTTTGAACCAACAAAAGTATCCTATAGTTTTTTTTAAATGAGTGTTTTAAATATATTTTGAGATGATGCAAAAGTAAAATCACTTACAGTAATGATTTCAGGGGAATTTTGACCTTTTTACTGATGAATTTCATTTAAAGCCACAAAGATTATAGTATTTACTGAGCACAGTAGATATTATCTTTATTGATAGATTTTTACTCTATTTTTCAAACAGAAGTTCTGACTTGGGGAAGGAGTTATACCCACAGGAGCAAAGGAAAAATATAGCAACAATTCATTTAAAACACTGATATATGTAATTGATTATTGCTCTTGTTTTGGGTATTAAACAATTACTTCTCAAATTCAGATAAGGAAAATGTTTAATAATTTCCATAGAGAGTAGGTTTTACATCCTACATGTAACACATTAATCCAAGAGAAAAATGTTTAGGTAGGTTTTGCCTAATGTTGTTGAATCATGGTTAACATAATGTCCTTGCTTTAGAAAATCGATGTGAAGATGTCATTTTTCCTCTCTCTCTGATGTCATAGGTATTAGATTCTTTCACTTTTGACTGGATAATGTTATTTTCAAATTTCCATTATGTATTCTTTAAAATGTCCATTTAAAAAGAAAGTATACCAAATAAATCATTGTCTTATATAAATAAGTTGACTTTGTTTTACTGAGAATTGAGTACTTCAGTTATGCCAGTACATCTAACTGACACACAACAGGAAACAGTACAGTTTTCATATGATCTATGTCTCTTGAGTACACAATAAAATTATCTCTGTCCACTTAAAAACCTGGACAAGAAAAGTACCACCCTACCCAAAGAATTTAATGTTCATTCCAGCCATATAAGCCCAAGAACCGATAGCCTTTTTTTGGTGGGAATATTTTACTTTAAAATCCTGAACATACAATATTATGTACTTGAAATATAAGCTCTAATGTTTTCTCTTACAGGAACTGGAAGGCCTTTGGATTGTATTGCGAATGATATGGCCTACCCATGTTAGGCTTCTGTAGGAAAAAGTATCTTGACTTAAAACACATCCAGGCAGAACAGGTGGTCTTTCAGCTTTCTAATTGCTATTCTTCACTATTAATCATCCTCCAATTTTTTTTAACAATATATGTTTCAGTGGAGTTGAGGATACTTTATATTATGTATACTTTTCTCTATTATCTTGGCCTGAATGCAGTAACTTTATCTGTATTAGCAGAAGTTCAACTCTACCTTTCTTAGATATCTATAGATTAAAAGGAACATTATATGAATGCAATGCAATGAAAACAATTAAATAAAAACAAGATTTCTAATTCATGGAGAACTCTGAATTTTCTAGGCTAGGCATCTTCTACATGATAACCTACCAATAACTAAGTATAGGCTTTCTGTTATGGGCGAATACCTGATAACTTGTGCAGAATCATGGTCCTAATATTTTTTTGTGCAGGGAATCAAATTATGGACACAGACTCAAGTTGTATGTATTGGTGTTTAAATGCTGACATTATCAAGGCAGCATGTGTCATTATTTTTTTTTTGAGGCAAGCACATGTACAATGCCAAGCAAGGATTCTCAGTATTGTGAGATCCTAGAGTTTCTACTCTCTCTGAAAATGGCAAAACAAGCAAGGCAGCCCTCTGAGTCTCTTCTGGGTGATACCAATCCCCTTACCTGAGGAACATATTTGTAGTCTATTTTAGTCATTCCTAGAGGTCCCAGTTTCTAGTCAGATCATTTTGAGGGTTGTTTCAATACATTAAGTTGGCATAAGCAGAATCAAACCAAACATACTAAAAGAAGGCTGCATTCTTTTGTAAATTAATGCAAAATTCCTATTGTGATGATTTTTACTAAAGAATTTTAAAATTAAAACAAAAGCACCTGCCGGGCGGTGGTGGCACACGCCTTTAATCCCAGCATTTGGGAGGCAGAGGCAGGCTGATCTCTGTGAGTTCGAGGCTGGGCTGGACCGACAGCCTCCAAAACAATACAGAGAAACCCTGTCTCATTAAACCAAAAAACAACAACAACAACAACAAAAAAAACAAACAAAAAAAGAAAACAAAAGCACCTATTCTGTCTACAATGGCTATTTTAAAATAAAAAAAATGGAAACTTTTTTATACAAGAGGATAATTATATACCTCATATATTTTCAAGAGGAAACAATTTATCAATACAGTTTTTGCCTTACCAAAATTTTACCAAATTTTGCAGAAGTATGAATCTGACAAATACAGAGAACAATATAACCTAATTAGCATTAAATGTATACTATTACTTGTAAGATAGAAACTACAAAAGTGTTTTAAAATATCCTTTATATGTGCTTAAAACAATAAAAATATTTTAGTTTTCTGTTAGTATGTCTAAAGAATATTACTTATTTCCTCCAAAAATTTCAATATGAAAATCTAGTCAAAATATCTGAAGATGTAATATAATTATACAGGAGACACATTTTTCAAATATTTTGTAATTCCTGTATATGCATGATGTGTTTGTAAGAATGACACAAAATTGTTATTCTGTAATGTAGAAGATGGAGGAAATGTTTGTGGAATCAGTTCTCTACTTCCAATTTTATATGGATTCATCCCAGGGGAATTTGTTTATTTGATTTATTTTATTATTGTTGTTGCTATTGTTTTGAATTTTTAGTAATAAATATATTAGAAGTGCTTTGTAAATGATATAACCATAAAGTAAATTATTTGGTGAATACAAATGTTGAGATGCTACATAGATAGCTAGCTAAGGTTTCTGAAAGGAAGGATTTGATTTCTCCTAATATGAAATCTGGTATCTGCCCTTTAGATAATTATCCATAATTCTGTTGTTTCAGATTGTCTCCTGAGTAACTCCAAATAACTTGTGTAATATCATCTTGTGAAACTAGAAGTAGAGTCCTGAAGCAATTTCAGTATAACAAAACGATCCTCCAGTCCCTTAAAAATTTGGTCGTTATACCTTTCAAATCTCATAAGAACTCACTGGAAAACAGCCCATGCTGGCCTGGGAATTAGTGTCAGCTCCTAATACCTAGAAATAAATTTTAGTCAAGATCCCCAATGGAGACACCTGTCAGTGTCTCAAAAGCATTCTTCACCAAATAAGTCACAGAAACCACACTCTCCTACAAGCCAGTGATGGCAAAAGAAAACAAGGAACACAGTCCAATAAAGATAACACCACAAATAAGTGCATAGAATTGTAATCATCCCAAACCCAGATGACATGACACCAGCTATATACACATAGCCAACAACAGCCAGGACAATGTGTCTCCATTAGGATCTGAAAAATCAAATATAAATAAATAAAGAAGAGAAGGACTTAAATGCAGTTCTTATATATATGTTCAAGGACTTTAAAGAGGATATGAGCAAACCCATTAATAAAATCTGTGATAATGTAAGCAAACAGTGGAATGAAATGAAGAAAGCTGTTCAAGACATGAAGATGTAAACTCAATCAATAAAGAAATTTGAGGCTGAGGTTTAGCTGGAAATGAAAAATTTAGGAAGTCAAACAGAACTTCAAAGGCAAGTCATCAAGTCCATTAAGAGATGGACAAGAGAATCTCAGACACAAAAGACAATATAGAAGAATTGCATTCCTCAGTCAAACGAAATGTTAAATCTAAAAATATGTAAGGAATGAAACATCCAGGAAATCTGAGTTACTATGAAAACACCAAATCTATGAGGAATAGGAATAGAAGAAGGAGAAGAAACCAAGGTCAGAAGTACAGACAATATTTGCCAAGAAAATCACAGGAGAAACATATGAAAACAGAGTAATTATAATAGTACCAGACTTCTCAATGAGATTTTAAAAGTCAAGCAGGCCTTAAGAGGTATTCCAACAGCATTAAGAGCCATAAATACCAGTCCAGGCTACTATACATTATAAAATATTGAATCACAATAGATGCATAAAGAGACATTCCATGATAAAACAAAATTTCAGCAGTATTAATGTAAAAATACAGCCCTACAATATGTTCTAGAAGGAAAAAAACAACATAAGGATGTTAACCACATCCAGTTAACAGGAGCAGTAAATAATGGCAGACCATAAAATCGAAATGAGGGCATACTACAAGAAAATAATAAGAATCAACAAACACTACTCACTGATAACTGTCAACATTCATGATCTTAATTCTGTATTAAAAAGACACAGATTAAAAGAGTTAATTTAAAAATGGATACATTATTCTGGAGCATACAAAAAACCCACTTTATCATAAAGGGTAGATATGTTATAAAGGTAAAATTATGGAGAGTTATTCCAAGCAGATATGCACAAGGAAAAAAGTCAATGTAGCTTTTAATATCTGATAAGATGGGGTTCAAACCAACAAAAACTAATTTGAAATTATTTTTCCTCAAAGGAAAATACACCTACAGGACATAAAAAATATAAATAGCTACTCATCAAGCAAAACAGGATCCAACTTCCTAAAGGAAACAATACTACAGCTAAAATGTCATTTTGACCCTCATGGAAAGATAGTGGACAAATGCGATACTCTGCTGTTGTCAATAGACAGATCATCCAGGCAAGAGCAAAGAAGAATCTTGAAGCTAAATGTTGATCTTAGTAGAAGAG
This sequence comes from Mesocricetus auratus, assembly GCF_017639785.1. Lineage (NCBI taxonomy): Eukaryota > Metazoa > Chordata > Mammalia > Rodentia > Cricetidae > Mesocricetus > Mesocricetus auratus. The sequence continues at coordinate 1,155,705 of NW_024429190.1, forward strand.
AAAAGATGCAATTCACCCAAACAAAAAAGATTTTACCTTCTTTACCTGTAATTCCTGGAACTTTTGCCAAATTTGACCAAATGCTAGGATACAAGGCAAGTCTCAAGAGATACAAGAAATTTGAGGCATTATTCTGCTTCCTTTCTGACCACATGGATCAAAACTGGATAGCAACAACAGAAAGTTTACAAAGTCATGGAAACTAAATAACTCATTCAGTACAGATATTTAAAAAGATAATTAAACACTTTAGAAATGAATGAAACGAAAACACAACATATCCAAACTTAGGGAACACATTAAGCCAGTTGTGAGGAACATCCATTTCCTTTATGCCTACATGAAAATTGTTTTAAAAATGGAGAGATAGCACAGAAGTAACTTAGCACTACACCTGAAGCCTCTATAATAGAGAGAAGAAATAGTACCCCACAGGAATATATAACAAAAATATTCAAGCTAACATTTGAAATTATTAAAATAGAGAGAAAATTACACAAGTAATAATGAATGAAAAAGGAGTTTATCTTTGAGAAAATCATTAAGACCGTCAATCAAAAGAGAAGATCCAAATTAATAAAATTAAAGAAAAATGGGAAGGATAACAAGACACACAGAAGAAATTCAGAGAATTGTATGAACATATTTTAAAAATGTGTACTCTGCCAAACTGGGATATCTAAAAGAAATGGGTAGTTTTCTAAATTTACATCACCTTCCCAAGTTAAATCAGCAACCAATAAGCAATTTGCACTATAAATTCTCATAAAATAGAAGCAGTAATTAAGTGTCCAAATGAAAAAAGTCCCAGAGCTAGAAGGTTTTAGTGCAGAATTCTATTAAAGTATTAAAGAGTTAACACCCATACTCCTCAAATTTTGAACAAAATAGAAACAAAAGGAACATTACCCAATTTTTTTTAGGATTTCACAATTTCCCTGATACATAAATCACAAAAAGACCCAACAAAGAAAGAGGTTTACAGACCTATTTCCCCTACAAATGAAGATGTCAAATACTCAACAAAATAATGACAAATCAAATGCACAAACACATGAAGATACCATCTACTACCATACACTATCATAATTAAGCTTCATTCTAGAACTGTATGATTGGTTCAATATATATAAATTGATTAATGTAATGCGATGTATAAACAGATTGAAAGGCAAACCACATGATCATCTCATTAGAAAATATGAAAATAATCAAAGAATCCCTTCATGATAAAAATCCTGGAGAGACTATGGGTAAAGCAGAAAATCCACAAGATATAATACATGACCTGCAGCAAACCTGTAGCTGACATCAAACAAAATAAGACAAGCTCAAAACATTTCTATTAAAATTATGAATGAGTTAATATATTCTAATCTCTCCATATCTATTTAGTAGAGTAAAAGTAGACTCCATTACAGCAATAATGCAGTTAAAGTTGAATGAGGGGATATGAATGGGAGGGAAGAAGTCAATTTCAGATGATATGACTATAGTATATAAGTGACCCTAAAAATTCCCCCCAGAAACACTTGCAGATGAGCAACACATTCAATAATGTAACTGGATACAGAAATGACTTACAAAATTCAGTAGCCTTCTTACACAGAAAAGGCAAACATATTAAGAAAGAAATGAGGAAAACAACATCTTTCACATTAGCCCCTAATATATCTTGGGGTAAGTATAACCATACAATTTAAAACTTGTATGATTAAAGTTAAATACATGGAAAAAAGAAAGTGAAGAAGATATCAGAAGATGGGAAGGTCTCAAGTGCTCATGGACTGGTAGAATCAGTATAGTAAAAGTGGCCATCCTAACAAAAGCAATCTACAGACTCAATTCAATCCCCAAGTAAATTACAATTCTTTAAAGAATTTTAAAGGAAAATTTCTATCTTTATATGTAAACACACAACATAAACAAGGGTAGATAAAACAATCCTGAATAATAAAAGAACTACTGTAGATGTCACCATCTAAAACCTCAAAATTTTCTTGATATATATTAATATATGTAGCATGGTATTGATACAAAACCAGACATGTTGACCATTGAAACTGCACTCAAGAGAGAAACTTAAGTCCTCAAACTCCTGGATACCTGATTTAACTAGAAAAATACCCTCAAGAAATCCACACTTGAAAAAAGATGCCATCTTCATTACATTGTGCTTTTCAAACTAGATGACTGCATGCTGAAGAGTACAAATAGATCCAAAACTGGTCCCACTGCCCAAAGCTCAACTGCATATGAATGAAAGGCCTCTACATTTGACCAAATACACTGAATCTTACAAAAACAAAATTGAGGAATTTTCTTGAACTCCAGGAAAAAAAAACTTCTCAAGTAGACCACAGACAGCACGGGGAGTAAGGAAAACGCTTAACAAATTGCCCTACTTGAAACTGAAAAGCTTCTGTATGGAAGAGAACACCACAGTTCAGGCAAAATGGAAGGTTATAGAATAGAAAATACACTTATTAACTACACATCTGATACAAGAAAAACATCTGAAGTTCTTAAAGAACTAAAAAAACCTGCACACCAAGGAAACAGAACTGCCGTGCCTGCTGTGAAGCCTGTGTTCGAGAATATGCATAGGGTGTCGGGATTAATGACACAGAGACCAGTCGGATTCTAGCTTCTTGACAAAGATTTCCTTTCTTTTTCTAAGAACGTAGATCTCAAAAATCAGTTTTATCAGTCATTGAAGATTCCCCATGGAAGGCCTCACCCTCCCAGGGGAGCAGAAAGGGGATGAGATAGGGGCTTGGTGGGGAGCAGGGGAGGAGGGGAGGGAGAGGGAACTGGGATTGACATGTAAAACAAGCTTGTATCTAATTTAAATGAAATATATATGTATATATATATGTTTATATAAAATCACTTTTATTATATTGTGCAGCATGCTTTATTTAGTGTCAGGAAACTAAATGTGCAGACAGGAGATTTAATAGCGTTCTCTAATTTTTGTTACTTAATAGATGCCAAAAGCTCTCAGCTCACTTTATATGTATAGATATCTTTTCTTGGATGGATTTGTATGCTTACACTTTAATTATTCCAAATCACAATTTCTATCAATTAGAAGAAATGATAAAATTTAGAAGAAAGTGGTTTGTGTCACCAGATTTGAATGTTCAGTAAAAAACTTTGAAATTGATTAATTATAGATGATGCTAAAATGCTAGTGCTGAATTTTCCCCCAAGTGAGCACATTTGTGAAGGATCTTGTCTTACACCTGGGTCTTCCAAGTGCTTTTATACTGTGACTTCTATCCATCATGGAGACAATGTACGGTATTCTGCTCTTTACTCTGATAGTCACCTCTTCCATTTCTGAAACCACACCCTCCATTATGTACATGTGATTAGTGTGCAGATAGTACCATAAATGCTATGAGGAATATTTCACCTGCAGAAATTTAACATACTACACTTTCATTGATGAAGCACAAAAGGCAGTCTTTTCTCTTCTGGTTTGGTATGAATTGCTTGGTTTTAAGTATGCAGTTTACATAATTATACAGAGAAATAAAATCTTAGGGCATGTGTTATAACATTATTAGATTTTAACAATATCCTTAATAATATTGTGAAGCCAAGGGTTCCTTGGTATCTATTGGATAACACACCATCAGTTAATACTGTTTATATAGGTAGAGCCCATGCTAGATGATAGAATAGTGTTTGAAGTTATTTTCTATGAAATCTACATTTATATATAATGTACATATACATATTATATATATTCATTAAGGTATGTTATAAAGTGTTCTTTTAGTGATTAAAAAGAAAAGCCAATAAAAAAGAACACCATACTTCTAACAACAAGCATTTCAAACCTCCACCAATCTTCCACACTGATCTCCTTTGCCCACTCTTCCTGTAAAAATCTAATATGTAGATTTTTCTGGGTTGATCTCCAAAATTTACAAAGAACTCAAGAAGCAAGTCTCCAAAACAGCAAAGGACCCAATTAGGAAGTGGGCTGCAGAACTAAATAGAGAGTTTTCAATAGAGGAGTCTAAAATGGCTGAGAGGCACTTGAGAAAGTGCTCAACATCCTTAGCCATCCGGGAAATGCAAATCAAAGCAACTCTGAGATACCATCTCACTCCTGTCAGAATGGCTAAAATCAAAAACACCAATGACAATTTATGCTGGAGAGGATGTGGTGAAAGGGGGACACTCCTCCATTACTGGTGGGAGTGCCAACTGGTTCAACCACTTTGGAAAGCAGTATGGAGATTCCTCAGAAAAATGGGAATAAACCTACCACAAGACCCAGCAACTGCACTCTTAGGCATATATCCAAAAGATGCCCATTCATATAACAAAGATGTCTTTTCCACTATGTTCATAGCAGCTTTATTTGTAATAGCCAGAACTTGGAAGCAACCTAGATGTCCCTCACCCGAAGAATGGATAGAGAAAATGTGGTACATCTACACAATGGAGTACTATTCAGCAGAAAAAAATAATGGAATCATGAGATTTGCAGGCAAATGGATGACACTAGAAGAAACCATCCTGAGTGAGGTAACCCAGTCACAAAAAGAGAAACATGGCATGTACTCTCTCATATATGGATTTTAGACATAGATCTGGGGAGTGCCAGCCTACAATCCTATTGCCAGAGAGTCTGGGAAACAGAAACTTCATTTACTGGCTGGTTAAGTACTGAGCTGAACTCAAGAAAGCCAGTATCAGAGAGGGAGGACTGATGATCAAAGGGATTAAGACTGGGCTGGTTGAACCCCCAGAAACAGCTGACCAGACAAAGGTTAACTCTTGAATCCCAGGCATCAGCCTGGGAATCCAGCATGGGACTGATCAAGACCCCCTGAATCTGGGTGTCAGTGAGGAGGCCTAGGTAATCTATTGAGCCTTGGACAGCAGATCAGTACCCATCCCAAGTATACACACGGTCTCTGGACTCCCATAGAACAATGTGAGGTGCACTCTCACCCTGAACTCTTGGGGAAGGGTCTAGGCCCTGCCCTATATGAAATGACAGACTATGGACACCCCCATGGAGGGCCTCACCCTCCCCGGGGGAATGAGGGGATAACGGGGGGATGGGGGGGAGGGCACGGGAGGAGGGGAGGGAAAGGGAGAGGGACCTCGTACTGACTTGTGAAGCAACCTTGTTTCTTATCTAAATTTAAAATGGAAAATAAAAAATATGAATAAAAAATAAAATAAAATAAAAAGAAATGCTTTAACCAGATGCATTATAAATAAAAAGGCACCCAAGATGTCAGTGTATCTAATGATATCTTAGCTTTAAGAAAGGGTCCTTAACATAATAAATAATAATGGGTGCCATCATTAACAAATTTAGATGGCCTGTGTCTAGCGGAACAACAAGGAACTACAATTGTCCTTTCAAGACTCTACTAGATAAATATTACCTATTCATTGTCTGCCAGCTTAAAAATGGAAAATTAGTATATTTTATATAAACTTGGTTATGACATTAATGTTCTGCTATGTGATAATATTAGTTTCTCATGTATCAGAATAAATAATTTGTATTTAATTGTGTCTGATTTAAGTAATTTTAAATACTCAAAATGACAAGGTTGTACTATTCTTGACATTGTAGCGTTGCATACATGTAGAACTATTATTTATCTGATTCTTGTCACTTAATGAGGGATTTTGTACAGGTTTCTTAATAAATGTCTTCAAGAAGAGGAAAGGAGAGGAAGATATGGGGGATCAGTAAGGTTGAGTCGGGGGAAGGATTGAGGAGACCAGGATGAGAGAAGCTATACTAGAGGGAGTCATTATATGTTTGAGGAGAGAGCTACCACTAGTGAAATTTCCAGAGATCTACAAGGATGACACCAACTGGCAAACTAAGCAATAGTTGAGAGACTACCTTAATTGCCCCTCCCTGATAATGAGATTAATGAGTACCTTATATACCATTCTAGAACCAGTGACTGATGGAAGCAGAGGCAGATACCCACAGCTAAACGCTGAACTGAACTCCTGGAACCCAAGGACAGAGAGGGAGGAGTCATGAGCAAAGGGGTCAAGACTTGGCTGGTGAAACCCATAGAAACAGCTGACCTGAACAAGGGGGTGCTCTTGAACCCTAGACTGATGGATGTGAGGCCAGTATGGGACAGATCCAGACCTCCTAATTGCAGGTGTCAGTGAGGAGACGTAGGCTATCCATGGGTCCTTGGGTAGTATATCAGTATTTATCCCTGGCATACAAATGGACTTTAGGTGCACATCCCACACTGAGAGATGCTCTCTCAGCCTGTACTCTTGGGCTAGGGCCTAGACCCTGCCCCAGATGAAGTGACAGACTCTGGATATCCCCCATGGAGGGCCTCATCCTCCCTGGGGAATGGTGTAGGGATTGGGTGGGGGGTTGGGGGCTGGTAGAGGGGAAAGGGAGGAGGGGTGGGAGAGGGAGCTGGGATAGACATGTGAAGCAAGCATGTTTCTAATTTAAATAAAAATATATTGAGAAAAAAAAAGCCCAGGGTCTGTTAGGTTTGATAGATAGCACAGCTATACAGTGTCAGCGTGAGACTTTGCCATAAGTAAGGGAAAAGCAAGTAAGAAAAACCAGAAATGACTTTTGTTTCAGTATTCCAAAAGGCAAGCAACAAATCATACTAATCATTGATATTTCGGGATGGAGTTTTTTGGTTGTCATTAGGGTATGAGATTGGAGACATTATGGATTACATTGGTGTCTATATAAAAAGGCCTATACAGATCTTTGTTCTTTTGCACTCCTGCCTTATGAGCACACAAAGAAGGTGCTAATGCCATCCACAAGAATAGTAGATTTACCGGCTATCACAGTTCTTAATCTTCTTTGCTTCCAAAACTATGAAAAATCAATTTCAGTTACTTATACATTATATAATCTGAAGTATTTTTATAGTAGCAGTAATGGAAAATGAATCACCAAGCATGTGTGAATCACATATCTCCAGACTTTCCTTTGATACCTGTAGATTTTAGAAGCTCTCTGGTTCTAGTGCTATCCATATTCATACTCATGAGTCTCTATGAACTGGTAATTTCATGTTTCTTATTTGTTTCTTCTCAGCTTTGTCATATTCTGCCAAGATTCTATTTTGACAATAGATTTCTCCTCTTCAACAGTTTGATCCAAAGCGCATCTACTTTGGGTTTAGTCTGATATCAGCATGGTTTTAGACAACAATGATGGAAACTCTATGCTACAGAACAGATAGAGTTCCAACAGCTGATAAAAATTTAAAAAGTAAGTTGAACTCAAAAAGAGAACATCAAAGGATCTGATGGCTGTGTCTAATGACTTAAAATGAATATAAACTGTATCTTGATTGTAAAAGAGAAATCAATTTAGAAGGCATTGACTTGGAAGAACTTAATAGCTCATAAAATTAATTTATGGATGACTTTATTTGATGTTTGGAAACAGGAATACAAATGAGCTCCCACTGATGTTTGTGAATTTCCAATGCTGGCCAAGAAAAGGCAACTGACAGGAATTAAAAATTGAAACACATTAAAGGAAGGAAGTGGCTTTTACTTCCAGGGAAATATCCCACACCAGACTATATGTAATGGGTAGTTATGAAACTACTCAACAATATGAACTATAAAAACAAAATTAAAATTACAAAAATGCTGAAATTAACTGTAGGCAAAAACTTTCAGTGACTTTTATGACTTATAATTAATACAGAGATTTTTTGGAAATTTAAAGCACATAATGTCTTTGTAAGAAGTTATAAGGTGAATAATATGAAATCTGTTAAGACCAAAGAGACACCAAAGAAGATTCTTCATGCTGGGACATCAGATCTATGTTTTTCATAAATTATCTGTCAACACAAAAGCAGGGCTCAGTAACAGTGATGCAGATCATAGGTAGTGCATATGCCAAGCAGACCACAGTGCTGAAGCAATGGAAACATTCTATACTGAAATATGCATGGGTGCAAATATTTAAAAGCAGTATGCTATATGTATATTATTGATATTTCCATTTATTATCTTTAAAAATACTATGCTCATAATTGTTTACCTGTGTCTATGTATATGCACTAAGGGCATGTAGTATCAATGGAGACCAGAAGGGAGACCACAGATTCCTTGAAAATGGAGTTACATGCAGTGGTAGACCACCATATGCGTGCTGGAAAACAAAATTTCCTCAAAAACGGTAGTAAATTCTGTTAACATCTGCACTATCTATCCAGTACCTGTTTTCATTTTCACGGGTGGCTTGGCATATTAGTTATTTAAACTAAGTCAAAAAATGATTTTGTTGCAGAATATTTTTTAAATGTATAATCAGTTATATATTTATGATTATGGAAAACTAAGCAGAGTTATACTTTAAACTCACTCCACTAACATATACTGCAATTTATAATATTAAATAAAACGTAAAGACATATATGCACATGCAAATATGCATATGTATATGAAATTTAAGTTACTATGACTTTCAATATTATAGAAAAATAACAGTAACACTCATTGAAGGAAAACCTTCTAAATATTTTACATGTACAGCAAAATGAAGTCCTAAACAATGTTTAATATTAAATTTTTGAGACTTATGTGTTTCTAGATTAATTTGTATAATGGGAACAGACCACATATCCAACTTATTGTCATTGTGCAAAGCTGTCGGTTTTCATAGATTCTCTCTCCTCAAGGACTGCACTTCACCAAGTGATACAGTTCATACTTATACATATATGCAAGTATATGTATATAGTGTGTATACATATATTATTTGTTTAATGTCTCTCTTTTTTGAGTAAGTCATCTGTGTCATATCATATTTATAAATAAGGCAGTATACGAATCTTAGTCAATAGACTACCACCAAAAGGCATATTTGAGAAAGTATCTAAGTGGTTTGAGTGGAGAGATATGTGTCCAGATGTTCACACCCAGTGGGGAAGAATGTGCAGAAAGTAGGACAGGTATAAAAATCACTATATACTTAAAGTGTTGATGGGTATCCACATCAGTTTGTTCAGCTGCACATGTCTTTCAAGTGTTTGCTTGTTTATTTTTGTTGCGAATGTCTTGATATTTCTTGTTTGCATGAAATTCAGATGTATAGCATATTTCATTTTCTTTTTTTTATGAGACAAGGTTTATCTGTATTGTTTTGGAGGCTGTCGGTCCAGCCTGGCCTTGAACTCACAGAGATCTGCCTGCCTCTACCTCCTGAGTGCTGGGATTAAAGGTGTGCGCCACCACCGCCCGGTGGTACATTTTCTAAAGCAATAAAACACAAAGTTTACAAATAAACACGTGTGTTCTCTTAATACAGATCATAAAATGGAATTTCAAAACAATGTATATAGACTTCTCAATAAACCTTGAGAATTTGACATGCAATAAATACTTTATATGTCTAAAAATAATAAACTTCATAATAAAGAAGAACAGAGGAGTTCATATGGTAATTATATTTGAAACCAAAGTTTAAAATAGGGTCCATAATTAAGTGGAATTTATATTGAATTACTCAGTAAATATACCAGATAGATCAGTTTTCTATTGATACAGTTCTCCTGATTCAATAAAGGTTTAATTTGTCTAGCTAAACCTTTATAAACTACATGGAATAGAGTCATAGATGCAGATATGTTTGCCTGGGTACATATAGATACAAAATATCACAGATCATGAAACTTGTAGCAATGTCTAGAAATCAAAACGCTGAAAACTTGATCACTCATAAATCCAAGAGATTATGCTTATTAAAGTATATAAGTATAATAAACTCAATGTAAGTATTAATATGCAAAATACTTCTCATTTTAACACTGAAAGGCAATGCCTGTCCTCTGCTGCAAGTGTTGTTTTCTTGGAAATGCTACTCCTAAATCTAGAACACAGAATCAGGTGGGAACCACAATTAGAAATAAGGTGGTTTTGTTTATTTGTTTGTTTTTTATTTTGTAAAATTAGCCTTAACATCTGGTTTTTCCACCTGAATCATTGGGCTAGAAGAATAAGGAATAGGATCATTCTTTGTTAACTAAGGACCTTGCTGCAGGACATCTTTGAGAGAAAGTCAGGAATCAGACAACCCAGTGGATATTTCCTCTAAATTAAAAACTACTATTTTTATATTTTATAAATGAAAGTAAAGAGAAGAATCCAAAATGTCACTTAACTAGGTTCTCTTCCTATCAAAGGTTATCGCATTATATTTCATCTTAGGTTTTATTCAAAGAAAGATGTTTCAGGGAGTTTCATGCATATACTGTGAAGAATAACATTAATGTTTTATATTGAGTCAATTAACTAAGATTAGCAGCATTTATCACTTCTAGAATTCATACTTATACCATCCATGTAAGTGTCTAGAATATATTGTAAGTTATCCACATAATTTTCTAGCAATTGGGCAGACCACTCACTAAAATTATGCTAAACCTATTCCTAACACTGCCATGTTTATTTATACATTTTATGTTAATTATACAATATAATTCAAATACAAAGTAGAACCAGATAAGTCTATGATTCTTATAAAACTTAACCTAAATAATTTAGAAGGGCTTAATAATATGGACATATCAAAATAAGAAAAAGTATAACTGTGAGAACTTGAACCATAACAAATTATTTAATTGATTTGAGAATTTTCAGATTTTTTTATTAAAATTTTCTATTTTTAAGTTTAAATTTAGATTAGAAACATGGTTGTTCACAAGTCAGTTCCAGGTCCCTCTCCCTTTCCCTTCCCTCCTCCCGTGCCCTCCCCCCAACTCCCCTATTATCTCCTCATTTCCCCACTGTGGGTGAGGCCCTACATGGGGGTGACCATAGACTGTCATTTCATCTAGGGCAGGGCCTAGACCCTCCCCCCAAGAATTCAGGGTGAGAGTTCATCCCACTTTGTGTATACTCGGAATGAATACTGATCTACTGCCGGGTATAGTAGTCTGGGCTGGCATCCATGGTCTATTAGTGTTGGTAGAATATCTATCCAGGACCTTCTGGCTTTCAGAGTTTCGATTGAGAAGTCAGGTTAATTCTGATAGGTCTGCCTTTATATGTTACTTGACCTTTTTCCTTAGCTGTTCTTAATATTCTTTCTTTATTCTGTATAATTGGGGTCTTGATTATTATGTGACGAGGCGACTTTTGTTTTTGGTCCACTCTATTTAGTGTTCTGTAAACTTCTTGTACCTTCATTGGCATGTCTTTCTTAAGGTTGGGAAAGTTTTCTTCTATGATTTTGTTGAATATGTTTTCTGCCCCTTTGAGGTGGTTTTCTTCTCCTTCTTCTATATCTATTATTCTTAGGTTTGGTCTTTACATGGTGTCCCATATTTCCTGGATGTTTTGAGTTAAGGATTTGTTGGACTTAAGATTTTCTTTGGTTGATGAATCCATTTTTCCTAGTGTATCTTCAACACCTGAGATTCTCTCTTCCATCTCTTGTATTCTTTTGGAAATGCTTGTATCAGTAGTACCTGACTGTTGGCCCAGCTTTTCTATTTCCAGCCTTTCTTCAGATTGTGTTTTTTATTGTCTCTATTTCAGTTTTCAATCCTTGCACTGTTTGCATTGTTTCTTGCAATTTTCGGTTTATCTTTTCGTCCATTGTTGTATTTTATGAACTTTTTGGTTTGTTCTTTCTTCCATTTCTTGCATTTTTTGGTTTGCTTTTCTTCCATTTCTTGCATTTTTGGTTTGTTTTTTCATCCGTTTCTTTGAGGGATTTTCCTATATCCTCTTTTAGGGTCTCTATCATATTTTTGAAAGTGGTTTTAAGGTCATTCTCTTCATTTGCCCTGGAATGTTGGAGTCTTGCTGGTGTGGAGTCTCTAGAATACAGTGGTGTCATATTTGTTTTTCTGTTGCTGAGTGTGTTTTTGTATTGTCTCTTTCCCATCTCTTCTTCTAGTGGGTCCAGAAAGAGCCCCTTACTGGTCTGGTGGTTAGGCGACCAGAGTTGCTTTTGGTGGGTGCTAGCAAATCCAATAATCTGGTAGTTCTTCTATTTCAAATTTAAAAATAAGTATCACAGACTTTTGAAAAATATTTTATTAAGAAACACAATAGTAGCAAATAGTAGTAGTAAAATTGCACAGGATGCGGACAGCTGTATTAATCTGTGAGTACTTTAGTAATAATAGAAAATTTCGCTGCAGCTATCCTCTTCAAGACTTTTTCACTATCCTGTACAATTTTTACCCAAGCAATGTTTAGTTTTATCAGCCAGCTCTTCAAAAAGTGGCTCAAAGCATTATGTACCTTTTAAATGACTGAAATGCTTGCATCCTCTAAACAAACAATGCCAACATCATCGACTTTTACCCAAGGTTTTATTCAGTTTATGTTTTCTTCACAAGTGTTTGAATGAAGAATGAACCAGAGTTAAGACATACAAATATAAGTGGATTCTGAGCTTTATTTTTAAAGTTTTTAGACACACACTCTCACATACACAAATACATTATATTCAATTTTTCTATGAAAGTTCTAATAACTTTCTTCATAGACTTCATTTTATATAATTTTATTTTCCTCTTGTATATTACATCCCAACCACAGTTGTCTCTCCCTCCCTCCTTCCAGTCCCCCCAAGCCCCATATAACTTCAATTTCAGATCCATTCCTTGTATTTTTCCCTTCAGAAAGGTGCAAGTCTCCCAGGAATAGCAAGAGAACATAGCATAACAAGGCTAAATAATACTAGGCACATACCCTCATATTAAGGCAGCATGAATTAATCCAATCTGATGAAAAATGTCCCAAAAGTATGCAAAAGAGTCAGAGACAGCCCCACTCCTACTGTTAGGAGTTCAACAGGAATACCAGGCTATACAACCAAAACATATATACAGGGGACCTATATAAGACCCATATTTTCCATGGTTGTCATTCAGGCTTAGCCCCTTTGATCCCTGATCAGTTGATTCTGGGCTATGTTTTTGTTGTGTCTTTATCCCCTCATGCTTCTAACATTCTTCCACCCTATTTTCCATTGAATACACTGAGTTCCTCCTAATGTTTTGCTGTTGGTCTCTGCATCTGCTCCTATCAGTTGCTCAATGAATCCTCTCTGGTAATGGTTATGCTAAGCTTGAGTCTACCAATACAACAGAATATCATTAAGAATCATTTTGCTGGCTTTTTCATTTTTCTAGTAGGTTCCGTTCTCTGGTTCCTGACCTCCAGTTAAGGTCAGGTATAGACTCTCTCTTAGTGGCCTAGGCCTCAAGTTGGACCAGGCATTGGTTGGCCACTCCCACAAGGTCTTAGCCATCTTTGCTCTAAAACATCTTGCAGCTAGGACAAATTGAAGGTTAAAGGCTGTGTGGCTAGGTTGGTGTCCCAGTTCCTCCACTTCAGGTCGTGCCTGGTTACAGTAGATTTCTAGTCGGACCCCACACTCCTGTTTCTAGTAGTCTTTGGTATGGTCATCCTATTAATTTCCAGGAAGTTTCCATTGCACTGGGTTACTAGCTTTCCCAGAAATGCAAATTTTCAGTCATCTGTCTCAGATGTCCTTGCATATCTTGCACCTTATCCTTCCTGTTCCCCATCCTCACTCTATTTCCACTCCACCCTAGAAATCTATTTAATTTTTCCTACCCTGGGAGATCAATGTGTCCCTTCTTATGCCCTCTTTGTTAATAATTATTTTAACATTATCTTATTTAAATTAGAAACAATATTATTTTACATAACAATCCCAGTTCCCTCTTCCTCCCATCCTTCCATGCCCACCACCAGACCCCATCCCATCCCTCTTCTGCTCCATAGAATGGGTGAAGCCTTCCATGGAAGTTCATAAATGGGTGTCACACCATTTGGGGCAAACCCTAAGCCCTACATGTATATCTAGTCTGAGAGAGTATACCTCCATGGAAAATGGGCTCTCAAAATCTATTCCTGCACTAGGGATAAACACTGGCTCCACTGCCAGAGTCCCTATAGACTGCCCAGGCCACCTAGCTGACACCCTCATTCAGGAGGCCTGGTTTGGTCTTACACGTGTTTCCCAGCTGTCAGACTGGGATTTTTATGGATCTGATGGTTGTTGAATAGATACCCTTCATTTTAGAGCTAATATCCACTTATAAGTGAGTATATACCAAGTTTGTTTTTTGGGTCTGGATTATCCCATGCAGGAGAATTTTTTTCTAGTTCCATTTGTTTGCCTGAAAATTGATTGATATATTTTTTAAACATCTGAGTCATGCTTCATTGTACTAATACATGAAATTTTATCCATTTTGTTTGGGGGTTAAGTTGTTTTTAGGATCTCACTATTATGAATAATGCTGCTATGAACATAGTTGAACAAGTGCCCTTGGGGTATGACTGATCATCCTTTGGTTATATGCTCGAGTGATATAGTTGAGTTCTTCCTTTTAATTTAAAATAGAAACAAACTTGCTTCATATATCAATCCCAGCTCCCTCTCTCTCTCCTACTCCCTGCCCACCACAAACACACCTAGCCCCCATCCAGTTGCCCTCCAATCCACAGGGAGTTTGATGCCCTCCATGGGAGATCTCCAGAGTCTGTCATTTCATCCCTGGAGGGGCCTAGCCCTCCCTGATGTGTCCTGGCTGAGAGATCATCCTTCTATGTGGAATGGGCTCCCAAAATCCATTCCTCTGCCAGGGATAAATACTGATCTACTACCCAAAGCCCCATAGAGTGCTGAGGCATCTTCAATGACACCCATGTTCAGGGGTTCTGGATCAGTTCCATGCTGGCCTCTGAGTTATTAGTCTGGGATCCATGAGCTCACCCATGTTCAGGTCAGCTGCTTCTGTGGGTTTCACCAGCTCATTCTTGACCCCATTGTTCATCACTCCTCCATCTCTGCAACTAGATTCCAGAGGTTCACCTCAGTGTTTAGCTGTGGGTGTCTGCCTCTGCTTCCATCAGTCACTGAATGAAAGCTCTATGAGGGCATATAAGGTAGTTATCAATCTCATTATTGCAGAAGGGCATCTAACTTGGTCTCTCCAACATTACTTAAATTGCCAGTTGGTGCCACATTTGTAGGTCTCTGAAAATCTCACTAGTGCCAGATCTCTCCTCAAACTTATAATGGCTCCCTGTAATATGTTATCTCTCATACTGATCTCCTCTATTCTTCCAGAAACTCAACCTTCCTGCTCCACCATGTCCTCCTCTCCCATTCTCTTCTCCCCTTCTCTTTCTCCCAGCTTCCTCTCCCTTCCTCCCATGGTCCCAATTTGCTCAGTAGATCCTGTTCCATTCTCCTTCTCTGTGGTAACATGCGTGCCTCTCTTAGGGTTTCCCCTGTATCATAGACTCTCTTATGGTGGCATTGCATGCTGGCAATTGCCTGCTCCATGTCGAAAAACTATACATGAGTGAGTACATACCACGTTTGTCTTTTGTTGCCAAGTTACCTCATTCAGGATGGGTTCCTCTAGTGCCATCTATTTGCCTGTGAATTTCAAGATTCCATTGTTTTTTTCACCTCATTATTATTCCATTCTGTATATGTACCACATTTTCTCTGTCCACTCTTCAATTATTGGGCATCTAGGTTGCTTCCAGGTTCTGTCGATTAGAAATAATTCTGGTATGAATGTAGTTGAAGAGATGCCCATATTGCATGAATGTGCATCTTTTGGGTATATGCCTAAAATTGGAATTGCTGGATCTTGTGGTAGACTGATTCCCATTTTCCTTAGAAAACTCCATACTGTTTTTCAAAGTGGCTATAGAATTTGACACTCCCACCAGCAGTGGAGGAGGAGTATTCCCCTTTCTCTACATCCTTTCAGTCATATACTGTCATTGATGTTTTTTATTTTAGCCATTCTGACAGGAGTAAGATGTTATCTCAGAGTTGTTTGATTTGCATTTGCCTGATGCCTAAGGATTTAGAGCATTATTTTCCTCTGTTGGCTTTTTTTGAGCACTTTCTTAAGGGTCTATCAGCTATTTTATAATCCTCTATTGAGAATTATTTATTTAGTTCTGTACCCCAATTTTTAATTAGATTATTTGGTGTTTTAAAGACTAACTTCTTGTGTTCTTCACAAATTTTGGAGGTCAGCCCTCTATCAGTAGTGAGGTTGGTGAAGACATTTTCCCTTTCTGTGGGCTGGCATTTTATCTTGTTGACTTTGCCATTTGCCTTACAGAAGTCTCTCAGTTTCAGGAGGTCCCATTTATTAATTGTCTGTGCTATTGTTGGTATGTTCAGGAAACAGGCTCCTATACCAATTTGTTAAAGTACTTCCCACTTTCATTCTAATAGGTTCAGTGTGGATGGATTGATGTTGAAGACTTTGATCCATTTAGACTTAAGTTTTGTGCATGGTGATATATATGGATCTATCTGAAGTATCCTACATGCCAGCATCCAGTTATTCCAGCACCATTTGTTGAAGATGCTTTCTTTTTTCCATTTTGTGGTTTTGTCAAATATCATGTGTTCTTAGGTGTGTGGGTTAATACCTGTGTTTGCAATTCAATTCCTTTGGTCTACCTGTCTGTATTTGTGCTGACATCAAGCTGATTTCAGTACTATAGCTTTGTAGTAGATCTTGAAGTCAGAAATTGTGATGCCTCCAAAATTTCCTTTATTGTATAGGATTGTTTGACAACATGGGTATTTTGTTTTTCCATATAAAGTTGAGAATTGACCTTTCAAGGTCTGTGAAGAATTTTGATGGAATTTTGGTAAGAATTGAATTGAATCTGTAGATTGCTTTGGTAAGTTTGCCAATTTTACTATATTGATCCTACCTACAAAGAGCATGGAAGAGCTTTCCATTTTTTGGTGTCGTCTTTAATTTCTTTATTTCAAGACTCAAAGTCCTTGTCATACAGGTCTTTCACTGTTTTGTTTAGAGTTAACCCAAGGGATTTTATGTTGTTTGTGGCTATTGTAAAGGGTTATGTTTCCCTGGGTTTTTTATCAGTACATTTACTGTTTATATATTATAGGACTATGAATTTTTTTTGGTTAAACTTTTATCCTGCCACTTTGATGAAGGAGTTTATCAGCTATAGGAATTCCCTGGAAGAATTCTCCAGATTACTTACATAGACCATCATATCATCTGCAAACAGTGAAAGTTTTACATCTTCTTTTCCAATTGGTATCCCCTTGATCTCCTTTGCTATCTTATTGCTCTAACAAGAACTTCAAGTACAATATTGAAGAGATAGTTATAGAGTAAACAACCTTGTCTTGTTCCTGATTTTATCGAAATCACCTCCAGTTTCTCTTCATTTAGTTTGAAGTTGACTGTCATTTTGCTCTATATTGCCTTTATTATACTTAGCTATGTTGTTGTTATCCTGGATCTCTAAAGGACCTTTATCATGAAGGGGCATTGAATTTTGTCAAAGGCTTTTCAGCATGTAGCGAGATAATCATGTAATTTTTCTTTTTCAGATTGTTTACATGGTGGATTACATTGATGGATATTTGTATGTTTAACCATCGCTTCATCACTAGGATGAAGCCTACTTGTTCATGGTGAATGATTTTTCTGATGTGTTTTTGGATTTAATTTGTTAGTATTTTATTGATTAGTTTTGTATCAATGTTCATGAGGGATATTGTTCTGCAATTCTCTGTCATAGTTGTGTTTTTGTGTGGCTTTGTGCTAAGGTAATTGTAGCCTTAAAAAAGAGTTTGGCAGTGATGCTTCTGCGTCTATTTTGTCAAACATTGTGAAGAGTATTTGTATTAGCTCCTTGAATTTTTAGTATAATTCTGCACTGAAATTACCTGTACTTTTTTTGTTTTGAAGAATTTTGATGGCTGATTCTATTTTGTTAGTGATTACAGGAATATTTAAATTGTTTATGTGATCTTGATTTAATTTTGGTAGGTGATATCTATTCATAAAATCATTTATTTCCTTTAATTTTTTTTCAATTTCGTGGAGTACAGGTTTTCAAAGTATGACCTGAAGATTCTCTGGATTTTCCCAGTGTCTGTTGATATGCCTCCTTTTTCATTTCTGATTTTGGTAACTTGCATGTTCTATGTCTGCCTTTTGGTTATGTTGGATGAATGTTTGTCAATCTTATTGATTTTCTCAAAGAAGCAACTCTTTATTTTATTGATTCCTTGTATGACATTCTTTGTCTCTATTTTATTGATTTCAGCACTCAATTTGATTATTTCCTGGCATCTACTCCTCATGGGTGACTTTTTTCTGTTTGTTCTAGAACTTTCAAGTGTTTTGTTAATTCTCTAGTGTGGCTACTTTCCATTTTCTTCATGTGGGTACATAGTACTGTGAACTTTCCTCCTAGAAATTCTTTCAGAGTGTACCATAGATTTGGGTATATTGTGCCTTCATTTTCATTGAATTCTTGGAAGTCTTTGATTTCTTTCTTCATTTCTTCCTTTACCAGGAGCTATGCCTTTTAGTATTGTTCAGTTTCCATGAGGTTGTGCAGTTTGTGTAATTTGTGTTGTTGTTGATTTCTAATTTTAAGCCATGGTGGTCTGATAAGATACAGGAGGTTACTCCAATTATTTGTATCTGTTGAGATTTACTTTATTGCCAAATATGTGGTTGATATTAGAGAATGTTCCATATGGTACTGAGAAGACGGCATAGTCTTTTGTTCTATAGATGTTTGTTAAACCCGATTGGGTCATAAATAATAAGTTATTATTTATCATATTTGTTCCTTTGTTTCTTTGTTAAGTTTCTGTCTTATTGATCTGTCCAGTAGTGAGAGTGAAGTCTTGAAATCTCCCACTATTAGTGTGTGGGATTTAATGTGTTATTTGAATTTTTAATAATGTTACTTTCATGATTGGGGTACCTTTGTATTTGGGGCATAGATGTTGAGAATTGAGACATATGGGTTCTTCCTATAATGAATAAGAAATGACCTTCTTCATCTCTTTTGGATAATTTTAGTTTGAAGTCTACTTTGTTAGATATTAGGATAGGTACACCCACTTGCTTCCATTCATTGGAAAATTTTTCCCAACCTTTAACTCTGAGGTAATGCCTGCCTCTGAAGATGAGTTGTGATTCTTGTATATAGCAGAAGGATGGATTCTGTCTTCCTATTCATTCTGTTAGCTTGTGTCCTTTAGTAGGTGAATTAAGACCATTGATATTGAGGCATATTAATGACCATTGATTGTTGATTCTTTTTTGTTTTGGAATCCTTTATGGTGGTGAAATTGTATGTCAGTTTTTACTTGATTTTTTGCTTTTGGTAAAGTGAGATTATCTATTGCCTACATTTTTTTGAGTGTAGTTAACTTCTTTGGGTTGGAGATTTCTTTCCAGTACTTTTTGTAGGACTTTCTGGACTTGTGAATATGTATTGTGTAAATCTGATTTTGTCATGGAATATCTTGATTTCTCCATCTATAGTGATTGAGAGTTTTGCTGGGTATAGTAATCTGGGTTGGAATCTGTGGTCACTTAGTGTTTATAGAACATCTATCCAGGACCTTCTGGCTTTCAAAATTTCCATGGAGAAGTCAGGAGTAATTCTGATAGGTTTGCCTTTATGTGTTACTGGCTTTTTTCCTTTGCTGTTATTAATGTTATTTCTTTATTCTATAAGTTAGGTGTTTTGATTATTATGTGGTGAGGGAACTTTTTATTGGTCCATTATATTTGGTGTTCAGTAGGCTTTAGGCCTGTTCTTCTCCAGGTTGGGAAAATTATCTTCAATTATTTTTGAATATGTTTTCTGTACCTTTGAGCTGGGATTCTTCACCTTCTTCTATACCTATTATTTTTAGGTTTGGTCTTTCCATGGTGTCCCATATTTCCTGCATATTTTCTTTTAAGGATTTGTTGGATTTACGATTTTCTTTGGTCAATCAATCTATTTCCTCTAGTTATCTTCAGAGACTGAGATTCTGTCTTCAATATCTTTTCTTCTGTTGGTTATGCTTGTATCTGTAGTTCCTGATCACTGACTCAGCTTTTCTATTACCAGCATTCTCTCAGTTTGTTTTTTCATTATTGACTCTATTTTGGTTTTCAGGTCTTGAACTGGTTGAATTGTATCCTTCACCTGTTTGATTGTTTTCTTTTGGATTTCCTTGCTTTCGTTAAGAGATTTGTTGATTTCTTACATTTTTTGGCTTGAATTTTCTTTAAAGGATTTTCTCATTTTTTTCTTTGAGGGCCTCTATTATTTTAAGGTCATTTTTTTCTGTTTTGTCTTTGTTGGGATGCTCAGGTCTTGCTGGTATAGAGTTCTTAGACTCTGTTGTTGTCTATATAGAAAGAATTATATAGTCTTTCTGTTGTTTTATGTGTTCTTATACTGTTGCCTTTCCATCTTTTCTTCCAATGGGTATAGATGATCAGTCTCTCCCTTTCTGGTTGGGTATGGTTTTTAAGCTCTCTCTCTCTCTCTCTCTGTCTCTCTCTGTCTCTCTCTGTCTCTCTCTCTCTCTCTCTCTCTCTCTCTCTCTCTCTCTCTCTCTCTCTCTCTCTCTCTCCCTCTCTCTCCCCCAGATGGCCAGATGCCCAGGTGGTATAGGGGCAAGACTGGAATGGTGGCAGACGCTGCTGGCTGCAAGGTTTGGTGGCAGTAAAGGTCTGGCTGCAGAGGGTCAAGAGATTTGAAGAGGCAAAGGTGGGCTAGAAGAGGCCCTGAGGTTCACCTTCCTATCAGAGCATGGAATGGCAAGACCAGAATGGCAGGCAATGATGATGGCTGCTCTGTTCTGCCTACAGGTCCCTCTTTAGGTTTGGTGGCAGGAAGGGTCTGGCAGTAGAGGCTATAGCTGGATTCTTAAGGTTGATTGATTCCAATTTTCTGACAACCACCCATAATAATTCTCAAAGTGACTACAAGTTTGTATTCCCATTAGCATTTATGGAGTGTTCCTCTTACTCCACATCATCTCGAACATAGGATGTCTTTCGCATTTTTGATCTTGGACATTCTGACAAGTGTAAGATGGTATCTCAGAGTCATTTTTACTTGTATTTCCCTGATAGTTAAGGATTTTGAACACTTCTTTAAGTGTATCTCATCCATTAGAGAGTCTTCTGTTGAAATTCTCTGTATAAATCAGTATTCCATTTTTTATGGGATTATTTGGTATTTCTATGTCTGGTTGCTTGAGTTCTTTATATATTTTGTGTATCAGTTCTCTGTCAGATGTGTGGTTGGTAAAAATCTTTTCCCATTCTGTAGGCTGCTTTTTTAATCATTGATAGACACTTTGCCTTACAGATGATTTTCAGTTTCAGGAGATCCCACTCATTAATTGTTAATTTCATGTCTGGGCTACTGATGTTAGATTCAGGGAATGACCTTCTATGCCAATTAGTCCAAACTACTTCCCACTTTCTCTTTTATCAGTTTCACTGTAACTGAATTTACATTGTGGTCTTTGATCCACATAGACTTGAGTTTTATGTATGGCCATAGATATGGATCTATTTGCATTCTTCAACATCCAGTTATGCCAGGACCATTTGTTGAATATGCTTCATTATTCCATTGTATATTTTAGCTTCTTGGTCACAAAGGTAGTGGTCATAAGTGTGTGAATTTAGGTAGGATCAGAGATTTCATTCTGTTGATTGATTTGTCTGTTTTTATGACAATATCATGCTGTTTTATTACTATAGCTCTGTAGTGAAGCTTGAAGTCAGGGATGGTAATGCCACAAGAAGTCCCTCTATTGTAGAACATTGTTTTAGCAATCCTGGGTTTTCATTTTTCCATATGGAATTTAGTGTTTTTCTTTTAAGGTTTTTGAAGAATCATGCTGCGGTTTTTATGGGGATTGATTTGAATTGGTATATTGCTTTTGTAAATTTGCCATTTGTTATGATGCTAATCCTATTGATCCATGAGCATGGGAGATCTTTCCAATTTCTGACATCTTCAATTTCTTAATTAAATGACTTAAAATTATTGTCATATTTGTCTTTACTTGTTTGATTAGAGTCACCCCAAGATATTTTATATTGTTTATGACTATTGAAAGGATGTTGCTTCTCTGATTTCTGTGCCATATGTATATAGGAGGGTTACTGATTATTGTTGAGTTAATCTTGTGTCTTGCCACATTTCTGAAGGTGTTTATTGGCTGTAGGAACTTCCTGGTAGAATTTTTGGGGTCATTTATGTATAATATCATAACATCTGCACATAGCAAAAATTTGACTTCTTCCTTTCCAATTGGTACAATATTATACTAATCACCTCAAGTACTATATTGAATAAATATGGAGAGAGTGAAGACCTTGCCTTGTTACTGATTTTATTTGAATTTACTTGAGTTTTTGTCTGTTTAATTAGATGTTGGCTTGCTATATATTGCCTTTTTATGTTTAAACATATTCCATGTATCCCTCTTCTCTACAAAATCTTTATCAAGAAGTAGTGTTGAATTTTGTCAAAGGCTTTTGCAGCATCTATTAGGATGATAATATGGTCTTTTTCTTTCAGTTTGTTTATATAGTGGATTACATTGACAGATTTTCATTTGCTGAACAATTCCTGCATCTACTTGACCATGTGGATAGTATGTTCTTGGATTCATTTTGTGTGTATTTTGTGGAGTATTTTTGCATCAATGTACATCAGGGAGATTGATCTGTAGTTCATTTGCTTTGTTGCCTCCTTTTGGTTTTGATATCAGGGTAACAGTGGTCTCAATAAAATAATTTGGCAATATTCCTTCTGTTTCTGTTATGCAGAACAATTTTGCAAGTATTACTATTAGTTCTGCAATAATCAACAATTAATAAATGGGACCTCCTGAAACTGAGAAGCTTCTGTAAGGCAAAGGACACAGTCAGCAGGACAAAAAGGCAGCCCAACTAATAGGAAAGAATATTCACTAACCTCACATCTGACAAAGGACTGATCTCCAAAATTTACAAAGAACACAAGAAGCAAGTCTCCAAAATGACAAAGGATCCAATTAAAATTTGGGCTACAGAACTAAATAGAGAATTTTTAATAGGGGAGTCTAAATTGGCTGAGAGGCACTTGAGAAAGTGCTCAACATCCTTAGCCATCCAGGAAAAGAAAATCAAAACAACTCTGAGATACCATCTCACTCCTGTCAGAATGGCTAAAATCAAAAACACCAACTACAATTCATGCTGGAGAGGATGTGGTGACAGGGGAACACTCCTACACTGCTGAACAAGTGCCACCTTGTTCAGCCACTTTGGAAATCAGTATGGGGATTACTCAGAAAAATGGGACTAAACCTACCACAAGACCCAGCAACTCCACTCTTAGGCATCTATCCAAAAGATGCCCATTCATATAACAAGGATGTTTGTTCCACTACGTTTATAGCAGCATTTGGAATACAGGTTTTCAAAGTATGATGTGATTATTCTCTGAATTTCCTCAGAGTCCATTGTTATGGCCCCCTTTTCATTTCTGATTTTGTTAATTTTCATGTTCACACTCTGCTATTTGGTAAGCTTGAACAAATGTTCATCTATCTTGTTTATTTTCTCAAAGAACCAACTCTTCATTGCATTGATTCTTTGTATTGTTTTCCTAGTTTCTAATTTATTGATTTCAGCCTTCAATTTGATTATTTCTTGGCAGCTACTCATCCTGGGGGAATTTTCTTCTTTGTGTTCTAGAACTTTCAGCTGTGCTGTTAATGCCCTAGTATAACTATTCTCCAGTTTCTCCATGTGGGCATTTAGTTTTATGTACTTCCCCCATAGCACTGCTCTCAAAGTGTGCCATATGTTTTGGTATATTGGCCATTCATTCTCATTGAACTCTATGAAGTCTTTAATTTCTTTTTTTATTTCTTCTTTGACCCAGGAATGATGCAATTGTGTGTTATTCAATTTCAGTGGGTTTGTAGGGTTTCTGCAGTTTTTGTTGTTGTTGAATTCTAATGATGACACATTGTGATCTGATAAGATGATGGCATTCTTCCAATTTTTTATAGCTCCTGAGTTTTGATATGTTGCCAAGTATGTGGTCCATTTTTGAGAAGGTTCCATGTGGTGGTGAGAAGAATGTATATTCTTTTTGATGTGAATGTAATGCTCTATAGATGTCTGTTAATCCCAATTGGTTCATTACTTCTATTAGACCCTTTGCTTCTTTGTTGAGTTTCTGTCTTGTACTCCTGTCTAGTGGGGAGAGTGGGGTGTCAAAATCTTCCAATATGCGTGTTTGAGAGTTTATATATGACTTACCTTTTAGTAATGTTTCTTTTACCAACATGGAGCCTTTGTAGTTGGGGCATAGAATTCAGAACTGACACTTCATCTTGGTGGATTTCTTTTGTGATGAGTATGTAATGACCTCCTTCATCACTTTTGATTGATTTTATTTCAAAGTCTAATTTTTTAGATATTAGGATTGCTACCCCCACTTATTTCTTGTGTCCATTAATATTGAGGGATATTAATGACCATTGATTGCTCATTCTTATTTGATTAGGAATGGTTTTTGGTGGTGGAATTATGTGTGGAATTTCTCCCCTTTCTTCTTTTGGCTGTTGGTAAAGTGAGATTACCTATTGCCTATGTTTTTCTGGTTTTGATTAACTTCTTTGGGTTGGAGTTTTTCTTGCAGAATTTTCTGTAGGGCTGGGTTAGTGTATATGTATTGCTTGAATCTAGTTTTGTCATGGAATATCTTTTTTTCTCTATCTATAGTGATTGAGAGCTTTGTCAGGTATAGTAGTCTGGGCTGGCATCCATGGTCTGTTAGTGTTGGTAGTATATGTATGTAGGATCTTCTGGCTTTCAGAGTTTCCATGGAGAAGTCAGGTGTAATTCTGATATGTTTGCCTTTTTATGTGACTTGACCTTTTTCCTTAGCTGCTCTTAATATTCTTTTTATTTTCTGGATATTTGGGGTCTTGATTATTATGTAGCATGGGACTTTTTTGTGAGCAAATTTATTTGGTGTTCTGCAAGCTTCTTGCTCCTTCATTGACATGTCTTTCTTTAGGTTGGGATTCTATTGAATATGTTTTCTGCTACTTTGTGGTGGTTTACCTCACCTTCTTCTATACCTATTATTCTTAGGTTTGTTCTTTCCATGGTGTTCCATATTTCCTGGATGTTTTGTGTTAGGAATTTGTTGGACTTAAAATTTTCTTTGGTTGATGAATCCATTTCTCCTAGTGTATCTTCAACAGCTGGGATTCTCTCTTCCATCTCTTTTATTCTGTTGGTAATGCTTGTATCTGTAGTACCTGCATATTTGCCCAGCTTTTCTATTTACACCCTTTCTTCAGATTGTGTTTTTTTATTATCTCTCTTTCAGTTTTTCACCCTTGCACTATTTGAACTGTTTCTTGCAATTTTTGATTATTTTCATCTATTTGTTGCATTTTATGAATTTTTTAGCTTGTTCTTTCTTCCATTTCTTGGATTTTTTTTTGTTCTTTCTTCCATTTCCTGCTTTTTTGGTTTCTTTTTTCTTCCTTTTCTTGCATTTTTTATCAATTTCTTGCAATTTTTGATTTGCTTTTTCATTCCTTTCTTGCATTTTTGGTTTGTTTTTTCATCCATTTCTTTGAGGGATTTTCCATTATCCTCTTTTCATATTTCTGTCATTTTCAGGAAGTTGTTTTTAAGGTCATTGTCTTCTGCTTCATTTTTATTGGAATGTTGGAGTCTTGCTGATTTGGAGTATCTAGAATCTGGCACTGTCATATTTTATTTTCTGTTGCTGAGTATGTTTTTGTATTGTCACTTTTCCATCTCTTCTTCTAGTGGGTGCAGAAAGAGCCCCTATATGGTCTGGTGGTTAGGGGACTTGAGTTCCCTTTTGGTGGGTGCAAGCAAGTCCTATACTCTGCTAATTCTTCTATTCCTTGTCCTACCTAGTTCTTGTCTCATGGGTGGAGAGGAAGACCAGGAATCTGGGGTGCGTAGTCTCCCACCTGGTTCCCTGGTCACTTTGGTGGAAGAGAAGACCTGGGATATGGGGTGCATGGCTCCTGCAAGAATGGGAACCTCATTGGCAGTCCCCAGGAAATCCCCAGGCACTGGAATCAAGGCCTGGATACAGGGACTGTTTTTCCTAGTCCTGCCGGACCTATTGGATCTCTGGTCTCATTGGTGGAATAGAAGACCTAGGATCTCGGGTACTTGGTTCCCATCAGGATGTTAAGCTCTGTGGCAGTCCCCTGGCACTGGGAGGTATGACAGGATGTGGGTTTATTTTAAATCTTGATGATTCATTTCAAAATGAAAAGGAGGAAGCTTTGAAAGTAACTTCGAATGGATTACTCACCTCATTTTTAAACTGGGAAATGAAATATAGTGAAATTAAGACACAGAGTTTATAGACAAAGACAGAAGATCATGGGAAAATGATGATCCAACAGTGTCTGGTAAACTCAAGTCAAGGGAGGCCAGGGAGTTCAGCACCATCTCCCAGAGTCACAAAAAAGGAATGGCTCTGCCCACACTGATATTTTTGTCTACTCCATCCTACAACTATGAGAGTCAAGTCTGTTCTTTAAACCCCGCATGTGGTGAGCATTTGTTAGAACACGCATTTGAAATTGACCTGGATGTACTCATTCATATATGGATTTTACTCATGGATCAGGGGAGTGCCAGCCTACAATCCCACTGCCAGAGAGTCTGGGAAACAGGAATGACCCTAAGAGAGATATGCATGATACCTCAGAGACTGAGAATGAGGAATGATCTGCTGATCAGGTTTGGAGCATTGGGGGAGGGGAGAGGGAGCTGGAAAAAAGAGTGGCAGTGAAGAGAAGGGGAGAGCAGGATGAGAGATACCATAATAGAGGTAGTCATTCTAGATTTGAGGAGATATCTGTCACTAGTATGATTTCCAGAGATCTACAAGGATGATACCAACTGGAAAACTAAGCAATAGTGGAGAGACTACTTAAATGGCCCTCCCTTATAATGAGTCTAATGGCTACCATATATGGCAGCCTAGAACCTTCATCCAGTGACTGATGGAAGCAGAGGCAAGCACCCACAGCTAAACACTGAACTGAACACCTGGAACCTAGTGACAAACAGGGAGGAGTGATGATCAAAGGGGTCAAAACCTGGCTGGTGAAACCCACATATGGAGCTGACCTGAACAAATGGGAGATCTTGGACCCCATACTGATGGCTCAGAGGTCAGGATGGGACTGATCCAGATCCCCTGAATGTGGGTGTCAGTGAGGAAGCCTAGGCAATATATGGGGCGTTGGATAGTAGATCAGTATTTATCCCTGTCATGCAAATGGACTCTGGGTGCCCATCCCACAATGAGGGTTGCTCTCTCAGCCTGATCATTTAGAGGGGCACCTATGCCCTGCTCTGAATGAAACAACAGACTCTGGAGATCCCCCATTGAGGGCCTCACCCACCCTGGGGATTAGAGTAGGGATTGGGTGGGGGACTGGGGGGCTTCGGGCTAAGAGGAGGGGAGGGAAAAGGAGCTGGGTTTGACATGTGAAGCAAGGTTGTTTCTAATTTAAATTGAAAAATACAAAAAAAAAGAAATTAACCTGGCTACTAAGTTAAGAAACACAGCTTTCATCCAGAAATGACAGTGATGTTTACTTTTACTCTATTCAGGAACGCTATTAGTTTTTGTATTTGTCACAGTGAGTCTTCGACATTCAGCATTAATAAGAATTTATTAATGCGGTTTGGAAAGAACATAGAACACCCATATCTGAAGTCCCTCCTTACATGGTTTCATCATCTCTTCTTCTGTTCATATCTGATATCTGAACACAATTGAATGTCTTCACTAAAAACCTCTGCTTCCATGTACTTGTTAAGTCTTTGTTAATCAATTGGTAACAAAACTCTACACTAATCATTAGTCATAACCGGCAGCATTTCTCTGTATCCCAACACATTCCTACCCCCTTTTAATTCTTTCTTACTGCATTTAACAAGGGTTTCAATATATGTTTCTGGAAAAAGAGTAGAGTAGATTTTCAGTAGAGGACGATGATGGTCAAGGTGACAGTTTGATGAGAAATGTTTATATGAGGCTCAGTGTATGTCAGATGCTTTTATGGATTATACAGCTCCTCTAAAACTGTAGGCTGCTCATATTCATGTCTGTGGACTCCTTCTCAGAGGGCAATATTGGATATTAAAGAAACTGAGTAGCTATCAAGGGTTACATAGCTAAGATAAATTAGATTAAATTATGAGCCTATAGTCTTAGAAAGTAACAATTGACACTATTTCAACATGGATAACCTGATATTGGTGATAATATTCTTACATTTTATTTTTGTAGGCATGAAAAAATAGTCATCTGTTGGGATAAGCAAAAAATGGTGGCTTAGTAACTATTTCAATCTGAGTAATCTAAATATTTCCTCCATCATTCGTCTGACAAACTGATTGTCTCTTTCTCATGAAATATATGCTTGGACAAAATATTCTTCAGGGAGAAATACTACAAAACGTTTGGACTAATAACTAATTTTTTTAAAAAAATAGAAGAAAACAGTTGTTTTTCTTGTTACATATGTGTTCAGCATGTATATTGAGGGGATAGAGCAATGGCTTTATAATTTAAAGCACTTGCTTTTATTGGTAGGTATAGATTCAGAATACAAAAGTTGGGAATCTTGTAACTGCCTGTAAATGTAGCTTCATGCAATCTGATGACCTAGTCTTACATCTACAGGCACCGGCACAAATGTGGGAAAATCATATATACACATGAATGAAAACCTGAACAAAAGGGAGCTGATGGACACCAGACTGATGGCTGGAAGGCCAGGATGGACTGTTCCAGACCCCATAATTTTGGGTGTCAGTGAGGAAGCCTTGCCACTCTATGGTGGCCTTACGGAGTAGATCAGAATTTATCCATGGCATACAAATGGACTTTGGAAGCCCTTTCAATATCGAGGGATGCTCTCTCAGCCTGAACACTTGGAGGAAGGGATACGCCTTGCCTGGGATGAAATGACAGACTCTGGAGATCCCCAATGGAGGGCATCACCTTCCCTGTGGAGCAGAGTGGGGATTGAGTGGTGGGACAGGGGGTCCTGGTAGGGGCCAGGGAAGGAAGGAAGGTAGAGGGAACTGGGATTGATATGTGAAGCAAGCTTGTTTCTAATTTAAATTAAAAAGAAGATTTTAAAAATTTGAAAAATGTAAAAACCATGTGCAATGAAATATTTTTAAAGTTCTGTTTATTCACTTTAATTTTGCAAAATGTTGACATTTTAAGTAGATTCATGAAAAATGTATTTAACCTTTATCATCTTGACTGTAAGCCAGTTTCATAATGATATCAATTGCACAGACATAACCCAATGTGCACATTGATGGTTGGTCTTTTCTAATTGAAAAATACTGCTGTAGGAACTTATGCTTATAGTAAAATTGGATTATTACATTACCATTGAATTGAGTTCATTCCTCGATTAGGATTCCTCAAGGCTTCAACTCCCAATATATTTGGTTTAACTAAAATTTTAGTGTTTTTCAGACAGGAAAAATCTTGAGGAAGTTTGTCTGGGATACCATCCTTTCAGCAATAATGAAAAGAATATGAAGTCATACAAGAATGACTATTATAGTGACTTTGATATTCAGAACTCTGGTATTGAGACCCTGGCCTGGGGCAGGCAGCAGGTATGGACAGATGGAGAGAGAAATAGAATCCTGTTCTGCTATTCATGCATTGTCCAGACCATGGAAGAACAGTTAGATATAGCAAGTATCAACTGGCAGTGAAGCTGAGACAAAGGTGGTGACTGGAATTATTAGGTGTTAGGTATGTATATTTCTCAGATACCAGCCCCATTTGGGGATGATTAGTAACCTCTGCAACATCAGTTCTAATAGCCGATTCCTTTCATGGATAAGCAAAGTGAGTTTACAATCACTAGAGTTTTCACTTTCTTCTCTTTCTCCTGGTAGGTGCAAATAGTAGGTGGACCCAATAAGTGAGTATAATTGTTACAAAGAATTTCAAACTGTGAAGTTCTGAAAATATTAAATCTTGGTCTTACATGGAAAGAAGTGATACAGTTTTCTTTTAATGAAAAATGAATAAAAATGAAATAAAGTTTCAGGGGCATAGACACCAAACTGGTAATATGCGTCTTAATATTGGAAGTTATAATTTTTGGGGGTATCTGAAGGTACATTTTTTTCTGTTTTTTTTTCAGTTCACATCAGTTTCCCCAATGTCCTTTCCTCTCATTCCCTCCCAAACCTTTCCTCTCCCTTCCCCACCCCAGTCCTCCTCTGCTTATGTTGTGACGGGGACAAACTGTTCATAGGTATCAACAAAGCATATCTAGTTGAAGTAAGAATAAACACCTACCCTTAGGCAAAGCAATTCAGTTAGAGGAATCCATTCCCAAGAGTCAGCAAAATTGTTAACACAGCTCCTGCACCAATTGATAGGAGTCCATAAGTAGAAAAGTCTACCCAGCTGTCACATATATGTAGAAGGCCTAGGTTGGTTCTATGCAGTCTTCCTGGCCATTGGCTGAGAGTCTGTGAGTTCCTATGAGCCAGGTTGGTTGTTTCTGTGGGTTTTCTTATGATTTCCTTGACTCCTGTGGCTCCTGCAATTCTTCCTCCCTCTCTTCAACAGGATTCCCTGAAGTCAGTCTAGTATTTGGCTATTTGTCATTGCACTTTTTTCTTCAGTCACTAGAAAAGGCTCTTGGATGACAGTTGGGGTAGGCAAAAATCTGATTACAGGGGAAGGCCTTTGCAGGCTACATATCCACTATTGCTAGCAGTCTCATCTGGGATCATCCTTGTAGACTCCTGGTAGTTTATCTTGCATCAGGTTTCGACCCGATCCCAAAGTGAAGCCCCACTTATAGTCATCTATTTCAGTACTCTCCTCCTCTATTGATCTCCTAACCCTATCCCTCAAGCTCACATATCCATCTGCTACCAGTCAAGGGCATCTCTTCTATTTCCCATCCCCACTGAGATATTCTGCTTGCTACCTAGCATCTCTTGATCTGTGGATTATAGCCTGCTTATTCTTTACTTTAGAGTTAATATCAACTTTTGAGTGAATACTTACTATATTTGTCATTCTTGGTCTGGATTAGCTCACTCAGGATGTAGTTTTCTAATTCTATCTATTTGACTTCAAATTTCCTGATAACAGTTTTGAATAGTTGAGTAATATTGCATTGGATTAGTAGTATACTACATTTCCTTTGTCTATTCTTCAATTGAGGGACATTCAGGTTGTTTCAACATTCTGATTATTACTAATAAAACTGCAGTGAACATAGTTGATCAAGTATCCCCTTGGTATGATTGAGCTCCCTAAGAGTGAGCAAGCTGGGTCTTGAAGTAGATTGATTCCCAATTTTCTACGAAACTGCCATATTGATTTCCAAAGGGGCTGTATAAGCATTGGAGGAGTGTTCTGCTTGCTCCACATCCTCTGCAGCATACGTTTCCATTTGTGTTTGTGATCTTAGCTATTCTGACAAGTAAGATGGAAGAGTCATTTTGATTTACATTTCCCTAATAACTAAGGATATGGACCATTTCTTGAGTGTTTTTCTGCCATCTTCAACAAATGTTGCTGCCATGTCTTTATATCATCATTTAGAAGACTACAAGCATGTCTATCATTCTGCACAAACTCAAGGGATCAATGTCCTCAACATAAACTCAGAAACACTGAATGCAGTAAAAGAAAAATTGGGGCATAACCTTGAACACATTGGCAGAGGACATAACTTCCTAACTAGAAAACATATAGTGCAGGCACTAAAATGGCCAGCTAATAAGTGGTTACTCTGCACTGAATGCAGTAAAAGAAAAATTGGGGCATAACCTTGAACACATTGGCAGAGGACATAACTTCCTAACTAGAAAACATATAGTGCAGGCACTAAAATGGCCAGCTAATAAGTGGTTACTCATGAAACTAAAAGCATCTGCAAGGCAAAGGACACCATTATTTGGAGCAAATGGCATCTCACAGATAGGAAAAGTTTTCACCAAGTTGGCATTTTTCAATAAAGTTATCTCTAAAATATATGAAGAACTCAAAAAACTAGACACCAAAAATTCAAATAATCCATGTAAAAATGGAAGTTATATTTGAGGAATGCAGTTGTGAGTACACAGGCATCACAGAGGTAGTGCTACCCACCCTGTAAATTCCAGTCTTCTGTTCTCTAAGACCATGCACTACTGTATAATTCCTATAAGATAAAACACAAATCTGAAGATCTGAAACTAGTGCTCCAGAAATATATATGAAGTAGGGGTATTATGAACTTTATTTGACAAAAATTTTTTTAAATTATATGTATTTGAACTACTCAGTTGGATATTAGCATTCTCCCTATGAATTCCTACAATTGGACACACAATTTGTACGAATTGAACTAAAACTGTTCTTCAAGCCTTGTCTCTGAGGATTATTTCTCATAGTTCAAAAAGGAGCTATACATTTTGCAAAGAAAGAAAAGCAGTCACTAGTCTTACCTATTAGCGATGCCTATAAACAATGACCATGACCAGAAAGACTAGATATAATATAAGGTTTAATATGTCACTTTCATCCTGGCGTTAATAAACAGCAATCTAACTGGCATTAAAGTCTGCTCAATAAGAGCAAGTCCATGCCTACTAACTCAAACCTAGCCTACTATCCATGGCTGGTGAGGACAATATAATAGTCTTCAACTAAGGTAATATCTAACTGCATTCTGAATAATTATCTTTTTTTTAATCCAGAGAAGTGTGACTATCACTCTTCACAAAGAGGCTTGTTTATTTATTTTCTTTTTGTATTGAATTTAATTTCATTTTACAGTCCAAACAAAGTTCTCCCTCCCATTGCTCCTCCTACCCCTCTTGCCAACCCTCTCACTCCCCAAATGCCACCACTCTTTAACTCCCCCCATTAGGTAGTATACAATGTCTGACACATTAAGTTGAGGGAAGAGGCTTCGTTTTGCAGTCAATCAAGAGCATTTTAGAATGTCATAACTGCTCTAAATGTACCTAACAATTGACACTTTGCTAAATATTCTAAATACATCTATAGCATCACCCTGACAGCTAAGGAAGGCACTTAGAACATTGTTGAAGAAGTGGACAAAAAGATTGTAAGAGCTGCAAGACCTGTACAGGAGTACATCTGCTGTGTTATAGCAACTTCCTCAGGGAAGCTGCACTGAGATTTCAATAATATGGTTGCCTAAATAAGGCTTGAAACTGGCAACAAGCATTGACATGCAAATGTGGATGAAAGAATTGCATGAGGTTTCACACCTAAAAAAAAAATCTGTAAGTTAATGGCTTAGAGAGGGAGATTTAGTCTTCTCCTGGGACAAACTCCCATAAATTAGTTAATCCCAAGAAGTCAGCTCAACAAATGAACAACCCTAAAAATTCTTTCCTTCTCATCTCTTTTAATAATAACTTCTCTAGAGTCAGATGTCAAGCTGTCTGCAGTTTCAATCCTTGTATACTCGCTGAATTAGTTTCTTTTCTAGTCTATGGTTAGTTGTTCATCTATCAAGAATGTATTTTCTGTGGTTCCAGTAAACAGTGTTCCTCATACTATCTGGTCAGATATTTTATATTACTTTAAGTAAATTCATAGTGAGTATTAGTTTTGATTATTTGAAAGAAAAGAAAAATGTGTAACTATTGTTATAAAGTATTTTTGTCTTATTTCTTTTGGCGCACACCTTTATCCCAGCACTGGGGAGGCAGAGGCAGGCAGAACTCTGTGAGTTCGAGGCTGGGCTGGCCTGACAGCCTCCAAAACAATACAGAGAAACCTTGTCTCATAAAACCAAAAAAAAAGCATAAAAAAACAAAAGAACAATGGCAACAAGACATAATTTACTTTGAGATCAATTTAAATGGCACAGATACAGGTTGAGTGAATTGATGTATGGCCTGTGGGACCTTTATATTCACAAAACAAAAGAAAACCATAAATAAATGCATTTACTGGATCGATTGTTAAAGATGGAAGTCTGGCAGGATAGAGATAATGAGGACATCTTTGGTCCCAGTTAGAATTTCTGCCTGACTACATTCTTAGTCTTTTGGTTGATAGAAGTTAGTGCTCTGTTAAGAGAAGACATTCTGAAGCTCCTAACAGTCACAAGGATGTTACTGCTGTCCAGAGGTTGGTGAAATTGTCACATGAGCTAAAGATAGCCTGAGATAATTTAGGTCATCAAACTAGGCCACCTCAAATCTTCATAGTCAGAGTTTGAATCAGTCAGTCTGTTTACAGAATCTTCAAGAGCAATTGGCTTTTCATCAGAGAGCTTGACTCCCAAGTTTTTTTATAATAAGCTTGCTGTCAGTTGCACAGAATTTTTAAGTATTGGCAAAACCCAAAGCAAAGCAAAGCAAACAAAACCAAACATAAGCAAATAAAAGACAGAACATCAAAAGCAACAACAACAATAAATCA
Organism: Mesocricetus auratus; assembly: GCF_017639785.1. NCBI lineage: Eukaryota > Metazoa > Chordata > Mammalia > Rodentia > Cricetidae > Mesocricetus > Mesocricetus auratus. The sequence continues at coordinate 1,190,100 of NW_024429190.1, forward strand.
GTTTACTGGGGATCTAGCAAAATGGACTAGGATTTTTTCCTTGAGTTGTTGGATGACTTCAGATTCAAAGTTGTTAATAATTCAAACCTAAGGCTGAAATGGCAAGGGATAAAAAGCTTGAAAGAGGCCTTGAATTTCCTGATTTGAATAATTTGTACATCTTGACATCCACTGTTTGCTGTTATTTAGGCTGTTTTCACACTGCCCTAAGCACTTGTGCATCATTTGAAGATTTTGGTTTTGTTCTTTTTTGTTCTGGATTATGCTTCTATGCTTTCTATTATACTTTTGATTCTTTCTACTGTCTTGAGTCTTTACAATTCTAGTTATTTCTTTTAACTGGCACATATATTGTCCAGCAGGAAACATGTAGTTTTATATTTAGTATGGAAATATATATTTGCTTTTCTTTTTTCAAAATCTTATACACACACACACACACACACACACACACACACATTCCAGCTATCTTTTTTACATATCTTTTTACATAGATAGTTTGAAATTATAATAGTTGTCTGCTCCTATGTTAGATATTGTTCACTTCTTGAATATTGATTTCTTTGTGTTAGTTAAAGAAGCACAAAGCCTTAATTTACAAAAGCCTAACATCAAGTATCTTTTACCAAGTCCCAGGAAATCCAAGGATGAACTCAGAATTTGGTTGCTCTGATTCCCAAATTATATCATTTATCCTGATCTAATCTCCCTGCCATTTTATTAGGCAAAATTCAGATAGTATACAGTTAACTTTACATTGCTCTGTTATGAAGAGATGGCCTCATGCTCGGCAGTAGTTGGTCAACACAAAGAAGATTTTATTTGCTTATTTGTTTTTGTTTGCACTTTTCTCCCAAGAAAGAGAAAGAACATGGAGTTCAGTGATTCATGAGGCAGGAAATATCTGAGAAGAGTTTGGGGAGGGGAAAATATGGTGAAAATACTTTGTATGTATTTAAAAAATAAATAAGAAAACAGATGACAATGCAGCATATGGTTTTAAGTACTTTTGTGAATTATTTTCTTTTTAATTTTTCTTTCATTTTGTACTTTCATCTTTACAAATGAGCAGATGTCATTCATTCTTGGCCCAACCTGAAGGCTACAGTGTGGGAGGAAACTTCACACCTTCTCTAGTATTTCCTGAACTGCCTTGTGTCTTCCCATCACCATTCATCTGCCACCTGTCCACATGTGTCCTTAATTCTTATGCCCCATCCTTCAGTTAGTGGATGAGAGTGGAGCAAAGACTGAGTCTCCTGCTGCATGTGCTCTGCAGAGGCTCATCTTCCTCAGTGCATGCATACTTGCTCTACTTTTCAGAAATGCCATTTGTCACCCCAATGAGGAGGATATCATTGAATTTCGTTAATACCTTATGAACAACATTGGTTTTTATACTGTTTTAAAACAATGATTCGGCCTTTTTCTTCCAGGTGTCATCTAAAGGTCATGGTATAATCTCACCCACACATAATTAAATGCAAATCACGGTATTCTAAGTAGTAATTGGCAGATTTGTACAAATTCCTAGGCAAAAGAGATTAGGAAACACTGAGATTTTTTTTTTAATTTTAGAAGCACTCTTATTTACATGTCAATCCCCCATTCCCTAGCCCTCCCATCCTCACATGCTTCCAACCAGCACCCCCACCCACCCTCTACCCTTTCCCCAAGGATACAGAGGCAATCTACTGGGAACTAGCATGGATACAAAAAAGAGGGCCTAGGGCCTCTCATAAGTGATGTAACATTAAGATTTTCATTCTCCTTTACAATGGCATATTAAAGAGTCACTTGTCTACATCCTGCAAGCAGTACTATCAATCTATATGTATACATGATAAAATAAACTATACTTTTATATAATTTATTTCCACAAATCACAGATGGGGCAAAAACTATGAAACTGATTTTTTTTCTTTCTTTTTTTGTTTATGGTGATAGAAAGTTAGATCTATGACTGACATTCAGTCTTTTTGAATACACTATGATAATCAGGATTTTTTTCTTTTTCATTTGTTAATTTTATTTTGGTGAGTAGCTGCAGTAGCAGGGCGCAGACAGGGATTTAGCATATTCATTTTCAATTCATAGATTGATTCTTATGTAGACATGTGTAAAGCTCATAGCTACATAAGAATGATTCTGTTTTGCTTTAATTCCCTAAGAACAGGGTCAATAATGTTTTAAATAAGAAATTAATGGTGTCTTTGTTGTGTGCTTGTGATGGGGGGAATCAAAGCTTATAAATCCTGCTTCCTTATTGACTCCCCAACATATTTTTGTTGGTTTTCCAGACAGAGTTTCTCTGTATTACAGCCCTGGCTATACTGGAACTCACTCTGTAGACGAGAATGGCCTCAAATTCGGAGAGATCCAACTGCCTCTACCTGTTGGGATTATAGGCGTGTGCCACCACACTGCTGGGCTTATAAAGTTTTTTCTTTTTATTTCTTTCTGGTTTTTTTTTTTTTGTTTTTCGAGACAGGGTTTCTCTGTATTGTTTTTGAGGCTGTCCTGGAATTCGCTCTGTAGACCAGGCTGGCCTCAAACTCACCATCCAGAGTGCTGGGATTAAAGGTGTGTGCCACCAACACCCTGTGTAAAGTTCTCTTTAATGGCATTTTCAAAGTAATTTTTTCTTCCCATAAAATAAATAAATACTGCAGGGAGAACTGTAAAAGGAATTAATGGTGTCATTCATCATTATTCTTTAAATATTTATTTAATTTGCCTCAGATTCCCCAAAGTAGAAGCATTAACAATGCTGTATCAGTCATATTTCTCTACTCATTTCATGTCCTGAGGGTCTTGCTTATTATATATTACCAATGAAGATTTTGCTTCTTGAGTCAGTCAGTGTGAAAATATGTTCCAATAACTTGAAATTGGCATTTTCTGTCAATATGATTTAAATGAAATATTTTGCAGTGTGATCTAAATGAAATGTTCAGTATTCACCTGTATAATTGTTCAAGCACCATAATAAATTACTTATTCTAATTCTTTTTTTCTAGTTAAATAAAATCACAACCTATCAAGCAATACCATTATTTCATAAATTTAAACAATCAGGATTAGCAATATACTTGAAAATAATGGAGCACACTTGGTAAGCATTTTGAAAATTTTCTTTTGTCTTTGTCTTTTTTATTTTAGAAACTGTTTTATTTCAAAAATCAATCCCCCATTCCCTTGCCTTCCCATGCTCCCATGCACCTTACCAACCCCCCTCAACCCAGCAATGATCTGTTTCCCAAGAACAGTGAGGCCTTCTACAGGGGATCATCAAATCTATCACAATATTTGGGGAGTGTCTAGGCCCTCTTTCATGTATCTGGGCAGCAATAGTATCCTCCCATAGAGAATGGATTCTCAAAATCAGTTTTTGCACTAGGAATAAACACTGGCTCAACTGTTAGAGGTCCCATATACTGCAATTCTGCAGAACTGCTTGTTAGAAATTAATGAAAGTAATTGTTACTTGTACTAGTTTTAGAAATTAGTGAAGAATTATAAGCACTTATGCAAAAAGGGTATATATAACTCACCAAGATACTAGAAAATTTTTAAAATGAACTGGTTTTGTAAAGAAGGTTTAAAAGTAAGCATATACAAGAACAAAAATACTACTAATTAAGTGATTTCTATTTAATGCACCCCAAGTCAAAGGCTTCAAAATGTCACTTATCTTTTTTGTAACTCATTATAAGAATTTGTAATTAGCATGAAGAAATAATGAAAGAATTGGACTTAGGTTAAATATGCAATGATGTAGCCAGTCAACAGTTATTTTGTTTATTCTTTTTCTAGAATTTACTGTAAATGTTATGTGTTAATGAGTTCATTTAATTCTCTCACCAGTCCTAGGGCACAGATAGTGCTAATTATCTGTGTTTTCTCAGCTGCTTTCAAGTGCATTCTGGATGTTTCCCACCTGTTCCACATTCTCTATACTGTTCTGAGTTTCTGCTGAAGAATGCCAACTGGACAACCTCATGATTCTATAAGTCAATAATCTCTCACTTCAGTGTACAATTATTGAATTTTTATGATTTTAATTGGGTGACCACTTTTATAGACTATATTTCTAAGTTTAAAGTCAGACTCTAGCCTCTACTAATTGTAAACTGACTGTAGCAGTATGTGTCAAGTCCAAAGAAAATACCGTTTCCCCATTTTTTTGCATAGTTAGACAAAAGCTAATACTCCTCAGGAATTTGTGAAGCCAGTTCTCTTCTACCAATAGGAGACATTTCCCTGATCACCAGCAGAAGGAGCAAATGGATATCTGTGGTACCTATTAGCAAACCAAAGACAACGCGTGTCTGTAAACTTCTTCAATATAACAAGGTTCTGTTACACATTTCACAGTCCCTGCTAGCATCCTAACTCTTCTCATCTCTTCCTCTACCTTCAACATCTCCAGTTCAACTTTACTTCCCCCATCTACTCATTCTCCTTATAACACTGATTTTTCAATATTTAGACTCTTTTTTTCCTTCCTTTCTTTGCAGAGCACTACCCCCAATCTCTGATCTGCTCTTACTTCTCTCATGGGTATGTCTAGTCTGGGGTCATGGTCATGCTACTACTTTCTGTCTCTGCCTTGAATTCTTCTGGATACTGCTGTCTGTTCTGTCTTTCATATCTACAATAAGAATCTTCCCCTTAGCCATACCGTGCAATGGTCATGTTGTCTGTTTATGCACTATTATAATCATCTGTACTCCAGTAAATAGAGCACTGAAGCACAAATGGGTTTAGTGACATTCCCAGAATCGTGAAACTACTAAGTTTCAGAGTAATAGTAATGACCCAAGTGCCTGACCTAACAGAATTTTACTCATGAATTCCATGAGTAAAAATATTGCCACATGCTCAGAGCTCAAAGCTGCATTTATAACTCCAGGGATATTAGAAACAGTATATATGTTTATCCTTTCTGATATCTATGACTATCTAAGCCAAAGACTTTTGTTGTGGCTTATAGTATTGAATGGTGGCTGCATGTATAACAGGCACTAATATATTAGTGGACAGTTCTAGCCTGCCATGATAGTGTACTGCACAGGTTTCACACTTGAGCAGGACCATGGGTAGAAATTATCCCAGAGTCAAGCATAGTGTGCTGTGGCACTACAAAGCCAGAAAGAAAAAAAGGAATTTATATTTCCACCCAGTGTATTTTCTCTGTGTTCTGTAACCAAAATGTGTTGTATCTTTAGCAAAGGGACTTACTGTAGAGAAAAGCCTTCCCACCAGCCTGGTTCCAGAGCCATATCAGTCCCAAATGAACACACAGGAGGCTATACTAATTATGAAGCTGTTGGCCATTTACTTGGTTTCTTACTGGCTATCTCTCACTTAAGTATTTACTACATAATTGTTAATCTAAGTATTCCTCTTACTGGAGAAAGGGTCCGGACTTCTTACCCCTATGGTGGCTACATCGTGGCTCCCTGTGTTTCTCCTTCCCAGGGTCCTCCTCAACTCCTAGTCCCACCTATCTTGCTTCCCTATTGGCAACAGTGCTTTATTCAACAACCAATAATAGACAGATTTCAGAATGACAACTCCCATCAACATCGCATATGGTTCTGGCCTGCAACCAACTGCAGTGACAATAGACTTTAGGCTCAGAGTTTTCCAGGACAACAACACATAGCCATTCCTGACACTGGGATGCACTAATACTAAATATAGGAGGAAAACAACCACAGATCAAAATTATCATGGTCCAATTAACTCAAGCAGGAAATTAAGCAATCTTTTTTACTAATATACATATAAAGTAGATTTCAAGAGATCATCATTGGATATGTGGAAGGCAAGGCTTTTAGAGCTCAGGGTCAGTCGTTTTCCAAACAGGAGGTTTGGCAGACAAATAGGTGGGATTACAGTAGCAAAAACATAAGCATAACGAGTTTTTCCTATCAACTTCCTGAAAGAAAATCATGGTTGCATGGTATACATAGCAAGGTTGTCAAAACAACAGATAATCCTGCATCCTGTTGAAACAAAGGTAGAGTTGCAAGACAACTTTTTGAAATACAGTCATGTTTGCCATTTCTGTAATAGACAAAAACAATACAATACCAAAAAGCATTTGCAATTAATGTCACAGAAGGAGTATGGCTGAATCCTTGAAAACCAGGGTTTAAACCTAAACAGGAATGGAACTATTTTTTTATGATAAAATGACTTTTATGCATAAAGTGGAGGCAAGGGCAGTGGCAGTTCTTCAGGTGTTCATAAAAGAACCTTATACACCCTGGGAGTGCACTTTCCCAGCCACATGGGAAAACTTTGTTTACATTCATTGGCTCCTATTTCTGTAGTTCTTCCATTTCTTTTAAAAATCATAATTGGAAAGATGTTCAAGAGTTACAGATATGTGAGGGAAGCTTTCTACAAAAGGTAGACAAGATCTCTAAAGGCCCACCGTTATGTTTAGCAAGCAGCATAGCTAAAGGTGACAACAACAACAAAATGGCAATGCTAGTTAGGTCTAATGGAATTTGAAATATCCCATTATATGTATCAATTGTTTCATCAAAAAAGCAATGTGGAAATGATATAATCATACTATAATCTCAAAAAGGAATTTTGTAAAAATGAATCTAAAAGTAGAAATAGAGCACCTAGTTTTCCAGAAAATGAAAAATGAACATTACACTGGTAAGTGTCTTCATTGTATTTCTTTCTTCTACCATAATTGTATTGTTTCTTCTTATCTGTTAACTCACATGAATATATTAGCCAACATTCACATCTCTAAGGTAGAATTCATGCTGTAGCTATACTCACCTACAACTATTTGTTAGTCACAAGTAAAAGAGTTCAACACAAATCAACAGAAGTTTTATGTGCAAAATATTTGTATATGTTAAATTCATAATAAAATTATCATGTTATTTATTTTAAAAAGCAATGTTTGAAATAATTGTGTACATAGTTAACAAACACAATTGGCCTTTTATAATTCATAGTCCTTTTCATTAGTCATTTGAATCCTGGAATGGGCATGCCACCAAAGAATGGATACACATATCCTTACCTGATGGTCAGAGTAAGGCTACCTCACAATATTTAGCTTAGCTCAGTCCCAAGAGAGATCTTGGACATGCTGTGCTCTATCATGCTGCTTCTGGACAAGCCTTCTAGGTTCTGCCAGTATCTATACATGGCTCTTGTATTCCAGTACTCACTCCTACCTGCTGACTTGGCCCTAGGCTAGGTGAATACTTTGTACCTCTGGGTCACTTTCTTGTGTGGTGAAATGTATATTGCACGCTCTGTAAAAATAACTCCCCTTACATAGGGCAAGTTTAATCTTTTTTTCATTGCCCTGTTTAATCATTCTTGTCTTCAAAGTCATGTTATTGATGTTTTAAAGACTCTTAGAGGATCACTACTAGAATATTTGGCTTTCTGTTTACTTGCTCACATAATTCCATTATGACATGAATTGTATCATATTTGCTTCCAGGTGATGCAGATGCCTTTGAGTGCTTGTCTCTCTTGAGGAATTTCTATTTATATGCCTAACAATGTCATTAAGATTTGATAGAACATCTTCTACAACTTAAATGTATGTCCCACTTTTGAACTCAACAAAGCCAATAAAGTTCATCAGGTCAGATAGGACTATGTTCTAAGGAGATATTGGAAAGAGGTCACTGGTAAATTAATCTATTTCTTAATTCTTTTGTAAATATAATCCTATTTGGACTGGTTAATTAGCCATCAAACACTGAGTCTTTCAGGCATGAATTCCAAATAATGCCTGTGCTTCTAAACCTACAGAACATAAGGAATTAATCTACTGGCAAGTATCATTCTGTCTCAGCTCATATAACCAAGTACATCAAACACAAATATTCCTGGAATGCCTCAGGCTCTGTAGTCTGTGTCTTAAGGTCTCCGTGTCTTATCACCCATCACAGTCAGCACACAAATGCCTATGGGATAGTATCCCATCTCATACACCATAAAGCAAGTCAGCCACTTTAGATTTCCTTCACAGATATTCTACCCTCAGACAAATCAGCCTTAGCTACATATCTCATCTCCCTAACAGAGACCATGAAACAAACATTTCCAAACATGTATTTGCTCCTGCCATTATCTGAATACCAATGAGCCTGTGTATATTTTGCTTGGTATATGTGAACAAATATCTATTCATCACAAATAAGACACCATGGAGAGACAAAAGAGATGATACTAAGTTTAATTTAATAACAATGGGGTTTACAGGAAAATAGATGACATAAATGCAGCTGTATTACTAAAAACCCCCCTCAGTGTGGGACAATGACTTGTGAAGCTATATCCTGAATACTTTCTAAAGGGTTCAGGCAGCTTAGTAGGAAGGGGAACCATTTCCCAACAGCTATTGTCCTGAGTCTTAGAACTCTCTGAGCCTCCTAAGCCTTGTAATTTACAGGAGCTCCTTATTTCTTTGCTAGAAATAGTATGAATTTAGAGAAAATAAAAAAGAGTGCTTGCTTATTCCTTGCATACTTCACCTATTTTTATCAACTACTCTAAGATTTTTCTATTTGCTGATACAGTTTTTTATAATCTTAAAGTGGATTGAAAGTGCGCCAATCCTAGTATCAGAAACCCAAAACTTAATGCTACCCTCAGAGCTGGGATGATCATTGTTTTATTATTATGGGTATCGGGGCATAAGTAACACAATCATTGGGATTTGATTATTTTACTTTGTTTAATCACCATCATGCAGTCATTCAAATATAAAGTTGTCTTTTCTTTATGTTGATGACATTATTCTTTCACATGGTGGTATATTCTTCTGTATAAATGACAAATGGATTTATATATGCATAGATGAATTGATGTATAATGGATGAGAGGATAGGAAGATGGATGGATGGTTGGATGGCTGGCTATGGAAGAGAATGGGTAAGTGTTTCACTTAATCAGATGGGAAGATGATACTCTAAGAACAAATCAAGGATTTCCCCCAATGAAAGCCCCAAAAACATGAAAAAGTTACTTCTATAAGAAATAATATTCTTAATTCTGCAAACTTTCAATGGTTGTGTGTATAGTGTGTATTTTTATCTTTTTAGTAACAAGCATAGAACTCTGACAGCAAGCATAACTTTCCAGACTCTAGTTTGCTTAGTTTTACTCAATATCTTTATATGTTGATGTCTTATTCATCAGGTTTTAAAGTTTATAACAAATGAGACTGTATACATAGTGTTCTTTAAGACACTTAATAAAGTAAAGTGTCTTAAAGTGCCCACTGTAAAGAAATGGTTCTATCACACATGCTTCATATCATTTGTCAAAGTTACAAAGGGATGATTTATACTTGCTTGAGTTATTTTATATGGTGTGAACTAAACAGTAAGTGATAAAATATAAGTACAATTCAAACAAAAATTAAAATAATGTATTTTAGAGAACTCTTGATTCATTTAATAATGAAACAAAGATTAAAATATAGTCCATTAATTTAATTTAAGAACTTGCTATAAAATGAAATCCTGTGCTGCCACAAAAATTAAACCATCTTAAAATCAAGGGTGAGTTCACATCTGTTTAATGATAATTTTAATATGTCTAGGAAACAAGCATCTTGGGATGTAATTTATCACAATGTTAGCAAATCATGTAATAATTTACATAATGACCAAGGTAATTCAGTTGAGATGCCAATTACTATTAAAACTAATGTATCCAGAGAGTATCTTAATAATGATACCCAAACCTTAGCTTGGTATTTGTGAGAAAAACTGGTTTTGGAATCTGCATACGTAAGTATTAGAATGTTATATTGTCTCTTGTCAAGAAAAATTTATAGCAGTCCAGAAATCCTGTCTATATGAAGGTAACAGACATAAATGGTCCGAATAGA